>NW_024962267.1:20983995-21012257 GCF_019238085.1 Lagopus leucura | reverse complement strand
GGGGGCAGTTGGGATCTGCTACTGTGGCTGCACATCCCTCCCAGGACGGCTCCCGTCTCACCTGGGACTGCACACAGCCGTATTTTGTCCTTAAAGCAGCTCCCCTGCAGCTCTCCTTTCCAGCAGAGGGAAAGCACAGCAGCGATGCTGCGGCAGACAAGGCCACGGCACCCCACTGCTTTACCCCCTCTGGCCCCAACTCGTGGCCGTCCCTGCACCTGCCCTGCCAGCTCCTCTGCTCCTCGCAGAATCCATCCCTGGACATCTCCTCATCCCCGTGCCATCTCCGTCACCCTGGGTGGTTCTAGCTGAGAGCGAGCAGCTCCTGGAGCCGGGCCGGGCAGTGGGCGCCCCAGCCTGTGGTGCCAGCTCCTGGAGCCATGCTGGGGCTGCAGGCCTGCAGCAGGAGTGCTGTGTGTTCCAAACCAGCTCTACGGCAGGAGAGGAGTCTCACCTACCTGTGTCTGTTTCACTGTCCTCCCCAGGGCAGCCCTTGGCACGCACAGCCTGTGTGACCGGTTGTGCCAGCGTCCTGTTGGCACGGCTGCGTCTCTCTGGGGTACATGCTTTGCTACCGGTTGAATCTGCAAAGGGGAAGGCAGCAATCACTTCCCCAGCCTGGGCAGAGATGCCATGATCCAAAGTCTGGTGTGGACTTTGGCCAAGCAGGAGCAGTCCTGGCGCTGAGCAGCTGGAGGAGGTGGCCATGCTCATTGCTTTTTACCATCCTTCACAGTCCTTACCCACAGCCCTGGGCCAAGGGAACACGAAGCAGATGAGGAATGATGTCTGCCTTTGTCACACTGACTCATCCAGATGGGCACTGAGAACTTGG
Source organism: Lagopus leucura (assembly GCF_019238085.1). Taxonomy (NCBI): domain Eukaryota; kingdom Metazoa; phylum Chordata; class Aves; order Galliformes; family Phasianidae; genus Lagopus; species Lagopus leucura. The sequence continues at coordinate 21,011,422 of NW_024962267.1, read as the reverse complement.
GGATGGGGCAATGAGCAGGTCTGTAAGACAACTAGAGGCACAGGACAGTGAGCTGCAGGGCTCCCATGAGATTCCTGTGGTCCTGTGGGAATTTGGCAGCGCCCTGTGATCCTCTGTTGCAGGGACCCTTGGTCCTGCGCACCCACATTTGTGAGGAGAATCAGAAAACAAACTTACCTTCATTTATTAGCTTAATGCAAGGAGAACTACCTGCTCATTAAAAATAAAAATTAAAAAAAAAAAAAAAAAAAGGGGGAAAGAAAAGAAAGAAGGTAGAAGGAAAAGAGAGAAGACAAACTATGGAATAAAGAGACTTTTTTGGAATAGGGTGAAAAGAGTTTATTTGTTTATTTTTGCAGACAGCACAATTCAAGTTCAAATCTGGGTACTGCTCAGCAGATTGGTGAAAAGAAGGCACCACGGTTACCTTGAGCACTTTGGGGTGACACCAGGGCAGCTCCATGTGCTGCTCAGTATTTTGTGAGGTGCTGGGAGGTACGCTGCCCTTCTCAGCCACGATTTAAGGTGCTGTAATAAATGAACAGGTTCTGGTGAAGGTTGGACAGAAAGAAGCAAAGGAGATAGAGCCCGCAGGAAAATGCAGGTCTTTCAATTGGCTTGTGAAATGTAGGATTGATAGAGGACCAAAAGGAACACCTGCAGACAGCTGCTGAAGGCAGCAAAAATTCTAGCCATGCTGCTGCTCCCACAAAAAGGAGCAAGCGATGAAGGGTGATGCAAAAAGAAAGTAAGTGCCGACCATTTCAATCAGCACATGCTTTGTCATAAACTTGCTCAGTGCTCTCAGGGGCAGAAGTCCCAAGAGAACAAAAAGGATGATATAATTGGGAAAAGAGCTTGCTAAAGAACGGGCAATGTCAAAACAATAAAGCTCCTCAAAGGATACTGAGAATTTTTGACGCAGGAAGCGATCATCTGTCCTGCAAAACTGGAGAGGTTTCTTGCTTCTCTGATAAGCCCTCCTAGGATAACAGCAGGTACACAAGGCATAACTTGGTGTGTGTAAAGCTTTACAGATGTACTTCATATGGCTCTGTATCCTGTTTAGATCTTGGATTTAATTAGCACCATAAATGTAAGATATGTGACTTCATCACAAAACTCGAAAGAGGTCTGGATTTCGGTTAGAGAGGAGGACCCAGAAGGTAGCTGTGTATGAACTGTTCTGGGCCAGCTCAGAGTTGCTAGCAACCATACAGAGAGAAGAAAATAGAATAGGTAATATTTGGGGGATGTATGCTGGTGACAGGAGGACATGTGCACTCCACTCAACTAACATATCCACCTAATGAACCTGTCAAAGAAGCTCGGCTGGGAGAGGCTTTCATAGTCCTTCTCCCGGAAGATGGCGGCCCGATCTCCAAGGCCAAGCTTTAACAGGACATCCATGTCTACGTCACTCCCAAGAGCCACTACTGTGGGCATGACGTCTTGCTTCTTCATGGAATTGATGGCCTCCTCAAGGTTCTTGCTTCCCGTGATGCCATCAGTGATGAAGACGAAGGAGAGTTCAGCATTGCGCCGAGCAACTCGCTGACCGTTTCCTGGGCTGAGCACAATGTTGTTGATGGCATGTATGATGGCCGATCCAATGTTGGAGGATGAGTCCAGGTACTTGATCTGAGCCAGGGCGTTGGAGATTTCGGTCAGGTTGTAGGTGAGCGGGAAGACCACGTCCTGCTCTCTCTCACTGCCGTACTGCAGCAGCGCAATCCGCGCATTCATGTTGTCGTCGTTTCTCCTGGCCAGCGTAAGCTGTTGGGCAACCTGCTCCACAAAGTGGTGTGCCCTGTGGAAATTCTGCTCCCCAATTCTTTCAGAGCCATCGAGCAAGAAGACAATGTCAACGGGACGCTGTGTGCACTGGGCTACTGCAAGCTCTGCAGGAGAAACAAAAAAACAAAGTTGGGAGCATAAGAAAGCCTACTGGAGAAAGCTGGGTTGTGCCTTGTGCAGCTTGGGCTGGAGTCACCTCTGCGTACCCTTCTACAGAGAAAAACAAGCCCCATCATGTTTCCAAAGCCTGCCTCTGTGGCTGATAACCTTTGCTTCTTATTCCCTCAGCTCCTGGGCATGAGGTCTTAACAAACTGTAATTCTGGGGGCTAAGACAAGCAACCAAGCATTAAATAGCTCTGTGCATTTGTGTATTTCAGCTGTAGAGTTACACCCACCTTCAAAGAGCAGTGCTATCATCTAAAAGGGAGATTAATAGCACACAGTGCTTTAATACCTCTCAGTAATTTCTTATAGAGTGGCCTACTTTCAGGTTCCTCTCTGCACAAATCTTTGCAGGGTGAAAGCTGATTTCATAACCCGCACCCAAATTTGTTTAATCAGCTGTCACTAATTCCTGAGGAGATTATAAAGGTCAAGGAATATGCTCAGAAAACAAGAATCTCTTCCTGTTGGTTCACCTGTCATAAAGCAGCTTTTAAAATACACAACAAAGACCAGAATGAAACACGTTGGAACATTATCCTTCAGTCACTCAGAACAACACAAAGCAGGCAGTGAGCAAACTCAGGAAAAAAGGCACAAGAAAACGGCAGTATTTCAAGTCTGGTGTTAGTTATGAACAATTCTCTTGTCCCTTTGCAGTGCTTATGTGTAATGCATTCCATGTCTGTCTGCGTTCCCCAACAAACAGTTCCATATCTTCTTAGGTGGTCCTTCTTCCATTCTAGTGATTGAGTTTCCTTCTCTATGAAAGACCTGGTCAGGAATACGATTACAAAGCCAACACTGACACGTACATGACATACACCATGGGGTATTCCTCCATGGTGGCAGTAGGGCAACAGCTCTATTGTGCCCCGTAGAGCAGTTCCGTGTTGCTCACTCTGAATTCTGGAAGGGTGAAGTATTGGAGCACATTGCATGTAGTGCTGCATGACTGGCAAGGACAAGGTTATTCTGGAGCAGCTCCAACCTGAGCACCCACTTCTGGCATTGAGGGACAGCTTTTATGATAGTACTATCACATTCCATTTCCATACAGTGAACAAATCCAACTTAACAAAGTGCTTCCTCAGTGCTGAGCGCTGTGATACCTGGGGCTGCATTCAGCATGGCAGAGTGCTGAAACAGAGCATTTTGTAGCTCTGTATGTGAGCTGAACGACAAGAGAATCAGACTACAGAGCAGACAACATAAATTCAGCAATGTGGGATAGTGCTCCCTGATGATGCATGAGGTTGAGTTCACAGACTATTGACACCACTTTTATCTATGATAAAACACCCGTGGCGCAGGAACTTCTAGCACATGTGTTTTATCCGATCTTGCTGGGCACTGCAAAAGTTTGCAGTTGCTTTTGTTTCATATTCCCCAACTGTGCAGACCTGTGTTTCTTCTTAGCCCCTCCACACTGTAAAATGTATGTATATGGTGGCATGTCTTGAAGGGTGCTTGCTTGCGCTGACTTACTGTAAACAGCAGACTTCTGCAGTGTCAATTCTGTCTTAAGGAGAAAGCAGTCTCTAAGTGACATTATTTTTCCATACGAGTTTTCTGAATTTCATATCTCCAAATTCAACTGCAATACTTTTCTCCTTTAAAGCAATAAAGTTATGCACTCACCTGTTTGAGACACGATGTCTATAGGTACATTGATGCTGCAGTTCCCAGTTTACAAGTGCTGCTGCTACAAGGACATTTTGCCTTGGCAGTGCCTGCATGCTCCCCTGCTCATGAAAAGGAAAGGTGGAAAGGCATACCCCCTTCAACCACCTGAAGTCTGGGTAGGGTCTACAAAAGCATGGAAGCTAGTGGGTGGAAGAGAGACCTGCATATTGTGCCAGAGAAGTGCTACCAGCCCATCTTCCCCATTGCTTGTCTATGTTTTGAATAGGTGTGTAGCATGTGCTACCCAATCCCACCCTAAATTTACCTACAGAAAATGCTAGGAACTCCTAGTTAAGCAGACATCAGCATCTCTCCACGAAGCTTCAGCAACAGCATAAAATAATAGAATCACAGAACGGCTTGAATTGAGAAAGGACCTTAAAGACCTCCAACCCTCTCCCATTCTCCCTCCACTCCTCACCCCATCCCCCCCCCACAACAAGACCAGGTTGCTAAAAGACGCATAATGCATGGCTGGCTCTCCAGGCAGTTCTCTACCGGTGTCTACTGCAGGAGTGCACCCTAGAGAAACTCCTCATAGTGGCCAGTGCAGTGGCTGCACAACCTTGGGTTTGTCCTGTTCAGAATCATGCTTCAGTTATACTTTGCTCTCACTTCTGAGGGGCATGGACCCAAGTTCCCTTTCCTGCAGCAAGAAGCAAAATTCTTGTCCTTAACTGCACGTGGCTGAAGTGGTTAAGCACCACCACAGATTAAGCCAACTAAAATCTTCACATCATGCTTTTAACTGGAGCACTAATCCTGCTGGTGCTGCTTAGAGCAAAGCCTGCAACTCACTGTACTGCATTCTGACTGCCAGACAACAGCTGAGGCTAACAAAAGCAGCTCAAAAAGCAGAACTGCAGAGATAACATCCATTTTCCTGCCATCAGTAATGACATGTGTGTGCAGAGCAGCCCCACGCATTCACACAATGCTCCTCCAAATTCAGTCATGTCAGTTGCACCCAGCAGGCTAAGTCACATGCTGATCATAGGGTAAAAATACCTAATCCCCACAAATACCACATTGTCTGTCACTGGACAAATTCTAACTTAGACTGATAAGCCCAGGACTTTGAAATAAAACTGTGAAATGTTCAAAGTGGGCAAGCTCTTTGTTCCAGTTGTTTCTGAGCTTGGCTACGGTATGGCAACTGGCTCCCCTTCACATACCTTACACACCAGTTCATTATAGCCCAACCACATTTTTGAAGACTGTAAATCTCAATTCTGCTCATGACATTTGCTCAGTATAGTTTATTGCAATAACACCACATCAGATAGAGAGGCTGCAAAATCCACTTGCTGGCAGTAAACACTTTTGCGTAGGGAGCAATAGATACTCTAGAGACACAAAAGGCAGACACCTGTCTGACTTTTTCTGGAAATCAGTGGTGGTAGAGTGCATGGAAGTATCCCTCCTCATCTAAACAAACCTATCCACAGCACAAATAGTGGCTCTATAGTCTCCCTGAACCAAACTAGCACTGGGTATGGATTCCATTGACTGTGCTGCATCAAGTTTAAATACTTGCTTTTAAATAGCTTATGTGACATATCACAGAGGTTTGTGCAATTGTGGATTTTTGCTTTGGACCTTCTGGTCCTATATAACCTCTGTCTCCTGGATATGAATAAGCACACATTGTGAATTAAGACAAAAGAAATGCAAGTGCACAAGCAAATGTGCACACAGTATATACAACTTCTGACAGAAGAACTCAAGTTTTCCTGCTCACGATGGAAAGCTGGGAGTTGCCCTCTCATATTCCTTACTTTTCCCCTCAGTACCCTATGATACCTAGCAAACACTTGTACAGAAACACCACGGTGAGAGGACGTGCACCTTGCTTGGCCAATCTTGCCACAAAAATGCTTTCCGGGACCCAAAGAGAGCCTTCACAGTAACACACAACAAAACAGCACAGAAGATGCTTCAGAAGTAAAGACAAACGTGGGAAAAGAGCATTGCTGGGCTGTCTGCAAACAAGGGACTTGCTCTTGCCTGCAGCCACACGTGCTGCACTCTGTGCAGGAGCCCTCGCTCACGTGTGGCTGAGGACTGAGATGCACTACGCTGCCAGAGCAGGGCAGGAGCACGAAGAGAAAGAGCAGCAGCATGTCTGGCTCAGAAACCAAGGCAGTGCCACTGTCCCGCCAGCACTTGGCACTGCCCCTGCAGAAAAGCAGCAGGCAAAGGGAAAGCTGCCATGCTCACCAGCCAGCCAAGCTGGAGAGGCCTGCCTCTTGTGTCACATCCCTGGCTGAGCCCTGCCAAGCCATGTCACTGCCTCTTTTTCTCCTAAATAAAAGCTTCTGCCAATGTACCTGCCCTCCTTGCCAAACAGGCACTTGAAAGAAAATTACAGCTCCGAACAATTCTCCATCTCTACTCAATCCCTGCCTCCATGCACTTCATGTTGCCTAGAATGGAGACATCAGCAAAGCCCTAGCACGGTTTCTGGGTCCCCCACAATCTCGCTGTGCACCATTTTGAAGGTGTCAATGAACAGGTCCATCCATTCTTGCCGCTCATTTCCAGTGGCAAACTTGGCTTTTTCGGCAGTAAAGGCCAAAGTGGCCACCAGCTGGGTGTACATTCTGGGGTCCTGCGTTTCCCGCGTGGAGTTTAGGAACTGGGCGATCGAATGTATGGTGCTGGGAATATTTATGTTGACTCCCTCTTCCATGGGGCGGAAAATAAGTGGGTTTACATTTCCAGGGTTCCTGTCATCTGCAAGTGAGCGTCAAAAGAATATTTTCAGGGCTTTCTAGCAATGGCTGTTCTCCGAATGCTACCTGGCTTTCCTATGCATGCTGCAGAAGGGAACAGAACTAACGAGGGACAGAGAAGTAAAGACCAAAGTCAGATTTTAACTCTCAGTATCTATATCTCAACAGTCATACTGGAATACATGTCCCAGGGTGGGATGTGGATCCCCCTCTGAAACTGAACTGCTGCTGTACCTCTCACAGGAAGGCTGAAGCCAAAGATCAACCATGAGGAAGGGAAGGCTGTCAGTACACTGCAGAACAGCCCTTACAGGGAGCTGGCACAGAGCATTGCTTTGGTGATGAGGAAAGGACCCCAGAGAGGGGATGGATGGAGTACAGACCCTTGTGCAACTACGATTCCATGGGCTGGAGAGGAACTAAGCATTTGATTAGAGGGCTGAAGCACTTCTCTCATGAAGAAAGGTTGAGGGAACTGGGCTTGTTTAGCTTGGAGAAGGCTCTGCAGAGACCTCATTGTGGCCTTCCAGTACTTGAAAGGAACCAATAAACAGGAGGGGGAACTGCTGTTAAGAGGGTGGATGGTGATAGGACAAGGGGAATGGTTTTAAACTGAGACAGGGGAGGTTTAGGTTGGATATTAGGAGGAAGTTTTTCAGCCAGAGGGTGGTGAGGCACTGGCACAGGTTGCCCAAGGAGGCTGTGGATGCCCCATCCCTGCAGGCATTCAAGGCCAGGCTGGATGTGGCTCTGGGCAGCCTGGGCTGCTAGTTGGTGACCTGCACACAGCAGGGGGTTGGAACTGGATGAGCACTGTGCTCCTTTTCAACCCAGGCCATTCCATGATTCTATGATTTGCATACGATTTCTGCCTGAGGCATCTGACCTGGGGAATGTGGAGTTACTAAATCCTGAAGAGCAGAGGCATACGTAAGCAAAGACAATCAAGTGCATATTGCTGAGAAACGAATTCAATATGCTTACGATCCAGTTACTGCATCTTATAATGCCTGAACTGTATTTGACAATAGTGGCAAGGCAACTGACTTTCTGTCAAAGTATGATCAAGGAACCATGAGAATCATGCTGACATAATGTAACACACTGATTAAGAGACCAAAGAAAATGACGTGAAAACTTAACTGCCCAGTTCCTTCACAGAATCACAGAATGGCCCAGGTTGCAAGGGACCTCAAGGATCACGAATCTCCACCCCCCTGCCACACGCAGGGCCACCAACCTCCACATTTCATAGCAGCCCAGGCTGCCCAGGGCCCCATCCAACCTGGCCTTGAACACCTCCAGGGATGGACGGGGCATCCACAGCCTCTCTGGGCAGCTGTTCCAGCACCTCACCACTCTCTGTAAAGAGGTTCCCCCTGACATCCAACCTAAATCTTCCCTCCTTCAACTTAAAACCACTTCCCCTTGTCCTGCGGTTATCTACCGTTTCAAAGAGTGGACTCCCCTCCTGTTTATAGGCTCCCTCCTTCCTTACTAGTTCAGCGTATCCACAATGGAGAAAATGTTCATTACAACGAGGGCCATAAAATCCAACTTCTTGCTGCATATGGGATTCACTGAGATCAGCCACCAAGTAGTTCTGAACTCTGTTACATGCAAACTGTACACACGATGCTGAGGGACAGAAAGACATCAAAGGGACGGCGAACTTGCTCAGTGCTTAGTCCACCATGCTTTGGGTGGGTGTACCATCCTGTATGTACAGTGCTCCTGCATGGTGCCCAGACTCTTCAGGACCCTGAGAACCTCAGTTTCCACCTGATCTTGTTGCCATGATATTTGAGTAAAATCCCAAAGCTCAAAGCCAAGCCTTTTGCACAGGTTAGAAAGAGCCTCACAGAGCATCATGCACTTTCTATTAAAGCAAGTGGTCAGTTCAGATTTGCTCAGCATCTGACCCTACCTGAGCCAAATCAAGGAACACCACAGCATCCTGTAAACACCAAAGTAATTGAGGGAAGATTCAAGGGAGACAAGCATACGCCTTGAAAAGAGGAAAATGTGGATTTCTGTAGTCAGGGAGGCAGCATGCCTTCCTCTGCAGATGAGAACTCAGTGGTGACATGCTTGGCTCCACAAGGCAGTAAGGAGGAAGCTGGGTGCAGGTCATAGCTGTCCATCTCCATATCCTACTGACAAAACACAGGCTGGAGCTAGGGTACATGGCATGAGCTCTCTTAAGGTCGTAGGACTGCAATTCTGACAGCTAAGGCCCATGACCAGGACTGAGCATAGCTCATAGCATAGATCTGAATCTATCTAACATGTCTGCAGCTGGACACGTGCATTGGGTATGCGTGAAACTCACTCACATATCCTTCAAAGGGCACCATCTCCATCCCAAAAGTTGCATATGAATTGGCACCAACTTCTGAAGCTCTCAGGAAAAAAAACCAGGAAGCTGAACAACGAGCAGAGAATCGCCAGGCTTTGTTGTACTCCTTTCCTCACCGCTCACCCAACACCTCTCCTTACCATTGTGCAAATGAAGTCATTGCAAATCCTTCTAGATGATGGCAGCAATGCACTATGGCCCACCCAATGCAGCAGATGGTGCTTTGACCAAAGGCTCTCAAGTCCCTAAGTATGACTTAAAACTTGGCCTACCAGGCCTACCACAAATCCTCACACACCACGGTGACTTCCCTGTGCTGAGGAGGATGCATTGGCACTTTCATGGGAGGTCCACACCTAAACATCCGCCATGGGACATCATTCCACCTCCCTTATCCTCTGGGGAACAGGTGTAGATTCTGCACTTGGTCTGGCCCACCTATGGCATGGTGTGAAGCATTACCCAAGAGGGAATGCCTTCTCGACTCTCAGATGCCTTCTTGAGCTCTACCAACAGCCATTTCTGATCTGGTCCCCATTGTAAATCATGTACCAGCAAACTGTTCTCACCTTGCATCAGGAACAGAGACTCCCAAGTGCACTATAGGGAAAGGATAGCCAAATTTGCCTTGCTTTGGAGAGCTCTGATGGTCAGAGCCCTGGAAAACGTGAATGCTCAACCTCTCAGGTCAGTTTCTCTCCTACAGTATTCCTTAGAAATGGAGCGGCTACAAAGACCAAAACCTTTGAAGACACCTGAGCAGTCTCTAGAGTGGCATGGAGAAGTTTCTTCCTTGTGCATGGATCCACAGGACATAGCTCCTCAGAAATCACTGCAGAGTTTGTGTTGATAGCTCAGCATCAGTTTGGCATTGCTTTCCCTGCATTACGAGGTGCAAATACTGAGAATGTTAGTGTAGCAGTCAGAGCTTTTAGTCAGGAACAATTCCAGCTTTTCTGTCTTCAGATTGCTGACCATTCTGGGACCTCCTCCCCTTTGTGTTGTATGGAAACATAGGCACTTCTTTGAAAATTAACGTTGAGATTCTGTATAATACTGAGTTGAAGCAGGGGCTTTCATGGCAAGAGTAGAGGTAAAAATTGCAAGAACTGGCAAAATTTTGTCCCCGGTAAGCTTTGTGTATATCAGCAAATAGTGCATCTATTGTATTTAAACAGATGCAAAGACAGACAGACAGTTTCTCTAGGAGTCCATCTGTCCTTTAACAAGCAAAATTTGATCAAGTAGAATCACCTTCAGCAAGCAGCAGCCATCTCTATACCAGAGTATCCTTACCAATTTTTTCCTTTGATTCAATACCCTGAGTTAATTGTTAATTAAAACACAGCCAGTGTTAAAGAAGCCAAAGCTTTCAGACCACTACAGTGTTGTTTTACAGACTCTATACCCGCTGCTCTGCCTTCATCACTCACAAGGAGCATCTTGCCCAGTGCTGCTAGTTATATTCTGGATGGCAAGAGTTGTAGCAAGGGGGTTTTGGCATGGTATGCAACAGAGATACAGAGGAAGTGAGAAGTTCATTGTTAAATTTGGAGATCAAAACCTGGGAACACCCAGGAATTTGGGCAGGAATCAGAACTGAGCAATGCTCGTGTGCAAACACGGTGTGCTAGTACCTACCTGTGAAGAGAACTCAGAGGGACAGGAAAGAGCAGGGGATGAAAACATGGAACTTTCCTGATGTACAATAACACTATTTCCCAAACTCCTAGCCATGCAAAGGAAGCAACAGGTTTGCACATCCCCTCCCACTCACGAGCTCCTGGACCTACAACTGTGTGCACATGGCACAAAGCTACTTGTAACATTTACCTGTCTGACAGGGCAGCTCAGGGCAGACGATCTGTGGATCTGAAAGGAAAGGAAAAAAAGGAAAACTGAATGACATGCTACCACCTCCCTTCAGTTCTTGCATTCAGAGATACAGATCCAGGTTTCTCACAAAGGGAAATGACAGCAGCCTCCAAAGTCTGGCCCTTATCTGAGAAAGTTTATCCAGGGCTACATTAAGTTCAGCCCACCCATCATGAATGACCCACCTTGAGAGCTACTGGCCAACCTGCAGGGACACAGCCTCTCTGCAATCTTTGCAATACACTGTATACGCTCTCCGTCCACAAATCCCACTGCTAGAAAACTCCAGTTCCCATAAGTGCAAAGAAAGATACAGACCTGGGCAGAGCATGTCCTCCATCTTGTCAATGAATTCCTCCGCCACAAGATCTGAGAAGAGCCTCATCTTCTGGACTCGCTGGGGTTCGTTGCAGGCAATGGAGACCAGGGTCTCGCTCTGTTCTGGCTGATCAAATATGTCCCCGATGCCAATGGTGTTGACGAGCACATCTCTGCCACAAAGAGCCCCTAGGTTCTTGTCATCATCCCGAGGGTCGTAGCGTCCATCTGTGATCACTACAGCAAACACCTGGGCCTTCTCTCGACGGCTTTCTTTGATGAGCTTATTGTAAGCAAACTGAAGAGCAGAAGGCGTCCAGGTGCCTCCAGCAATCCACTCCAGGCGCTTCACTGCTTCCTTGAAGCTCGACAGTGAATTGATGCGCTCATCATCAAGTTTGATGGCTTCAAAGGTCCCCTCATGACTGTACTGAACCACCCCAACACGGGCACCTGCCAACGGAGCATCAGCATCACTTGGCTTTGAATGAAAAGTGCAGAAAGTCAGCATACTTTCATGTTAGAAAAGAACTGCCCAACTGGCCTACAAAGCTGGGAAGGGAAGAGCAGGAACTGCTGTGAAAATGCTGCACAGACAGATGCAAACCACGGCAGCTACATACAAATATGAAAGCTGGAAAGATCCAAGACCCCCTTCTTTTACCCATCCCCACTAATGCCACCAGCTCCACCCCATACACACTCCAGACCTGTCTCTGATTTGGGGTCCTTGGCGATGGAGCCCAGCCGGCTGACCACGTTCACAACAAAATTTTTCTCCAGAGTGAAGTTGGTGTAACCAATACTTTCTGAGCTGTCTATGACAAACATGATATCCAGGGCACCGCAGCGCTTCTCACAGTCTGGAGAGAGGGGCAGAAGGAAGAAATCACAAAGGTGATTTACAGTGGTGTAAACAAGAGCCACGGGGTAAGAAGAGACCATCTGCGGGAAGAGGGAGACATTCAATACAACATCAAGCATCCACGGGGTTTGTGGTGCTGTCTACAGCTGAACAGCACTGGAATGATACATATGTCTTTCTGTCAGCATTTTTAATCTTGCTAGCCTATCATCTGGGCCATGAAACTGTATACTGGCAATGGCAGAGCTGAATTTTCTAACATAAGCGTGGCTGCCCCTACCATGACGTTGGTGACAGAAAGGCAGAGGGTTCCTGCCATCCCTTTTCACTGTCCATTGAGCTGACATCCCCCTGCCCGATGCTGGCCCTTAGCTCTGAAGAAAGACAACAGTTCACTCACCACAGCATCCGCACGTCTCTCGTACGTAGGTCATCACGTCGCAGTCCTGCCAGCAAAAACGTGCAGGGTGAGTCCCTGCCCCCTCTAGGGGAAAGGTTCTCCTTCACCTTTCTCCCCAGCCACCCACTCCCCTTCCTTTGGCTCCCTTGGGAAGTCACAGGCCACTCCTGCCCTGCTCATGGCAGGATGCCTTCAATCCTGCCCTGTGTCTCCCGTGCCAAGCAATGGCAGGAATGGTACACCCTGCCTCAATCTCAGGCTGCACGTGGCAAAACCGAGGTTGTCCCTGCGTGGAAGAGCACAGAGAAGTCCTACTTACAGTCAGGCCCGGATCTCCCGGTGGGCCAGGGGTCCCCTGTAAGAAGAGCATAGGGATTTCAGGCACAGGTTTTGGGAGCTAGACGTCAGCCCCATAAAAAATTTAGATTAGTACAGAGGTCTGTCAGGGAAGGAAAGCCTCTCTGGAGACAGTGGACACGTCTGAGGGCTGGCATCCCTTTCAGCTGCGGGGAGACCAGCTGGCACTCTGAGCTTCAGAGCAGCACAGGAGCTGCTCTAAGGAGGGTGGGTAAAAGAGGAGGGAGCTGCAGCATCTGCTCAGACGCAACAGGACGGTACTCTACCTCTGGGCCTGCTTCACCAGTTGGGCCTCGGGATCCAGGTTCACCTCTTGGGCCAGGATCACCCTGGAAGGGAAACAAAGAAGGACTGAGCATTTTCCTGTCGCAGCTGATGGTGCAGCTGCTGCTGTTAGGAGCTCCTCCTGACCCACTCATCAGGCACAGCCCTGCCAAGCATGCTCACCAGCCTGCTGCTGCTGTGCTGGGAGATAGGGGCCATTTCTGGGATGTGGCTGCTTTGGTCAGGTAGGGGAGATCTAAATGCATATGCCAGCAGCACACAGTACTGACAACAGCACACAGTTCCTCATTCTGTGTCTCAACACCACACATCCATGGTATGCACAAGCAGGCACGTGCTGGTAACACAAAAATCTGCTTACCGGTTCTCCCTTCTCTCCTTTTGTTCCTTGTGTTCCTTTTGGTCCAAGCTCACCCCTTCCTCCCTGTTTGAGGAAGAGAAAAACAGATTCACCAAAGAGCACATGTGGATGCTCTCAGACAAAGGAACAACGGCTGTGAACACATCAGGAACTCAGGCCTGCCTGACCCAGAGGATCACCCTTTAAGCCAGCGGCTCATGCAAAGCAAATAATTGGTGTTTACACAGGCACTGACTGAAGAACAAGGAAGTTTTGCAAAACATATTTCGAAAAGAGACAAGCCTGCACAACGCACACAGGCCCTGCAGCTGCAGGGAAGGTCCTGCAAGAGGACCGGATCCTCAGCCACTTGCCCTGCTTGGCATTTCTGCCAGTCCAAAAACAGATGAAGGACACAGGTGCACTCACCTTGGGCCCTGGCTGCCCCTTCTCACCCTTGTCACCCTGTGAGGAAAGAGGAAAGGGTGAGACAGCAGTGGATGGGCTTCACACTTCTCTTTGAGGTCTGCGATGAGGGGCACAAAGCTAAACAGCAGGAGTGATGGCTGGGGTGGTGGGCACGGCCACATCCCAGTCATTGTAGAGAGGCTGGGGTCCCCAGCACCTCTAACACACAGATGAGGACTTTAGGGACACGTTCAAATGCTGTGGAGCAAAGGGAGAACTTCACAACCCCTGGGGCCAGGAGCAGAGATGAGGACAGCATGCTGGCACTACTGCTGAAATGCCACTTCCTCATTCCCTTCTGCTTCACTTTGTTGTGGCCCTCACCATTTTTCTTTCTCCCCTCTTCTTCTCCCAGGCTGTTAACCTCCACTGACACAGATTTCCTCTGCTGTTGTTGGACTGTGCACACCTTCACAGGAGCATACATACCTGCGGTCCTCTGGGTCCAGGATAGCTGAAGCCAGGCCTGCCTCTGTCACCCTTTGGTGAAGTAAACAAGCAAATAAATAATTGTAAAGAATAAATAAATTTTCAGTCAGAAAAGTCAGAACTCAAACTCGAACTTTTGTGACCTAGCGATGCCAGTGAGATCAAAGCTATTTTCACTCCCTGTCTGAGGAGAAACGTTCCAGTGAGCCATCGCTTCTGCACTGGATCCTCAAGCACTGGGAGCAGTTGTTCCCAGCAATGACATGGGGTCCTGGGGACAGCACATGTCTAGGGTAACCCTGAATCTAAGCAGGATGAGAGATATAATCAGAGCTGCCATGACCAGAGCAAGAACTAAGTCTCTGTCCATAGCGAGGCTCAGATTCAAGCCATCCTGCTTCCAAGACAGGCCAGTGAGCAGGGCGTATGGACTTTAAAAGTATCTACACAACAACACAGTTTTTCAAATGCTGAATTGCACTCAGGAACTTTACCTTTGGACCCGGCGGTCCAGCATCACCTCTTGGGCCCAAGTCTCCAGGGTCCCCACGTGATCCCTGCAAGACAAAGTTGGGGGGATCGGGTCAGGGCATTTCCAGTGGCTTCCTGGCCATACAGGGGTCCATGCTGGGGAAACGGGCTGCTGAGATGATGCTGTGAGATCACCTCCCTCCCCCAGGAGTTGCTGTGGCAGTGACTGATGCAGCACCTGCGTTCTTGCAGGGCCAGAAGAATGAGCTGGCACTGCTACCACAGTAGGTGTGGGGTTAACCACGGACTCCGACTAAGCTGGATGCCCATGGGGCAGCTTTTTGAGCCTCCTTGGGAACAGGTCATGCAGGCTGCTCTTAGTAGGACAGTGCAGGCAGCTGGTGTCAGCAGGACTAGCTGTCACTGCAGAGGGAGGTGGCCACAGTCACACAGATGTCCCACGATGACTTACTATGTTGCCCGGCTCTCCCACAGCACCCGTAGGGCCTCGTGGTCCTGGCAGTCCTTGGTCTCCCTGCAAAACAAAGAGGCAAGAATATACAGAAGCAGATACGTACAGACCCTCTGTGCCACGTCCTCAGGGCTCCACCACGCTCTGGCACCTCTGGAGACAGGGGTGTCCTGGTGTCCCATCTGCACCTCTTTACACAGATAAGATGAAGCAGGATGAGACCTTTGCTCATCCTGCACGAATATTCTCTTGCCAGATATGTGTATGAGGGTTAAAGTCCATTAAGCTGATATCTCCCTCCCTCCTAGCTATCACAAAACCCTGTTCTGGGCTTACCCTTGCTCCTTTGTTTCCAACCTCTCCTGGCAGGCCACGGGGACCTTCTGGACCAGGATCTCCCTGTGCAGAAGATAAAGATATTCCTTGTCAGGCACATCTCCAGCTCTACGTGCATGGCAGTGAGAAGGACAGCACTGCTCTCAAATCTGGTGCTTCTTGGTTTGAGAAGTAGTGTCAGGGCGGAATGCCCTCTGAACATGTTATTTTGCCTCAAACTTTGCTGCCCGTCATCTTCACTCAGCTCTGGATCAACTTCTGGAGGCTGTAGGTGCTGGTTTTGGAGGTGATTGTCACGGCTTCTTAAAGCCAGGCAGGCAGCAGGCACAGTGGTAGCAGAGCCCTCTGGCACCTGCAGTTCCCAGCCCTGGCCTTGGGTATTTCATGGTAGGGCAGCAGAGCATCACAAATGCCAATCCTGTGCATCTTGGGCTCGTTTGCAATGGTCTGGGCAGATGTTTTACTCACTCTTTCTCCCTTGGTGCCTGGACCGCCTTTGCTGCCTTTTGTTCCTGGATCTCCACGTCGACCCTTGGCAGACACAGAAAGTGGTCACATCAACAGGATGCCAACAGGGATGCCACCCAAACAGTGACACCTGGCTGCCCTTCCTTCCCCCTCCACACCCTCTTAAGGAGCCTGTGTCCATGATGGCCCTGCTTGGGGCATGTCCTGCCTTTGTATTTTGGGAAGCCAGAGCCAGGCTGCTCATTCAGGAGGTGCTCACCACAGTGACCACCAACACACACGGTTCATTCCTTCAGGGTTAAATGCTTTGCTTTACTTCCGACACATCTGGCTCTTCTTCCTGCTCTGGGTGTTGCACAGGGACTCAAACTGGTCTACAGCATCTGGGTTCTGCCCTCACAGTGCCAGCTGAGCTGAGCTGTTATGTTGTTTAAGCTCCCTGCCAGATAGAGATCATTTGCTGCCTCAACCTTGGTGCCAGCTTCCAGGACAAACTCAGAGGGACACAGGCTAAGGTGAACTCCAGACAGGCACTCAGCATTCCTACTGGGATTTATCATGAATGGCAGACAAGGAGAGCAGCTCTGCATGTCTTAGGGAATGCAGAAGGCAGGGCAGGCAAGCTATTTGAGGGTGATTCTCAACCACCTTGCTCACAGATCAAGGAAGTAGGTTTCTTTTTTCCTTTCCTGATGACCTGTCCATCACTCATCCATGAACCTGGAAGAGGTTCCTGTGGCATGTTTACTGCCCAGAGTAGACACACACTTACAGGCTCTCCTTTGGGTCCAGGAGGTCCTGTTTCACCTTTTCTTCCTTTGCTTCCACCAGGTCCTTGAGCTCCAGGGTTGCCAGGAATTCCCTGGGAAAGAAAATGAAATCAGACTTGTCAGAAGAGAGGTCAAGGTGCGTATCTCTTGTCCTGTGCCAAGCAGCCTATCCTTGTGCAAATGCCAGCATGAACATGCACCTTACGTTTCCACACATTCTCCATGCCTACCAGTTAAATCTATGAGCACAGGTGCCAGCTGCACAGAGACCAACTGAGAGAAAGGCATCTCAGCTCTTCCTTCCAGCCCTGTCAAAATCTAAGGGCTGCTGCAACCTCCAACACTCTATCTGAAGTGACTGGCTATCGGGATAACCTGTTGCCAACCTCTTTACCTAAATAACAACCTCCTGCTGAATGAAATGGATAAGGCTTTCCCAAATGCTACTGGGACATAAGCTGGAATTCGCTTACAAGAATAAAACCAGGCTAACACCAGCAGTGCCACAAACTCTGAGGATGTTACAAAGTTATGTCAGGGAAAAGCATAGTCCTTCTACCCAAAACAGATAGGAAGAGGAACAAAGGCGCAGAGCTAGAAGGGTAAATCTTTCCAACTCAGCTTTGCCTGGCATGAACATACCGGGCTCCCTTTTTCTCCTGGAGGTCCAGGGGGTCCACTGCGACCAGGCCGGCCAGGATCTCCCTGAAACAAACAGAGAGCAATGGTCATTGGTTACATCATTAGAACGTTGCTGCACACCACTGATGTGCACCACGTGGAGCCCAAGGAGCCGGGCCAACAAGGGCCTTCCCTCAGCTCCTGCGTTTGTGTTAGGGTCCAACAGCCAGGCAGACAGAACCCATCGGCTCCGTGAGCAGTGAAGGATTTAAGAGGTAATACAGGCAACAGTGTGCAGCCGTCCCTACTGCTGGCCTCTGTCCACTCCCATCTGGAATACTCTTACCTTCATGCCTTCATCTCCTCTTTCACCTTGGTCTCCTGCATCTCCTGGGTAGCCATCAGGGCCCTAGAGAGAGAAGAGACAAAGAGCAATATCAACAATGTGCATTTTACCACCAGAATAAATCAAATCACTCAAAGACACTCTCTAGAGACTGAAAATTTGTTTTTGCCAACTACTAGCGCTGATGAAGGGAGCAGGTGCTCCTCTGTATGTGGGGAAGTATCCCATATTTCCAGCCTGGAGAAAAGAGGCATAAAAACCACAGACCTGAGGATTACAGATGCGGAGTCAGATTATGAAGAAGGTAGGAAACGAAGGCAGTGACCTCTGTTACCATGTATTTTGGGATGTGCAACTGAAGCTAGGACCACACACCTAATATGTTGAATTCTTTCATACAGCATTCCTACCTTGTCACCACGATCCCCCTTGCAGCCTGGCGGTCCAATTCTCCCCAGCTTGCCCTGGAGAAAGATCATTCAAATGAAAAAGACAGCAACACTCCACGTGTATGAAGGAAATATACATTCTTTTCCTGACGGCAGTTCCTGTTTTTTAACATCATCAACTGGTCATACCTGTGATCAGTCAGAGAACAAGCAGCAAGAGTATTCTTTAAGCAGAAGTGTTGCTATCTGTGGTGAGCAGACACAGAGAACGAGGAAGCACTTGGTGGGGCATGAGGGAAAGTGCAGAACAAAACCAGTTTGTGCTAGCCAGTGAGCAAAGCCAGCCAAAATTGTATAAATGTAGGCTATTCTGCTCTGGTACATTTGTATGGTATGCAAAATGGGAAGGTCATGTTCATCTGCACTCGCCTGAGAGGGGACAGAGGATTTCAGGGACTTTGTTAGGAGATACCTGAATGTGGCTTTAGGGCTTTCATGTTAAGAGAAAGCATCAGCTTAGAGATGAAACTGCAGGCTCTGCAAGGACGTGCCTTGAAAACTACATTTCAGCAGACGTTCCTGTGTACGTGTCCAGCAGGGGGCCCTAGCACTCGAGATGAAATATCCACACCAGGTGAACATCGCTCATCCTGCAGCAGGAGAGCAGCCCGGGTTATGCATCAAGCTCCTGCAGAGTGTAGCTCAAATACTTCTGCAGGCTATGGAGAATAATGTGCAAATAAGCTCTTAAAACTTCAGCTGGATTGAGATGAAAGGAACACAGAAACACATGAGGGATATGAGAGAAATAAAACAACCTGCAGGGGCACAGAGAAATAAACCAGCCCAGTGATGGTGCAGCTCCCCATGCCGTTACCTTCTGTCCATCGGTGCCATTCCTGCCTGCCAAACCAGCTGCGCCCTGGGATCAAGGAGGGAAAAGAGTCATCAGTGATCTGATGATACACTCAAGGATTTGTAACAACGTGCCAGTTAGAAAAGATCTTCTCTTACCCTCCGTCCATCGGATCCAATCTCGCCCTAGGGAAAAATGAGGACAGGAGTCAGCCAGTACCCCTGTGCCACGCTCACTCACCATGCCAGAGACTTTCTTCCCCTCCTTCCTTCAATGCAGCATTTTCTGCAGAAGGCTCTGTGACCTCCTTGTCTCTCCCTGCTGCACGGAAGAGGAGCCAGGACCCCTTTCCCCAGAGAACTCCTCCTCTTATCCTCCAGACCCTGTGCTGGTGCACAGAGCTGTGCTTCCCCAGGCATACCATGCAGGCTTTTCTTTCTCACCTTTTCTCCTTTCAGCCCTGGAACACCCTGGAGGAAGACAAAAAGAAAAGAAAGACGATCTTGTGTTAGTGCCTGGGATGAGCAGTGGGAAGGCAGCAGCTGACTGGCAGGATGGTCATCCCAGCTGGGAAATGGGCAAATGGGGAGGGAGGAGTAATATAAGGATCCCAATGTTGTTGAGGCCCTTAAGGAAGAAGGCCAGTAACAATTCTTAAAGCCACATCCTGCATCAAAGCAGCAGATCTGCACAACTCTTCCATGCTGGCCAGCTGCCTTTGGAGTAGGAAGATGTGCCAAGCATGGTGGCATTCAAATGCACAACTTGGGGATGGATTTGTGGGTTTTCCCAGGGCAGGAGAATGCCAAGGAGTGAAAAGAAGTAACACTGAACAGTGGAAAATCACCCCGAACCACCCTGTGTTTTACCAAAAGTCATGGAAGCATAGAATATCCCAAGTTGGAAGGGACCTGTAAGGACAATTGAGTCCATCTCCTGGCTTCATGCAGCAAGACACAGAAATCCATGGCAGTAAAGAGCACAGCCACTGACTACGTGACTCTTACCTTAGGACCGGGGTATCCAATTGGACCTTCAATACCTGGATCACCCTTAAGGAAAGAAGACACAGAGTGTTACCTTAAGCAGGGCACAGAGGAAGCCCCCAGCTGGCATCAGGCAGCGCTGCTTACTGTGTCATGGGGATGGTTTCACAACTCACCTGCCGTCCCTTCAGTCCAGGGGAGCCTGGTTCACCCATGTTTCCCTTCGCACCCTAAAGGAAAAACACATCATTGGTGATGACTGGAAGGCATTGACAATTTCTAGTAGCATCAGGCTTCTACAAAGCTTGGAGCAGCTGTTCTGGGGATGGCAGCACACAGCCTGGCAGCACAGAGTTTGGGATTCTGTTGGGCTGTGGGTAGAGTGAGGGCTGCACACGTAAGGGCTGTTGGGAGTGGGAGAGGTGGAAATAATTTTTGCTGCACTCTTGTTGGCCTTGTACAGCTTCTCAGTTACTGAAGGCCCTTGATTGTGATCAGCATAGTCGATGCTTGGATATCTCTTTGCATCCACTGGTCCATCAGCCTTGTATGGTCATCAGGAGAAAAGGAGGGACCTGGAAGGATCATCAAATCCAACTCCTGGCTCCACGCAGGAATACCCAAAAATGAGACCACCTCATTCTCTTGGCATTCTCTTCCCACACATCAGAGTAACTTACCTTTTGCCCTCGGTACCCCTTGGGACCAGCTGGACCTGCAATCTCCAGGCAGCTCATCTTGTAGCACTGAAACACACCAAATTCAACACAAGATGTAGTTGCTGGGCTGCCTCGTGCTCTAAGCCACCCAGCACCCAGAACTCAGCCATGCGCCACGGCTCTCTCCACACCTCCCCATAACTGCAGCAGTAAAAGTGATTCTGGTTCCATCTGGCTCAAAGCTAAGGCAGCAAAAACCATGTTGAAAGCTCCTGCATACAAATCTGAAGTTGTCACAAGTGCATTCATCATGGTTTTGGCTCTGGGCCTAAGCTCAAAGAACAGGACTGCTAAGTGTCAGCCACAGTGTTATGGATCTGCTCTTCTGGGGCCATCAGAGAAGGGTGTGCCATTGGGAGAACCACTCTGCATACTCCTCTATGTAGGACAAGCCCTGTTACATGGCTGGGCAGGAATTCTAGCTTGCAGAACGCTGGTAAAACATGCCACCAAATCCAGCATGGTACAATGAGCATCTTAACAGACTTGAACTCATTGCCATGAGGAGAATCACAAATGAGGGGGAGGCAGAAAGGGAACCATCTCATATGCCATTTCAACTGCTGGGTAAAGGAGTGGGTTCCCATCCTGCATACTGATCCCAGGGTGGGCAGAAATCCACTCCAAGCAGCTTAGAGCAAAACTCTTCTGCTCCTTTGGAGTACAATCTGTTCTTCTTCAATACGCAAAGCAACTTCAACTTGGAAATGAGATGCAGGTGCTGCTCACTCACCTCAGCATAGGCTTCATGTTTCTGCAAGGGAGAAAACAGAATGAACAAAATCAGTTAAGACAGTCAGCTCTAAGAGAAGAACAACACCCACCCTTAGCAGTATGTGTGACAGCAAGGGAAAAGAGGCAGCTAAGGTCCATTGGCTCTAATCACAGAATGGCTTGGGTTGGAAAGGACCCTAAGGACCATCAAGGTCCAACCCCCACATCCTCAGCAGAATCCTCAGTTAATGGTGGTCCCTCACAAATGGGGCCCTAGAAATCACTCTACTCAGAAGGGAGGGAGCTCGGGAGTCTCACAGATCCTAGTGCTGCCATCTCTTCCACGTGCCTCCAGGTGGGGCACAGGTCTGCCTGAGCAGCAGCCAGGACTCGCACGGATCCTGCCTAGAGGAGCAGGGGCGTAACCCAAGGGACACCTAGCCAAAGAAATCAGATATACTGAAGACCACGTCTAGCCCATAAGTGCAGGAAGGACTCGGAAAAGGTAGAGGAGCTCTCTCAAGCCAGACCACGGTGCCATCCCACCCTTCCACGCGCTCCTTCTCCTGTCACCACTCCCCGGTGTCTCCCCTCGTCCTGTTCTGCACCCTGGGCAGCACAGCTCAGCCCTCACCATCGCTTTGATTATCCTCTCGATAGTGTTCTCGTCAATGTGCAGGGCGTCTTTCGGCGTGATGGTGTAGTTGCTGCGGTACAGGTCGTGCGGTGGGCTGGCGATCTCCCGCAGGCCCTGCTCGTAGACGTCCTCACTGGGGGCCACGGCAAAGAGCTTGATCCCCATGTCACGTGCCCTCTCAGCCTGCATCTTCATCCCCCCACAGGGGCTGCCGGTGACGTGGCCGTCGGTGATGACCACCGCAAACTTCACATCCCGGGCCGTCTGGCTCTGGAACTGCTGTGTCATGTTGGAGATAGCACAGTCCGTGAAGGTGCCTCGGCCAAGGTAGTTAATGGCACGGAGCTTGGTGAGGTACGTGTCCTTGCTTCTTGTTAAAGGGCTGTAAATTTCCACCACATCTGAGTAATGAAGTCCTCCAAACATCCAAGTGATGGAGACTTGGTTCTGGTACACCTCATTCTCCAATTTTTCAATGAACCGAGGGATAAACTGCTTTATTTGATCCACGAGGCTCTGGATAGGCACAGTCTGCAGAGCAATGCTCTCCGAGGTGTCAATGACAAAGTACACGCTGATGGGGCAATCCGTCTTTTCTGTATGGAGACAATTTTCAGAATGTGTCACAGCACCTTCTGCGATGCTGCACCCTCATCACTATGCCCTAGAAACCTGGATCAAGTAGATTAGAGCACACAGAATTGTGGAGAGAGCAAACCACAGCACAGGACATGAGGTTTGGTGTCCTGAAAGGTTGTTGCGCCTCTAATTAACCAGGAGCTATTTCCACCAAGATTGGAGGAAATGAGGGCAGGGATGACTGAGTGCCAGTTCTGAGCAAGGAGATGGCTTTTGCTCTCCTGCACTACATACATGCCCCGCCTGCCAGGCTGCTGGTTGCTCTCTCTGATTTAAAAACATTTTGAAAAGAGTTACACCCAATTACAATGTCACAAAAAGCACAACTGCCTTCTATCCCAAACTGTATCTCTGTCTGGATCAGAAGAGTCCTCACTGTCCAAGACTTTAAAATCACAGAATCACAGAATGGCTTAGGTTAGAAGAGACCTCAAGGGTCATGAAGCTCCACCCCGCCTGCCACATGCAGGGCCACCAACCTCCACATTTCATACCAGCCCAGGCTGCCCAGGGCCCCATCCAACCTGGCCTTGAACACCTGCAGGGATGGACGGGGCATCCACAGCCTCGTCTGGCAGCTGTTCCAGCACCTCACCACTCACAATAAAAAACTTTCCCCTGGTATCCAACCTAAATCTTCCCTCCTTCAACTTAAAACCCTAAACTCTAATCATTTCTCAACTAATCTTGAAAGTATTGCTTTATTTTTTTTTTTTTGTAAAAGTCAGTCTGAACACCTTCATCCCCTCTTCCGCACTGCCACTGAGAAGTGCCAAAATTTTAAAATTCACAATGAGCTGTTTTCTGACATCAGACGTGCAGCTGAGTTCTGGAGACAGGTTGGCATTTAGCAGTGCACCAGCCAGGAGAAGCCATCGCTGGCAGAGCTCAGACCTTCCGCTTTTCTGCACTGCAAACTCAGAAATGAGAGTTTAAGTGGAGAATGCTGTTTCCTACAGAAAGACAGATGACTGTGGCAGGGTGCTGCAAAGAAGCAGGAGAGGTATCATGTGCCAAAGTCAGTTCCTTGTAATCAGGTTCTAGGGCTGAGCAAATCCATTGCTTTAAGTAAGACTGTTGCCTACAAAGGAGACAGACACCCAAATTAATACCTGTACAGGAGGTAACAGGTTCATCATCAAACTGAGCGTGGAGTGGAACTAGTGCCACACAAAGAAGGGTGGATAGAAAGGCTTGGTGGAACATCTCAGCAGTTCTTCTCAACATTGAGATGCCTGTGGGAAAACAGAAGTTCCATGTTATACACAACGTTCGAGCTGTTAGCTCTGACAGGAAGATACAAAGCCAGACAGTGCTTCATGTTAGTTCTGCCTATGAGATTCAGTCTGAGAAGTCCTTGGGAATACATGTAAGTGTTCAGAGGAACTGAGGACTGGAAATTATATTCACAGACAAAACCCCAGCAACAATTTTCAAGAGTGAAGAGCCAATGCTCACCTTTACGTCTAGAGGACGTTCACACTAGGTGTCATGTCAGCTTCACAGCACAGAACCATGTACTGCCATAGCTACTTTTCTGCTTGAGGGTCAACTCAAGACAAAAAGGGTTATGAATGTTCTCTGCTAAGAAGAGAAGGCCTCAGCCCTTCTGAGATCTTCTTTAAACGTTTGGGGTTTTTTTTTGGAAATGCCAGAGGTTGAATGGCCCCTGAGAGTGCCTTCATCCTTCCTTAGAGAGGTCACATCAGTGCAGGGGAAGGGCAAGCTAGCAGTGCAGCTACACTTCTGCCTCAGTTGCATGAAAATGGCATTATCTGAAGAGCACAGACAACTCAGCTCCCCCTGCACCTCCCTACCTCCCTCCTCATGGCTGCTCAGCAGTTATTTCCTGCTTGGACACATCCCAATCTAGTTCACACTGAAAGATGCATCACGCTACAGGATTCTGAAGACTCATTTATGCTGAGAAGACCAGTTACCATCAGTGCTGCCAATATCCTTACAGCACTGACTGCCTTCCACCTTGCTAAGGTTCATGCGCATGCTAACAAGCCTGCGAGAACAAATGCTCAGCTGGGTTTTACATAAGGGACATACTGCCCTGTCAGCTGTCCTCTGCTGCCATCTGTCACACGGCAACAGAATGGAACGGCGCGTTGGTGGGAAGGTTCAGTGTGTACTGCCACACCACCATCTGCCTCTGACACAGCGGGCCAATATAATAAAGGGGGGCATTACTTTCAGAGTAACCCTCACACTTACTGCAGTGCTGAGGGAGTATTATGGTTATACAAGACTTCCTATCTCCTGCCTTACAACAAGTTTCCCATCCTGTTCATCCTCCACCAAGCAGAGCTGCAGGAGAACTTGATCTCGTGGCAGCTTGGAGCCCTCAGGCAGCACCATTTCAGAGCTCAGGAAGCTGGAGACACCATCTTTTGGAGATGCTGAGCATATGGAGGCTTTGGCCAAGTGTCTGACTCATGGATTGCAGCATCCTGGGTTTAATTACCTCCCTCCCTCCTGCCATGTGTGTACGAGTGAGAAGGACTCTGTGCAGAGCAGGGCCCTTGCCTCTATCCAGGCAGCTCTAAGCACCAGGCACACTTCACTGCTTTGTCACTGCACGCAGTCTCTTTATCCCACTCCACTGCATGCAAGCTCCTTCTTATCCCTGCCAGGCTGTGAGCACAGTGTGCCCTTGGAAAGCACACACGGTGGTTCCCCACCCATTGATTCCATTAAGAGGGAGTGGACAGATGTGGGATGAAACTGCCACATCCTCTTCCCCCCCATCCAAAACTGGGTCTCCAAAACTGGGGTGGGTGATGCTGCTCAGGGTGCCAACAGCTCTTGTGGTTTCATTGCCAATCTTGTAAGATTTGATGCCTTCCGAAAAGCCTCACCTCCTGCTGAGAAATGCTCGGTGGGAAATAGCAGGTTTCACTAAGGAAAGGGTGTACTGCACTCTAAGGCATTTGATGGAGACGAAGTGCTGGCCTAGAAAAGTGATGGAAAGTGCAAATTGGGAGCTGAATCCTTCTGTCTGAATACTTGGTTCTGCCATGCTTTTCTTCCTTGACTTCTGCTCTCTCTCTGCGAGAGCAAAAACATAATGCCATGGGAGCACGGCCTTTTGGCTTACTTGCGCCTTAGCTGCATGCTCACAAATGACTATCAGTCACATCACCCTTTAGTGCTCTGTAGAGGCCATCTCATGTGCCCGTCCAGGCAGACCCAAGGTCAGTCTTATCCCATTTGTGACATTTCTTCCTGGTACACCTTCAAAGTCACACCTATTGCAGCTGAGCAAATTGTTCCCAGATTGATGAGAATTCAGTGCTCCACCATTAAGCTAAAGGAGCTGCTTTATGGTCATGGAAACAGGAGAGCTGTACAAGCTGCATCTGCTTTAACACTGACATAGCCCCAACTTCTGTTATGGTTATGACCAACAGGCACTGCCTGCATTACTATCCACATGTGCAGACAGCATTTCACTCCACTCAGCTCTTTGTTAAGTAAAATAAAACTGGAAGAAAACAAAACAAAACAAAAAAACTAGAGCAAAGCCTCTGTTATATTGCCATGTTATACTGTTCTATTGTATACTAAGTCAAGCATGTCCCATAATTTTAGTGCCTGACCCACCACCTGAAGGTTTCCCAGCTGCTAAAGGTGGTCCAAGCTGTTTGTCAGCTCTCCCACTGCACTCACAGTGAGATGAAAGAGAATACTGGGGAAGAGTGGAGAGGCAGCCGAGCTGTACAGCAGCCCAGGGGCTCAGCAAAGGTTCCTCCACTGCACAACAAGGTTGCAAGATCCAAACTCACTCAGGAGTAACTACCATTATCTTCCCAAACTTCCCAAACTGGTGCTGATGAAAATCAACAGAAGTAGGAGGCACAGCTCACTGCTTTGTCTGGCCTGCAATCTGAATCTTATTTCCAAATTAATGAAAATCAAAGGTGAGCCAAAGCATACAGCAAAATACCGTGCTGCTGTCGCTGCCATCAGTCTGCAGTAGCTGGTGAACTCAGTTAAGGGAAAAAGTGGGCTCTCCAGCCCCCACTGAGGGATTTTCTGGACCTCTGGCCACACGTACCTAGAATGCAGCACTGAAGAGCGCCCAAACCCTCCCGAAAGCTTAACATACGTATTGTTTCAGTCTAAACACAGCACGCCTGAAGTTAGCAGCTTGTCCCTGGCAGCAGCAATAGCTGCGCAACCCACAAAGGCATGGGCTGGGGCTTTAGAACCATCAACAGCCACACGAATGCTGTAAAAAGAGAGGAAAATCCTGCCTACCTGGAGAAGGGGCTCATCCAAACTCCTCCAAAAAGCCTCGGATGCGGCAGGATAGAGGCTCCGCGGGACCGGCCGAATCACGAAGGCTTCTGCATCCCCGGAGGAGCAGCCGGGAGCAGCCAAGGCTCCCGCAGCCCAGCTCGTCTCTTCCCTCGCAGTCAGGAAACCGCCCCGCTACGTTCCTCCTCCTTCGGAACGCCTCGCCTGTAATAGCCGCAGCGGACCGCGGAGAGTCACTGTGGGTCCACCGACACCGCCGCGGCTCCTCCGCCCCTCCGCGGGTGGGTGCCGGCGTGGGCGAGGTCGCTGTGCTCGGAGGCGAAGGAATTTTTTAAAGCGAGCTGGAAGAAGGCTCATTTTTCCATGATGAGAGTCCTCCTTTTCGTGGCTGGCATTGCTGCCCCACGTATTTATGCCATCAAATCGTGTTCTTTCTTTCTTTTCTTTCCCCCTTCCTCCTCCTCTTCCAATCCTAGGAACATGTCCTGAGTGGAACAAATAAAACAAGAACATTTCAGAAAAGAGCAACTCACACCATAGCCTTTGCAGATAGCCAAGATTTGCTCAGAGACATCCAACTCTGAGTGCTGCCTGTTTCTATTGATTCATTTCCTTCCTTCCTTCCTTCCTTCCTTCCTTCCTTCCTTCCTTCCTTC
>NW_024962267.1:20898638-20983985 GCF_019238085.1 Lagopus leucura | reverse complement strand
TCCTTCCTTCCTTCCTTCCTTCCTTCCTTCCTTCCTTCCTTCCTTCCCTCCTTCTCTCACTCTCCCTTTTCCCTTCCCTTCCTATGAAAAGTAGGGTAAGAATCCCAACAAAAGGCGGCCTTTGGGGAGCATAGCACATTATCTGCTGAGCCTTGCCCTTCTGTCTCCAGACTCTGAGCAACTGGATAACCTGCAATGGGGAAACAGAAGTTAACTCTCTCTGGCCACCATTGCTAAAGATAATTAAAAATATTTTTACAAATATATTAAAAGCAAGAGGAAGGCCAAGGCAGCTAATGACAGGAGAAGAGGTAAATGCCTTAAGTTGTGCCAGGAGAGGTTCTAGTTGCATTTTAGAAGACGTTTCGTCCCACAGTGATGCAGTGGCACAGGCTGATCAGGGACTGCTGGGGTCATCATCCCCAGAGGTGTTCAAGAACCTTTTCCCCTTAAGCATCTTTTGTGAAGAGCAGAGGTCCACCTTCTGGGAACAGAATTACCAGGCAGCACACCAGATGTCTAAGCAAAGCACTCCCTTCTGGTAAACCAGCACATGCTGGATTGTTAGGCCACTTATTCTGTTTACTTTGCTGCTGTTTCCAAGCTCTGTTGTGTCTGCAAGTACTAGTTGTGTACTGAAACCACGTTTAGTATTCACATACATTTAAAATGGAGGAACGGGAAGATGAAGAGCAGAAAGACAGAAGAAAATGGTTGATTTTCTGCTCTCCTTTGTGACTGCACAGAATTTGAAGTAAGGGAGTCGGTCAGACACCCATGGTTTTCATTTGATTTGCATCCTTTGGTAGATATAAATGTAATCAATGGTATGGTAGTGTAGTTGTTACTTTCTATACTGTGTATCTGCTCATTGTTTTGCAGCAGTGTTCTGTTCACATAAAACACAACCTTTTAGTTTTAAGTCACATGAAACACTGGTATGGTTCTCTGGAAAAAATACCTGCTATAATTTCTTCATCTGCAACTCCATCAACCCCCTGTGTGTTTGTGACATTATACGTTGATCTCCAAGAGTTGCTTTCTAAATACGTTAAGAAGACCAAAGACAAAGACAAAATGAGTGCTGGATATGTTTTCAAATATTTGTAAGTGTGTGGTTGATAATCTCAGCGTTTGCACTGACTACAAACCAAACAATGGAATTTAGGCCCTTTTGTAGCTGTCCTTTTCTGAGAATTCTTGCTTCCTAATCGAATATGTTTGCATTCCATACTCCAAACAGGCAAGCCCTACACTTCTGAGGTTTGGGGGGTTGTAATTCTGATGTTTACCTTGCCCACTTCCATAAGAATCTTGAGTTCCATAGTCCTCTAAATCCTGCCAACTGGTTTGTCTCCAGCCTTCACCAGTTCTTCCCTGTGTCTGAGCAGCCGGTCTAAAAGAGCACCTCCCTATGTTGGTTCATTAACAGCCTCCATCCAAAAATTGCCTTTGATCCACTGAAGAAGCATCTTGCAGTTGTTATGCACACAGCCTATTGCCCTCTCAGTAAATAGGGAAGTGGTCAATATACCAATACCTGGACCTGTGACAGTAAGGATCTTCCAAGTGCCTAAAGAAAACATCATCCATCTCTTCTTTTTTATCAGGCAGCCTGTAACAGACACCCTTCACAACATCATCTGTGCGTTTATGGGCACTGCTGCGCCTGCTTCATTGCCAAGGCAGCAGTGACCTGCATAAGACATCAAATAGCCATCAGATGAGGCTATAAAAAAGACCTGAGCAGCAGCCCCCAGCTGTGACTGATATTCTTGAATTGTGGTGAAATTAGATACAAAAGAAGATCTTTCCAAAGGAAAAGCAAATGTTCATTTGATACCATGCTCTATCAGCATTTCCTGGGATTTAAGCCTTTAAGCCAACTTCTGCAGGATGTTTAGAAAGTCCTCATGAACACATAAGTGCAATTTGAGGCTTTGCGTGCTTTTTTCTATGTTAACATTCTGATGTTAACTTCTAAGTCCCCTCTGCTGTTACAGTTTTATATTTACTTGACACCCTGTTTTTATACACAGCATTTGTGCACCCATGAAGTTTTGCTTGCTAACACATAAAGAAGTACTGTTTGCAGTTTCTAGAATTTTATTTTAAACAGCCCCAAGGATTTTCTCAACCTACAGCATTACTGAAGCCTTGCCAAGAGCAGACCCAGATCTATGACCATGTGTTTTTCCCCTGTCCCTGGAGACACCCAAGGTCAGGCTGGACGGGGCTCTGAGCACCTGGTGGAGCTGTAGGTGTCCCTGTTAATTGCAGGGGAGTTGGACCAGATGGCCTTTAATGGTCCCTTCCAACCCAGGTGATTCTATGATTCCAGAGCTTATACGAGATCCAGAGACACTACACTACCTCACCAGGACAGTTAGAAGAGGAGCAGCTGGGATGAGAGGTGGTGATTCCCCATCTTTCCGGTCACCCTATACTGCATAAACTCCAGATAAAACACACCCTTAAGACCATGAGGAGGGCACTGATATAATCCAACTTTTGTTGTACCTCTCATGGAGTAGGGCAACACTGACCCAGACTGCTAGCAGGGCTGCCAGCCCCAATCTAGTCATTGTTGGGTAGCATTGCCTTCCTGACTCTGTCTAATTAAGTTCCTGAATTATTTGTTAATACTTCACTAGTGCAGGGACCCTTGCTCCAGCTTTTATTTCCCCTCTGTTGATGATCTCATTACAGTGATCAGTTTAAGAAGTCTGGCTCAAAGAATTTGCAGAGTTTCTCCAGAGCTCCTGTTTGAAGTTGCTCTTGCTGCATGACTTCTTCGTACTCTTGGCCATTTTGAAATTGAGACCATGCTTATAAACTCGTTAATACTTTATCCTCAGAACCAAATGGCAGGCGTGCTCTCTACAGTCAGCCTTTCTAGCGTGTCCCAATGGCTCATCGCTTCTGCCTGCTGGCCAGACACATCCGTCTCTGTGCATCAGGCGATCAGTTGTGTGGTGGTGGGTCGCTAACACAGGAAAGGACCAACTCAAACAAAACCTTGAAGTTCAGTCTTCCTGAAGATTCCAGTCAGCAGACATGGCTTCCAGCTGTACATTTCTGAGTTACTGGTTCTCCTGGCAGCTCTGCAATAGATGGAAGAGGCAGGAAGCTTTGGAACAGCCCTGTGTGAAGGCACCGAGGGACTGCGGATCTATTCCCACTCGACCTTCCCTTCTGTTGAGACTCACTGAGCTCAGCCATGTCAGTACCAGCTTAGGGGATGGTGACTGCTGTTCTCTCAGAATCATCGCATGGCAGGAGCAAAAGAGTCCTGGAATGGGTGGATGGTGAGTAGAGCTCGAAGGGCTGAAGCCCTTTCTCCCAGAATACTTTCCCTTTTACCGGTTTCACAATCCACGCTTGGTGATATTTTCCTCTCTTGCAGAACATTTTTCCACGAAGCCAGTCAGGATTGTTGAGTCCCAAGCCTTGCTTGAATTGCTGGAAGAGCCTTTGCACAGTAAGGCAACTGCATTCCAGCTTCCTGGCAGGGCAAGGCCCCAGGGAAGAAGGAATGCTCTGTGATCTGCAGTATATGCTGGGCAATCCTGATCTGTCATTCTGTAGAACTCACGTGAGCTTTAGTTTAATAGACCGTGGTAACAAAAGAGTTAAAACACACAGTTTGTGTCTTTAGAGCTTTGTGGTGAAATGCTGCAAGAGCAGAATGACCCAGCTGCATTTGTTTTATTTTCTTGTCACCAGAGAAACAAGAAGGAAAAACTTGCAGTGGAGTTTCCATGAAATTAAGAGAAAAAAAAAAAAAAAGAAAAAAAAAAAAAACCCACATAGTTTATAGAGGAAAACTCATTCCCCTCCCCAGCTTTTTACCAGCGATGGTTCAAAAACTGTACATTTTTGAACTTAGTCACATCCCGTCCCACCCGAGGTCCTCAGCTTCATGTACAGACCCAAGAGATCTCAGTTTCCTTTTTCTGATGATGAACTTCTATCTAAACATTTGCTTTTTTTCACTTCTGGATCCTGGAGGCACTGCCTCTCTGTGAAATGACTGCTCTGACTAAGGTTACAAATAAAATATAGACTTTCTCTGTTAGATTCAGCTGACCGTATGAATAATATTCCCCCAAGGCCCAGTCATTATATTGAGCCATAAATCTACTGGGGACACTGTTTTGCAGTGAGTAATAGGCATAAATAGAAAGGAAAGGAATTAATTAGAGCCTTTTCCTGGGAAAAGAGGGGGATGAAGGGCTCCGATAGGAAAAAAAAAAAAAGCTTTTTTCTGTGGATGTGGGGGTACAGCAGGGTGGGCTGTGGGCTGGCAGCGGGCTGGGCCTGGTCTGAATGACTTCCCTTTGGAGCCTGGTGGGCTGGCAAGGACTCACTGGGGCTCAGCAATGAGCTGATTGATTTGAAATGCTAATCTTGTCTTTAATCCCAGCTTCGTTTCTCTGCAACCACACTGTTCTGCTGCCTTCGGGTCTTAAATGAATGCTTCCAGCATCAACACTTCTACAGAGCTGAGTACTTGGGGCAGACCAGTAAAAAGGAATTAGAAAGCGAATATGCAAAAAGCCTTGAAGAGGTGTTCTTTTTGTTTTTTTTTTACTGACTTTAGGGACCTCTGGGTCAGGTCCTAAGAGAAAATGTGGCCTTCAAGGTTGCAACTTGTAATTGAAGATACTCACCAAAAGAAAGGATTCAGTTTAGATTCTTGAAAGGCTCTAATCCTAACAATCACCCAGAGAACTGAACGGGGCTGCCCTTGTTTGGGATGCTTCAGCAGCTGTGCGGTGCTGCAGCAGTTGGGTATGAGCCCAGCGTGATGCTGAAGGCAGGTCAGAGGTACCTCCTGAGAGAGGCACAGCCACCGAAAATCCTCCCCTCGAGTCCCTCCCTGCCTGTACAGTAAGCTTCTACTTTTTGTCCTAAAGAGGTTACAGGAAAACATAGCTCTTCCAGAAACAGAGGAGCTTCTGCATACAGGCAGCAAGAAGGCCGAGAAGTGTTGGGAAGAGGAGCTGGTTGATGTCACATCAGTCAGGGGAACTCAGCTGGAACCAGATGGGAATAAATGAACTTAGCCTCGAAGACTGAGCATCTCTGGAAAACACACGAAGTCCTGGAGCTTGGGTTTCCACCAAGACCTTAATCATGACCTGACTGCCAGGCCAAAGCTGCTGCAGGAACGGCTGCTAATGAAGACATTTTGCAGCTAATTTGCGCCTTGCTAACACAGTATGTCAGGAGATGTGCCTCCAACCAAAGCACAGGGAGTCTGGAGAAGCCGCCCAGCACTGCTCCATGGCTGCAGACATTCCACCTCTTGAAGGCTGCTGTTCTCCATGTACTTGATGTGAGTCCAGGGAGCCCTCAGAGCTCCTGGCTTCCAGGCCCAGCCCCTCAGGTCACGTACAGCAGAGCAGGGTGCACCCATCCCACAGTTCCCCTATGGCAGTACTTAAACCAGCTCAAGAAATCAGGGCTGCAAGTTAAAAGATTTATGCCAGGGATGAGATGTATCCTTTTACCTGTTTAACTGTCTGCGTCCTTCATGGAAGCATTAATTTGAATCTGACTTTCAACATCAATGTAATTTTGATCACATGCTAGCAATAAACACTACCTTTTGTTTAAACTACTTCTCCTTAAGGCTGCCAATGGAACTCAGATGCTAAGCTTCAGTCCAAATAGGCTTGAGATTTTCCAGCCTTAGTGTATGATAAACAAAATTAGCACCAGAGAGGTGAAAGTGCAGGCTTGCACTCCCTTACAGATCTTTCCTCTCCCTTCTGCCCCTCATCCATCCAGACTCTGACAGCCTCCACCTACAAAGAGAAAACAGAGAGGACCTTAATGAACAAGTAATCATTCATCATTTGTTTCTTCAAAACTAATCTTCTTGGACCCAGAAACCAGCCTTTCACTTTTCACAAAGTTTTCCTTTGCACTGTTCTAGCAGTCCAGAAATGAAGATCCTGAGTGCCTTGGTTATACAGAAGTAGATCTAATTTAGCTGCATTATCACAGTGTAAATAATCTGTGCTTAACATTTGGACTGTCTGTGAGATCAAGCAAATGTAAGCATCCTTCCATGCAGCCTGCTCATATCTGCACATCTCCCTGCCTCGTGAATCAAAGCCCTCTCTGCTTACCATGTCTCTAAGATAAGTAAAACTAAGAGGCACCTCTGTGATCAAGATAAAGCTCATCCACATGTACAGAGGCACGAGGACAAGAGCAGAGAGAAAGGATGAAGGGTAGATAGGGACTAGAAATGGGAAATGGGAAAGAAAGGATTTGTGGAACTCACAGGAAACCCTGTGGGGAAATCAGCCTCCCACATTCCTTCTGGAGAATCCAGATAATTGGAGGCTGTGAGAGTGCTTTACAGAAAACCCCAGACCAGAGATGATTAAGTTCTCCAGGCCTCTCATCAACCACACATGGATCCCATCAAGAGGTGGCTGCTTTGGCTGGCAGAGAACAGAAGTCTCCCTGGGGGAGGACTGGGGCCTGCCAGTGTCTGGCAGCAGGAGACAGCAGGGAGCAGTTGGTTTTGGCAAAGCCTCTGCCATGTTTCTGTTTCTTATCTACCAACAAATGTCAAGCTTGTCTCTGGTCTAGGGTTTCGCTGTCTCACCCTATGAGCTGCTGGCCCCGCAACAAGGAGCCCCTGTGGGCACTCCTGTTAACAGCTCACTCTTCCTGTTTATTGGTCTTTCCAGCTCTCCAGTGCAGGATTCACCACAAGTCTGCCCAATCACCTTCCCATCCTGGGAGAGTGCCTCCCCAGCTCTGTGCATCTCTCATGCTCTTATCCCTGCCCGAGTGAAGAGAGATGAGCTCCTGAGAATGGGATAATGCACACAGCCTTGCCTTCCTGCACATGGGGGTGAAGAATGCTACATCCTGACACAATGATTTTAAATGGCTCCCATCTTCTTCTCTTCAAGTGTGGCCAGAAAGCCAAGAGCTACAGACAGAAGTTCATCAGTGGGTCCAGACAATAGTAACATGTTTGTTCTTCCCACAGAGGTGCTGATCACAACCAGGGCTCTTCTGGTTATTGGAATTAAATGCTCTGATTGTAGACGAATCCACTCTGGCATAGATCAGGCTATTTGGCTGGAAAATCAATGCTCTGTTTTCAAAAGGTTTCTCCAGAAATCACATTTTTGTACAGAATGCCTAGAACTGAGCCAAACATTTGGTAGGAAACATTCCAGACATGGAGGGGTTATCCATGATCTGCTGAAGAGCAGGAAGAGGCAGTTGCCAGCCCGATGCTCCAGTCCCTGCACCTTTCTTGCCTCCACATCTAGCCACAGCTGGCAGCTCAGCCCGGGTTTCAATTAGGTACAGTCTTCATTTCTGAAAGTACCACGGAGCTGGAGCACAGGATTTTCAGTGCCTCTCTGGAGTCTGGCATTAAGTGGGAATCCATGATTTTTCCAAATCAGTTCTCTGGGTGAGGAAAAGATGGCAAGTTTATTTTTTGCTAGTTGTTCTTAGCCTTCTGTCACGTGAGCAGGGGACAGAGCAGGGATTGGGGAATTGGCAAACAAGACAAGGTGTGGGAGGACATGGGGGTGCTGCATGATTGCTTCTTCCCCAAGGCCCCAGACCCAGCCAGAGCAACACACTGGCAGCAGGCATATCCTGTCTCCAGCTCACATCATGAGTCCATTTTATCTGCCCTAAAGCTCTTCCTAAGCCAGGAATGCTATTTCCACATGCATTGTAAAGCTGCACATGGAGGGAACCTGGGTCCCACATGCTGTGTCCCTCTGTAAGCAGATCCTTTTGTCCCAGAGGCCAGCAGGGAGCATTCAGGCCTTTCTCCTGTTCCCTTCTTGGCTGCTGTTGCACACAAGCCCCAAGGGTCACCAGCACTGCTGAAAGACTGGGCATGGCCATGGCGGGTGGCTGGAGGGGACCAGTAGGTCAAATGGCTGCCGCCGTCTCCTTCAGCAGCATCTCTGAACTCCAGGCAAGGAAAACACTGATAACCAAATGACATCTGTGCTCCCATCACTAGACAGCACAGCACCTGCTTCTGGCAAGAATGATCCCTACTCAGTCCTTGAGCATCCTGGGTGGTGTGCTCCCATAAGAGATATCTTATACACATGGAGTGAATAGGCAGAACTGGTTTCTTCTGATGTAAATCTTATGGCCTTCCCCTTTGGAGGCTTTCCATCTGCGTGGTGATTGGAGGCAAAAGGAAATAAGAATCCCAGCCATAAATGGAAACATTTGCAAGGAAGATCAACTGCCAAGTTAGTTACTGCAGTATGACTACACAGCAAAATCAGCACAAGGTACTGTACTGCCTGTAAGCTGCTCTTTCATATAGACAAAAACCAACAGAATCGCAGCAGCATGGTTGAGTCTACCACCTCTGCTCAAGCAGAGTCACAGAGGGTAGGTTGTCCAGTTGAGTTCTGAACATCTCCACATATAGATACCACACAATCACTCTGCCGGTGTTTGATCATCCTCAGAGTAAAAAGGGCAATTTCTTGCATTCAGGTAAAATTTCATGTGTTTCATTCTGTGCTCATTGCCTTTTGTCCTTTCACTGGGCACTGATTCCTTCCCTCTCATCAGGTACTTGTACACATGGATGGGACTCCTCTGAGCCTTCCCTTCTCCAGGCAGAACAGTCACAGCATTCTCAGACTGTTCGTATAGGAGAGGTGCTCCTGTTCCTTTGTTGGTCTGAAGTAATACATCTATTTTCACTAATGCAACACATAACCATCACTACTCAAAGAGCAATAAGGAAAATGTATTTGTGGGTCAACTGCACAGCAAACATGTGCTACTAATTAGGTCCTCAAAATCAATTGAGTGTAAATAACTGGTGCATGCAGCCTTGATTCAACTATTTGAGCTCATGGAAAATCTGTTCAGAGAAATACATGGTAACGCTTCAGCAAGCTGAATGGCAGCATCTGCTTATGATCATAAGTAGCTTCTGAAACAGCCACCTTTTGTGGAGCTGTGGTCTGTATGGGCCAGTTTGTCACTCTGAAAAGTCTGAAAATGTACCATTTGATTTTGCTCCAGACGTTTATTCCTCGTCCCTGTTGTGGAAAGGTCCAAATATATGAGTGCAGATGAAGATTACTTCACTGTGGATAGTTCAATCTAAAGGGAAATAAATACCCTGCAAATTGACTTATGAAGGCATGCTTTCATTGACAATGAAGGCATCCAACCTGGCAGTGATGCACAGCATTCAGGCGATGTAGGTGACCAGCAGAGTGTTCCCTTGCTGCTGTACAGTAAAAGAAAAGATGATAGTAAGCCAGAAGTGTTCCTGAACAGTAGCTTGACTTTGTTGCACATCAGTGCTTTGAATTGGGTCTCCAAACACTCTCAGTGTTTTCCCTTGAGTCTCTTGCACATGGGGAGCAAGGGAGGAAGGTTTGGTTCCTTCTTCTCTTACCATCCTGAGCCATGGTCTTAGGAAAACTTGCCTTTGCCTTGCCACTCCTCACCAGCAAAATAGCTCCCATAATAATTTTATATCTCTTTTCTTTACCTGAGAGATGTAACAGGCAACAAATACTATGCAAACATCTTTGTTAACTGTGCTGCTGTAATATCTCCTGACATTACCTGGAGAACAGACACAAGGTGATCAGAAACTGATTGGATTTCAAAAGTGAATTATGCAGTGCCTCATTTCTGGCTTTACTAAGCAAGCCAAGTTTGGCTGCATTATAGCTTCTGATGCTTAATTGTCTTCTCCTGTGAATCCCCTTCCTTACACCAAAAAGGATATGGAAAAGTTGGTAAGTCAGCACAATCTGTGCCCTCACTGCTTGAGTGGTACCAGCCAAAAGGAGGACACCAGAGCACCTGGGCAGCAGCCCATCGTCAGCGGAGTGACACAGCTTGAGAGAAGTGGCGATGCCAACGCTGACTCACTGCTCCCTTGTGCAGCATTTACCAGCAGGATACGTTTTTGGCAATGTCTTGCTACATGCAAAGACGAGAAGTAATGGCCTTAAGTTGCACCAGGTGCTCTCAGTTTCTATATTAGGAATAATTTCGTCTCAGAAAGAGGAGTGATGCCGTGGCACAGGCTGCCCAGGAAGGTGGGGAAGTCATTATCCCTGGGTGTGCTCAAGAACCATGGAGATGTGGCACTTGAGGGATGTGGTCAGTGGGCATGGTGGGGTGGGTTGGTGGTTGGACTTGGTGATCTGAGAAATCTTTTCCACCTGAATGATTCTCTGATTTGATGATTCATGAGCCAGACCCGGCAGATGCGAAATGTTTTGGGAACCTGAATTGTCAGGAAATCCCAAATCCCTCCGTGACAGTGCAGAGAGGAGCGGCTCAATGTGAATTGGACAGCATCAAGTTCCCTGAATGCCTGAAAATGAGCTGGCCAGACCACGGGCTTGCATAGCAAAGGGGACAGCGTGGGTTGGATCGTGAGACATGAACTGAAACTGGAAACCGCAGGGACTCTCCATGGGCTAACACAGCTCTCACAAGCTCACTGTGTCTTCCAAGCAGTGCTCCCATTGCTGCACGCAGCCCTGTACTGCAGGCAGCCATGAGAAGGGACTCGTGACACCCATGGGTGCTGCACAGAAAAGCTGTGTGAGCCTTTCCTGCTCTCACGTTGCTTTGTGTGGTGGCTTCTGCCCGTGAGGCCAAGGCCAGTGAAACCGGCACCAGCACAAGCCAGCCCAATGCTGTTAATTCTCAGCCGAATGGCTCAAGGGAGAAGCTAGTCATTTTGTTGTGAAATCATATTCAGTGTTCTTGGGCTGTGTAGCACTGACAGGGCAGAGGGAAGGAGGTGCATGTAGGCCACGTGCTGCACGTTGAGCACAGAGCGTTTGGCGAAGCACACAGGCTCTGCAGTGTGATGCTGTCAGTAGGACCTGGGGACGACGCTGGGCTGCCCTACCAGGCTGTGCTGGGTCTCAGTGCATTGATCCACCACATGCTCTCATTTCCCTGTGCCAGACCCCTTCTGACACACTTTTCAAAGGAGCAGCAGAGAGCCAGATGGGAGGCAGCCAGGGCTGCGCCTGGGTAAGTATGTGCCCAGAAAAGCTGCAGCCTGATGCTGTTGGCCTCATCTGTATCCAGGCCTGCGTGCCCCAGAGAATCAGCAGAGCAACACGCTGCTGTTACAAGTTGCCTTTGAAAAATCTCAAGTGCTTCAGATCCCATGGAAAATATCACGTGCAATAGTTTTAAGCTCTCACACATGTTGAACGAGGCATAATTTTATGTGCAGGGATAATTTTATCACCAGAGATACTATCACAAACCCCAAATCCTCAGAAACACTCTGGGCTTAATCTCCTATTTATGCAGAAATATGTGTGACGCAGAGGCAGCAGTCAGTGTTTGGAGGCTGCTGAGGGCTTGGATTCTTTGGAGAAAGAGAGGGATTTGTGGGGATTTCAGAAGCTATAGACAAGCACTTTGAGTTAATATCCGTGTTTATGATGTGAACTGCTGACTAGAACTGAGCCAGGAGAGAAACAGCAGCCAGGACCTAACAGAGATGCTGTTTCTCCAGGCTTTTGGAGCAGTAAGTAACTGTGTTCTAGGTGTTCACATGGCATGCTTATTATTGCACCCTTTGCTTTCTCCTAAGCCATGAAAAATGCCAGTTGGATGGTACTGGATCTGATTGTTGTATCAGAAGTAAAGGGAGACAAGAGGAAACCTTAGGAGCAAACTTTGGCTCTGTTACAGCAGATCTGTGCCATGCAGAAGGCCCTCCTTGCAGAAATGGGGTGCTCCATACCCACCCTGTCTTCAGTTTGCCCATCTGTTGTCCCAGTGCTGGGGCAGCACAGGCAAAGGGTGGTGAAGGCTCCTCTCTTTCCTGCAACATCTGTTGCAAGCTGGATCTTGAAATTGCTGGCTGACCTCCGCACACAGTGCAGAACAGAGCATCTGAGGTCTGATTTAAGAGAGGTTTGGTTCGGTTTGACTGCAACAGATGTGTATGTGCCATCACAGAAAACCCTTTCTGGTTTACATCAGCACCTGGGGTTTGAGGTCCCAGTAGGATTTAACCCCCCAGCCATATCATAGGCAAAGCTTTTTTTTCTGGAAAGCTGAAAAAACACCAAAGAGACATTACCCACATGTATAGGGCAGGAGGAATTAACAAGAGTGACAGCTTCCAGCAACTGTCAACCTAGCAAACAACAGGTAACAACCTCAGGCAAAGGAAGAACAGTGGCAGCAGCAGGGATGACCCTGAGATCACCTCAAGCAGGGCGCACATCTGTGTCACTGCACATCTGTGTGATGCAGGCGCATTCCTGTGCACACAACTGTGTGGTCTGGCAGAACATCCTTCCTCTTCAGCTCAGTTCTGTGGAAAGACACTATTTATTTGCTCTTGTCGAGGACCTGCTGGCCTTATCCCCTGTGAGTGGGAACACTCCTTGTATTCTCCAGGATGCCAGCTCAATTTTCAACTTTCAGCATAGAAAATGGTTTGATGTTGGCTATCAAAAACTTGCTATTGACGATGGATAACTGAGCACAGTCTACTGATCCACGTGTAAACTAGGAACTGCCTCCTATGGCTTGTTTGGGCCAGTTAATTATCTCAAAGCTGGCTGTATAAAGACATCTTGTGCTTCAGTCCCACACTAGTCTCTAAGACAACGATTCAAAACAAATGTCTGAAGGTTCTCATCTTTCCTTGCCAGAAGTCTAGTTTGGGTGACTGAGTCACTACAAAGGGGCTTGGAAAGGCTTTGTCCTTCCCCTGTCCACAAGGCTGTGGATGCAGCCAGGGTGTGATGGAACTGACTGACAAGCAACCCTGGGCTCATTTTTTTTTGTAATAGATGTGACAGAAATAAGTAATAGAATCATAGAATCCTAGAGTGGGTCGAGTTGGTAGGGACATCTAAAGGTCATCTAGTTCAACTCCCCTGCAATGAACAGGGAACAGCGCACATCTAGATCAGGTTGCCCAGAGCTTGGTCCAGCCTGGCTTTGAAAGTCTCCAGGGATGGGGCATTCACCACATCTCTGGGCAACCCATGCCAGTGCCTCACCACTCGCACGGTAAAAGACTTTTTCCTAAATCTGCCCTCTTTAAGCTGCACCCCACAGCGTGGTGTCATCAACAAAGTTGCTGAGGGTGCACTCAGCCCCACTGTCAATGTCACTGATGAAGAGCATCGGTTACAGCACTGATCCTGAGGGACACCACTCATCACTAATCTCCCAACAGACACTGAGCCATCGACCACCACTCTCTGGGTACAAGCATGCAACCAGTTCCTCACCCATCAAACACTCCAGATGTCAGATCCACGTCTTTCCAATTTGGAGAGAAGGATGTTGTGAGTTTCTGCCATATCACCTCTCTGTCTGTCCTGTGCTATTGCACAACTTCCAGAGGTATCTGCTCCTTGTTCTTTCCCAGCACAGAGGTGAGACTGGCATGTAGTTAACCCATGGGCTGACCACAGAAGAAAATTAGGCCATGCAGACTCTCAGCAACACATGGAAACAGCCCCAGCAGCAAAGAGGAAGGAAATCCTGCCACCATCAGTCTCCTTACCAGCTACCTAACTAGCTGTTATTTGGCCATTCGACTGAAAATTATCAAGTTTTTAGACAAACCCATAAGCCCATGTCTCTACTACGACTGCTACAATGGATGCTCTGTGTGGTCAAGTCGTACGATGGTGTAGGAAAAATGGTCCTAGAAATTTTGCATTTTTCCCTTCTAGAAAACTTCCTTTGGTTCCTTGCAGATATTGGGAGGTTTCTTCATTGTGTGCATCTGGTGTGTTTGGAAAGATGAGGGACCTTCGTTTTCTGCTCATTATAATAGTCAGTTCAAACTGTCATCACCACCTGCACCACTTCATCTTATACTAGTTAAAGTCTGTGTTGTTCACACTCTTGGAGAACCTGTTGCTGGGGAAAGGACTTGATGTAAAATCTTTGATTTTGATTCTTTTTGGGACAGCTTCACTGCGTAGGACTAATTCAGGACTGTGACTCTTTGTGCCAGCCCAAGACAAAAAATGTATGTCAATATGTTGGAATTTCCTGCGGGTTGAAAACTTTGTTTCTTTTCTCTCTCATCTCTTCCTGGCATCACCTCACCAACCTGACCATCACAGCATCCCAGCAACGGGACAGACAGAAAACATGTTTGGCTGAGCAGGAAGAAGTCTCTAAGGCTGGTGTCTGGCATAAGGAGACACCTTCATGTGAGTGCCTGCGTCATGTTTCAGAGGATGGAGAAGCTTGCAGGAGTCATGATTTCAGGTGAATTCCAGAGTAGAGTATACTGAATTGACCCAGAAGTCCTGCTCTATCAGAGAGAGGGGCCATAAAATAGTAAAGCAGCTAGATGACTGCACAGGACTTCTGCTGTATCAAAAAAAGAGACTCAGCTGCATTTCAATTTTGATGCTAATCCAAAGGAGTGTCCAAAGCAGGTTTCTTGGCTCCAGTACATGGTTGGAGGGCAGAACAGTCTGTGCCTGTATTACAGATGAAGAACTGTAAAATGAAGAACTCCTCTACCCTAAATATGCATTAACTCATCTTACTTCAAGAAATTGTTTGTCTTCCAAGACTTCTGGACTCACTCAGGAAAAGTGCTGTAACGAAAAATTGTCTTTGTCCAGAAAAGAACAAAAAATCTCTCCAGATGCATAACAGGGGTAGAATGTGTCTGCATTGCCTCCAGCTTCTGCTATTTCCTTCTTTTTCCCTTTTAATACACTACTATCAAGAAGAGATTCCCCAGCTGTGTTTTGCATTTGATTCAATGGCTTGCGTGTTAAACTCCAACATTTCCAGAGGGATGAAGGACAAAGACGAACAGTGTTTCCTGTGATGGATGGGATGAGGAGCAATGCTCTGCTGAGATGGTAGGCCAGCAGACATTTCATATGAATGAGTTGAGCCGTGTATTTCAGCCTCCATTGAAAAGACCGTGTAGTGGTCTCGGTGTGCTTTACAGAAGGTTTGAAGCCTCTTAGGTCTCCAGGAGTCTCTCTCAGCAGCTCCCATGTGAGGGGCAGACTGGCTGGCTGCCCCTTGACCTGAAGGTCAACATGCACGGACCTCCCCTGTGAGCACCTCTCTAGTTTCCATATGGCCCTGGCTGTCCCTGCAGTGAGGATGCGCCTCTGGTTGGCTGTGTTATGCTCCATTTCCAGGGGCTGGACTGGCTTGGAGTCAAAATTTAAAGAACTTGTCCCTGTGACAACTCAGGTTCGTGGCATCTCTTAGCGGAACCGAGGACCTCCATAGAATCATGGAATCATAGAATCTCAGAATGGCTTGGATTGGAAGGAACCTTAAAGACCACCCATTTCCAATGCCCTACTGTGGGCTGGTTTCCCCCTGCCAGATCAGGGTTAGCAGTTAGCTGAAGATGTGCAGTTGCAGACCAAATTGCAAGCAAGAACAGCTGTCACTAGGCAGACTGAAAAGCCTACTTACAGAGACTCAAGTTTCTCCAGAACTGTTTTGATTGTCTTAATGACTCCTTTTGCCAGCCTTCAGCTTGTGAACCGATTTTCCTCACACCCAAAGAGTCACATGGGTAAGAAAGTGTTTAAATGAAGAGGAACAACAATGAAATAGAAAATGAACAGCAACAACTACTCTCTTTGGAGGTGTATCAACAGCCCTTGGAGT
Organism: Lagopus leucura; assembly: GCF_019238085.1. Taxonomy (NCBI): domain Eukaryota; kingdom Metazoa; phylum Chordata; class Aves; order Galliformes; family Phasianidae; genus Lagopus; species Lagopus leucura. Next base: position 20,968,313 of record NW_024962267.1, on the reverse strand, counting down.
CCGCCCTTAGCTTCTTGGAGAGGCAACTGCTGAGCCGCTTGGCTGCAGCTTCCCTTTTTCCACGTGCCTTCCAGAGTTTTTCACTGCCTCAGGTCCCAAGAGATTTGCCCCACGACTCCTGGGAGGGATGCAGGAATTAGGCAGCGTATTCCTTCTGCAAGAAAGTAGGGAAAGCAGACAGTGCGGACTCAGCTCTCCTGGCAGACACTGAGGTCATATTTTGAGAGGAAACACCATGGCAGAGCATGCTACCGTGTAAGACACTATGAAGAGTGTGTCCAAAAATGTACTGTTTGTCTAATTAATGCCTTTCAGCCTAACCAGAATGCAAACCAGCAACTAATTCCATCCAGTTACAGATACTTAGAATCCAGATGACTTAGTTTTTGATGGCAATAAGTAAAACTGTGATATGCACATCTCTCAGAGCTGTACCATGAGCTGCGCCTGGATCCTATGCATTGTTATGGGGAGCCACCAGCTTCTGATGTCCTTTACCTGAAGATCTGCAGTGTTGACAGAGTGTGTGTGGTGGGGTTATGCTCCTGAACAGTCTTGAGTTTGCTCAGAAATTCTTTTGTGTGTAACCCCATATTTCATAATGGGTTACAGTCTTTCCACTGCTATTTGCCCACAAGCTTAAAAGGCAGAGAACCGTGCAAAACAAAGTAAAACTTAAGCTAAAACACATTTGGGAATAATATAGTTAAAACAAACCCCAAACCACAGGATAAGAAAAAGGCATTTGAGCATTCACTTATTTTGCTAGAGGCCAGCTCCTCTGCTCCCTACACACTTCACAGGCACAGGAAAAAGTAATATTGAATATGCTATTCAAAATTATCCTAGACCAAATATTTATTGTGATACAGCTTGGTGTCTTGCACCAACGTCATCAACAGCAATTTGTCTGAGCTTCAGGGTTTGAAGCTGTGGGACGAGTTACCCTGACAGGCCTGTGAAATGACAGCAAACCACCAACAGCAAGGAAAGAGCTGAGCCCAGGTAGAAGAAGCATCTTTCACAAGTGCTGTCAGCAACAGCAGTATAGCTCTTGTGCAGATAGTTGCACAGACTTCAAGTCCTCTTTGTAAAGCAAGAGGGTCCTTTAGTCATTACCAGAAGTAACACATTTCCAACCTCTGCCTGCTTACTCCTTCCTCTCATCATCGCTTGGGCTCTGATCCCACCAAGTCTCCATCCCTCCTCTGTTCTCTCACCTCACTTCGTAGCCCCAGCACCCCAGCACTGGTGCCCACTCCCTCCACAGGGGCTCCATGTCAGTCAAGGTTTCCTATGGACCAGGAAACTGTTGGTGGTACATCACCACCATGGTCCTGTGGTCTCCAGCATTCCTGTGCCATCCAGGACAGTGCCTGGAGCTGCCCCGGTCTGTTGTGCTGCTGTTATTTTTGTTTGTTGCTTGTAGGGTTTGTATCAGGAATCTCAACGGACTGATAAAGCAGCCTCAGTGATGTCCCCCTCCTCAAGACATCATCATCCTGTGAAGGGCTGTGAATAAGCATTGTCTCAAATGAGAAGAGTTTACTCAGAGGAAAACACAGAAATATGGCCCAAATTCTGTCATAGTTACATAAATCCCTTGCTGAACATCTGGAGAACATCAAAGTTTAACAGAGCAGGCCTGCAGGCAGAGGCATTTTTGACCTTCCCTGTAATGGAAGCATAAAAATTGAGACTGAAAGAATGGGAGTAAATAGAAACAGAAATGGAAGACAAAATGGGTCTAGCACACAGGGGCCAACTTAGACTCAAACGCTTGACAAGGATTCCTGCAATCCCATCTGAACAGCACACAAGCCTGGGGAGAGACAAGGCAATGCACATCAACGCTGTGTGTTGGTACTGCTGGGAAGCTGCTGCTGGTCCCTGCTTTCTGGGAAAGTCATCCCATTCCATCCAGTCCTTTTTAAAATGGTGCTGCTTCTGGGCAAATGGCAGCTTACAGAGAACGTTCAATTTTTTCCCATGGGAAAGTTGACAAATGCTTCAAAACTGAGGCTTGGAAATGGAAACTGCCAATGTTTGCTGGTTTCGGATGTTCATCCGCTTTAAATAAAAGGGAAGAAGCCAGGGCATGGTTGAGGAGGGAAAAAAAGCTCATGGAGGCAGGAAAAATCCCTCCTGCCACCCTTTGTTTTTCAGCTGAAAGCAATCAAATTGTTGTCAACCAGCCCAAGGAAAGAGTGCATTCCCCCCATGTTTTCCTAGGTGTCTTTTGCATTCCTGTCTTTCAGATGTTCCAAGGGGCAGAGGCGGCACAAAGTCTCCCTTATCCCCCCTGTCCCCTTCCCCATAGTCTCCCTTATCCCCCCTGTCCCATTCCCCATTGTCTGCAGCCTGCTGGGTGGCTGGAGGCAGGGGGCACGTGGTTTCCATTAGTGCAGGGAGGGAGCCTTGGGGGGGTAAGATCTTTTCCAGCTTCCAGCTCCACTCCTGCTTCTTGTCACCCAGCAGGAATAGTAGAACTGGCTCCTGCCCACCCCTCTGCCCTGCCCACCCCACCATGGAAGCTCAGTGCTGGTGGTGGTTGGGTAATCCTGTGGTTTCTGCCCTGCTCCCCTCCTTCACCAATGAATCATGCAGGTCCTTAAGAAATTCTTCTTGGCTGCAACAATAGTGGCCTTTATTAGGCACAGACTAATAAAGGCATGAAGGTTTTTTCCTAGGGTTCTCTGGAGGGGACACAAGGACATCTTTTAGAAGCACCCCTGGAAGGAGGATGCCATGCAAAATTAAACCACTTCTGGAGCCTCTTCAGAGGTGCTCCTCAGTTTCCAGCTGTGAGTGAGGTGTCCCCAGCACTGCCAGCCTGCTCTCCCAACTCAGCTGAGATGCTTGGCCAAAAGAGAGCACAGCTACAAGGAGAACATGAGATGAGGGGAGGAGCAGGGAGGTGCTTCTCCTTCACAGAAACATGATAGATGTTACAGATGGGGAACAGCGCCTGGGGATTGACTGATGTTGGATGCATGCAAAGTGAAATGTCACAGCAAGCCCACAGGATATGCAGCCATCCCCAAAGACAGGCATCTTGTAGAGCTGCCTTGATCTATAACATAAATGCCTAGGGAACAGTCTGCCTGGTAACGTCTGTGTTTTTTGCTACCTCCACCACAAGCTCTGCCACTAGAACAGAGTCCCCATCTGCCCAGGAAGTGACACATTGAGGACAGACACTGGACAGAAGGAGAAAGCAAACACGACTCACTTCTTCACCTGATGTTCTCCATCTCTCTGCACCAGTGAGGGCTGGTCTTCTGGAAACAAGAGCACCTAGCTGTGCTGTGAGACAGTGGAAAATATTGCAAGCAGAAGCCTGGTTGTACCAGTTTAAAACACACTCATTCATACATTCAAATAATCCCTGGATTTCTCAAATCCCTAGCATTCAGCAATAGCCATATATATGAAGTAAATGCAGGGCATCTCTCTTGCTTTGCACTGTGTAGTTTGATGTGAGAGGTCCTGTCAAAGTCCTCCCAAGATCCTACTATTCCACGTTTCACTTCTCAGCCACGCAAGAGAGACAAGCTTCCGCCGAGGTTGTGGAAAACAATTTATTTGACGAATTTCTGAAGTGGACAACTTTTAGTAAAATACAGGCATAAAATAAAAGCAACTTCTGGATACAAAATAGTTTGGGATGACGGTGATACTTGGAAATCACGGTTGCTTTCTCAGAAGCGCATGAATTCATAGCAAGAGCACCAATGGAAGCGCTGAACAAAACCTCACCCAGCCAAACCACATCTTCAATGTGGTCCTGGAAACAAATGTGTAAACACCAAGGGCCCACATAACCCACATAGTGATAGCACCTTTGATATCTGCAGGGTGTGATTCAAAGCCCCTGGCAGATAATGGCAGCCTTTGTCTTGACGTGGCTGGGCTGTGGAATAGGCCCCAATTCAATATATTGTAGAGTTTGTAGGCCTAGGTGTCTAATAGTCTGATAGAAACAATACTCCCAGAGAGCTCACTGGGAAACAGCTTGACACTTTAAAAACAAAAAAAAAAAAGACGACAAAAAACCTCTAACTGGGCTCAGAGAGATTTTCCAGCATGGCATTTGGACCATAAGGCAAGTCATCAGGTTACTTATGAGGTTCCTGGTTTCACTGTAGGACCACAAAATGGGTTAGTGAAGGAGTGCAGCTTCTTCTCACATTCCCCCCTCCCCAGTGACTGTTGGCCACCTTTCCTTGGTCAGCACCCAGCCCCTGCTCTGGATGGGAATGTCAGCACTGAAGTGTCAGCACCCACCTCCAACCCAGCCCTGGGAAGTCAGTGGCCCATTGCACTGCACAGGAGGCCACAGATGCTTTCAGCTCTGCCTAGTGCATGGGTGGATCAGATAATAAGTCCATCTTTTCCCACCAGCATGGGAGACGTGAACCGAACTTGCCAGCCACGACAGTGATCCCCACTCAAAACTTACTGAAATGCTGAAGCACAGCACTGGGTTCGGACCACTGTCAGCTGGGAAAGTGCATAGCTGACATATGAATGAAAGAGGCAAATGAAGAAAAAAAAAACTGTATCTAAAAAGGATATAATCAACCTTGTGGGACTGAGCAAGTCCTTAGTGGTACAACATTCCTCATCCTGGTTCTTTCTTGGCAAAAACCAGAGAGATGAGGTTGCTTTTGGTGTTCAGGAGGGTTGCTGCTAGGTGTACTTATGTTTGCCTGCTGCAGGGAGTTAGTGAGAGGCAGTCACAGGGCAGGGGTGGGAGGCCCAAGGCTAGGAGGGCAGAGATGCAGATGGAGAAGAAGGCGGAGAAGGAAGGAGACTGTGCACAGACAGGCTGTCGCACTATGGCTTTCTGTATAGATGCAAATTCCTCAAGTTGGTCAAGAATACTGTTAATTTTCTTTCTTTTTTTTGTCGTTTTTCATTTTTAGGTGAAAGAGAAGCCGGAGCGGCCCTGGTAGAAACCCCCTTGGGTGCTCAGTCAACTGCTATCTTCCTGGAGACAGTTTGGTAGAAGACGCCACGCAGCAGGGAAGTATAGTCAGGCACACGGAACAGGTGACGCTCCCCGTAGACAACGTCATAGTTTGCACTCTTCCCCGTTACCAGGACGCGGACGTTGGGCTCATTGACTTGGCTGCCCACCGCCAGCACGTAGACCTCAATACCAGCCTGCTGAACTTCCTGCACAGTCCTCTCGATGGCCCTGGCGGTGATCCCCTGCGAGTTGCCATCAGAAAACACCAGCACCTTCTTCTTAGCCCCAGCACGAGAGGACCGCTGGTACAGCCCCGTGACGTACTGCAGAGCGGCATTGACATCTGTGGCTTCGTTCATGAACTCCATGTTGTCAACGGCTTTGGCAATGACCGTGTAGTTGCGCTGAAATGGGACTTCCACCTTCTGCTGGTTTCTGCCGCTGTACTGCACCACCGAGACGCGCACAGAGTCCTCGGCTGGCTTGCTGGCCTCAAGGAACCGCTCGGCAAGCCGCTTCACAAAACTCTTGGTGGTGTCAAAGTTCTTGCTGCCCACGCTGGTGGAGCTGTCCACCAACAGCATGATGTCTGCCGGGTTGGCAAAGGTGACTGCAAGAGGACAGACCGGGGCTTGTTATGCTGCTTTTTTCTCCTGCTTTCCATGGGAAGCTGGTGAATTTACCAGCTATCTCACACGCTGCCTGCTTTGTTAGACTTAAGAAATCCCCACTCTTTGCGTGTTTGCTGCTTTGGTTTCCCCTACTCCAGTGCTATCCTACATGTGTCCTCCCCTTTCATTCTTTCTTTTTAGATTATGACTCCTGTTGCTTATTGCAGTGGGTGTTTTCCTTGATTTACACTGTCCCATTTTGTCTGGGGAATCACCACATCTCCCAGGTTGGCCTGTTTCCATGAGCCTAAGGACTGTATACTCTTCTGACATCAAAATGGATCTGTTTAAATTCCTCGCTTTCCAACCACTTTTCTCAGATATCCTGCCACAGCGCTGACTTTTGTATGTGCTTGGACCTCCCCCCACAGCACAACCAATGTCTTTTGTCTTATCTAAAGCCTAGATGGACTAAATCTGGCACAGTCTCCTAAGGAATTAGAGAAACCACTGTCCAGCCTTTTCTCGCTCCTGTCCCCTAAGTGCTTTGACCTGGGGTGTACATGAGAGATTCCAGGTTTGCTCTTTCTCTAGCCCAACAGCAGAGCTCAGGAGCCTCCCGGCTGTGAGATATCTCTATCTCTATGTCTCTACACACAGCAACTACCACTTCCCTCACCACAGCATCCACAACCCCTTCGTGTGTATTATGACAAGAGGAGCAGGTACTCACTTGGGCAGGTATAGTCTGGACATTTCTTCTCTGTTAAGAAAATTAAAAAGAGTAACATCACCAACTCATGCAGGAAAATTGCTTCTCCTGTAGCACAGCTTCCCACAGAGCTGCGCTGGAGACAAATGCTTACTTTGGTTGTAGCCTCTTCAAACAAGTTGCCATGCAAAGTTATAAGCATGCACCAGAGAGCACAGAATATGTGCTTGAAAACTGTGGGGACAGAGATATCCTGCAGTGGGTTAGGACCTAGGTACTGCTGCAGAATGTTCTGAGACATGAAACATCCTCTTTGCTCGTTGACACAACTGTGCATATTGCTCTCTTCCCTCAATACCTGAGCACAGTTTAAGAGCATGCCAGAACTATGAGTGGAGGGCAGTTTGTATCCCTCACCCTTTGGCTGCTAACAGTCGTTACTATCGCCCTTATTGCCACCAGCCAGAGCTGTGCTGCTCTGGCAACTTTCCTGGGGTGAGGAGTAAGACCTGGGCTAACAGCCTGGGGCCAGGCCCTTGCACAGACCCAGGTGATCCCATAGAAGGTTTTCACTCACCTCGGCAGACGTACGAGGTGATGTTCTGCAAGAAGGAGTCATCAAGGAGCTCGGCGTAGTTGTCTCTCTGAATGGACAGTCCTTGTCTCTGTGGCGTGCCTAAACAAGCGATGTCATTCAGTTGGTCTGGGTTTGGGTAGTTCCGGAAAATGTCACCTATTCCGAGGGAAACCACCTGTAGAAAAGTTAGAGTGTATCATCAGTGCCTAATTCATTCATAAGCTTGACTGCCTGCCACTGCACCAGAGAGCTTCCAGTGACTGGGGCTCTGGCCTTGCAAAGCAAACGATGGAGACCCCTGGGGATCCTGCACCAGTCCGACTGATGGCCATTCCATAGGTGCTCCCCGCCAGCCTCCCCGTGCCACCATGCCCTTACCGGGGTGACCTCACACAGAGATGTCAGCGGGGTGCGGTCCCGCAGCGTGTCTGAACGCCCGTCTGTGATGACGATGGCCACGTTATTGTTGGAGGTGAATCTCCGCAGCAGGTTTTCCTTGCTGAACTGCAGGGCTTCTCCTGTGTGGGTGCCCCCAGCTATCCATTTCAGATTCTTGACTGCCCTGCAAGCAGACACCAGAGAGCCTGAAAGCCCTGTGAGCAAGCCTGATTCACAGGAACGGCTGGGAATACACGTCTTACTGACACGCGGGCATGCTTGCAAGGCAGGGCAAAATCCTGCTTGTAGGGTTTTGGGCAGCTGCCTTGGTTTCAGTACCACTCACAAAGCCACCAAGTGACTCTTCACTGCATTTAGAATCCTAGCTTTCACAGAAGCTGCTAGTCTAGAGATGGAGGATGGGACGCAAGTAGGGTGTGCTGGGTCAGGTCTTTGCACCGTGTGCTGAGACCCTGCAGACTCACTGTTTGAGTGCCCCAATGTTGTCTATGTTGGCATCCCCCATGGCCACCAGCTCCTGCGTGTTGTTGTGGCTGTACTGCACAACGCCCACTCGGGACTCCCCGGGTTCAAACTGTTGGAGAAGAAAAGAAGTCATTTAGGGCCAGGAACCTCCAGGGGACCTGAAGAGCTTGGGAAACTGTTAGTGGTTTCATTCTGGATGTCTTCATGGCAGGCAATGCAGCTGCTCCTTGGTGGTTGTATTATTCCAACAGGAGTGGATGCAGGTGAGCCCAGTGAAACAAGACCCAAACTCAGGTTTCCCACCTCAGTGATCTCAACACAAGTCATTGGGTGGTTAGGAATAGATGTTTTAAATAAAGTATGCTTTTCTTCTTAAATAGTAACTTTGCTGCCCAACTCTAGTCTTCCAGGCTATTTATTGGCACTTTATCAGCCAGAGACCTGCGCATGTCCACAGTCATGTCTAACAGCAGGTCCTCATGTCTTTACAGCCCATCTCACCTTACACCTTACAGAAAGTCTGAATTCCAAACATCACTTCCATTGCAGAGGGATAAGTGGAATTTCCCATGCAGAGCATGTTACCAGGGAAGAGTTCAGAGAGTAAATATTTTTATTGCTCTTCAAATGGAAGGACTTGAAGAACATTGCTCTTTCGTGCTGCAAATATCTCTTTCAGCAGCTGTACTTAACTGGAAACCTTAATTGAAGGTTGGGGGCAGACCAGACTCCCTGGGGGCAGGCTGTCAGGGCCCTTGGGAAGTCACTACTCCAGCCACCTGAAATGCTCTTTGAAACAAGGGGGAGACCAACAAACTGACTGACCAGGGAAACTAGGAGTTGTCTGCTTCATGACATGAAGAAAGAGTTCACAGCCACTGCAGTCTTGTTGCCCAGAGCGAGTAACACGCATGTATTTTGGGAGAAAACAGATTCTGCAGACTCTCCCTATGAATCTAGGGGGAACTGAGACTCATCGGTTTGTGAAGCTGAGCCTTGTGGAGTGGAGGCATCTCCCTGTTTTTTCCACTTGCAGCAGAAAATAAATTTATCCTGGCACTCGAAGGAAATCTCACCTTCACACGCTCGTCTTTGCTTAGGCGGTCAATGACTTTGATGATGAAATCCTTGGCAATCTGGAAGTTCTGCAGGCCAATGCTCTCCGAGCTGTCCAACACGAAGAGGAGGTCGACAGGACCACAGGTGCACTCTGCAGTAAAGCACACGCGTGGTGAGGCTGTGTTTGCTATCTGAGCTGCTCTCAGAGCAACACGCTTTGCCGGAGGCACACCCAACAGAGTGAGACCCTCACTCACTTGTGTTTGTGTTAGTCTTGGTGGAAGGACTGCAAAGCACGGTGCGAAATTAAGCGGCAAAATAGCCACGCAGGAGCTTTAAGAACCAGCTTAATATTTTTTCCCTTCGCATTTTTCTCAGCACCCCTTGTAAGTCACATCACGTTGCCAAGCTGTGAGTACCCGCGAAACACTCAGTAACTATTTCCAAAATCTGTTTCCTCAGAAGCCTCCTCACTTCTTCCATTTGCCCAGCCCAGGAGGACAGAGGTGAACACTGGTGGGCTGGAGGAGGCTGACTCAGCTTGCTCCCCTCTTGCCCATGGCTGAAGGACATAATGTACTCTTGGTCCTTGCTTAAGGCTTTTGGATTGCAAACCAAATGGAAGGCAAGGAGTAGGGAGAGGGTGGGGGAGGAAAGAGGGAGAAGCATTAGAAAACGCTTGCAGAATGATTTTGCCAAGAAACACTCACCACAGCATGCTAGAAGAGAAGGGAGAGAAAGAGAGAGCGTTAAAATGCTGCAGAGGAAGGTTTTCATACGACACAGACAGCAGGTCTGCGTTTCTGCAAACCAGTGACACCTGACCTGGATGATTCAAGCTCCTGCTCACTTGTGGAAGTTTTCCCTCCTGTTTGACATATCCAGACCTCTCTCTTTTAGATCACAGTGCCCTGAACTGAAACCTAAGTGGCAGAGCTCTATCTCCAAACACATTATGGTATTCTTATTTAAATAAAAAAGATAATCCTGGAGGGATTAAGTAAACTGCTAATTGTGAAGCTCGCATTCAGACCCCTAAGCACCCTGTGCTGTTGTAGCACTTCATTACCGGGGGTGCTAAGGTGCAGCCGCCCCACTCTGCATGGAGCCAAACAGAGAAGGAGAAATTCCAGGATACTCACAGCACATCTTCATGATGATGTCCAAGATTTCACACTCCTGAAACCAGAGATGAAGAAACTCTGTGGATATCAGCAGTGGCAGTTGCCTGGCTCCCAAGTGCTGCTACCCACCACCCCTACTGCTGCTTTTGCACCTTCAAAGCAGATTTTAATCTGGAAATGAGTGATGTATAGTTGGGGCTGCTTCCCTTGGAGGAGGCCAGAGCTGGGCTTTGCCAGCAGTGAAGAGCACCCACTACGCTGACTGTGCAGAAGAGGCTGCATGGAAAGACACCATTCAGCTTGCAGGAACTTTCCTCCCTTTGTGGAGGTTGCTTTTATTACGAGCTTACCACAGAATGGGGGACCTGAGTCTTTGTGACCCATGGTCACAGCACGTCCAGATCCCTTGGATGGTGGGCAAATTAATCAAGAAGCCAGCAAAGGAAGAGGAGGGGCCAGTCTGGGGATAATTTCAATCTTCCCACTTATGTGAGAGCTGAAGTTTTCACACTGCACAGGGGGCTTGCTGGTGATGGCCTGACACAAAGGAAGGAAACCTTGCCACCAAGACTCGGGGGCAGTAATGGGGCAGGCACCACCCAGCCCATGAGCATGAGCCTCCCAGCAGCAACCCCCAGAAGCAAAGACCAAGTAAGCAAGCAGTGCCTCGATTCTGTCATACTCACGTCTGGCCCCGGAGGCCCCACAGGTCCAGGTGGTCCCTGTCAAACAGAAGTGTAGAGAGAGCATTTACAAGAGCAGCAAGAACTCAATGTCTTGCTATGCAATGCAGAGGCTGGAAAGGTTGCTTGGCTTTCCCCTCCCAGCTTGTTGGTGCAAATGCTTCTAGAGCCCTCACTTACTGGGCGGCCTTCAGGACCCCTGTGGCCCTTCGCTCCTTTGATGCCACTGGGACCAGCAGTTGGGTTCTGGAGATGAAACAAAAAGAAAATTCACAAAGTTTGTTCTGTCCTGTGGAGGCATATTCCCAGTGTCCCTTAGAGCAAACTTCGATGCTGTCAGGAAGCACACAACACCACGTGGAGATAATACCCACCCTTGGCCTAACAGCTGGAGGTTTGCTAACCATTAGCTGTAGAACCTCAAGTGAACATCCAGTGAGAGCTCTGCTTGCTATCACGTACTGCACAGCAGCAAAGGGTGCTTGCAGGCTCACAAAGTCTGATGGGCTCTGACCTATGGGCAGCATAGTACTAGATCCAGCTCCACATTCCCACACCACCCTCAGAGAGAAAAGTCATGCAGCTTTATAGAAATTACTCACATCGTTGCCAGGATCTCCAGCTTCTCCTTCATCACCTTTAGGACCAACATATCCTTTTGTTCCCTGAAAAATAAAAGAGAGGATGTTGGTAGTGTGGTGAGGTTGATGCATAGACCTTGTGACAGCTGGCCTGGAGAGGAGACAGAGAGCTAAGATAAGATTCATAGCACAAAATGTCAATGTTATTGAGGGTTTATCTCCTTAGTTGGCTTTTCCTGTCATAGTCACTGTCCAGCTCCCTCCAGCTGGTTCTTCCAACACCAAATGCTGGCTTTGGACCTACACTTGAGAGCACTCTGCCATCCTTGGGTATTGCACGAAGGCAGAACACTTCTATGAGAAGTAGAGGAAGGAGGGAGATCTGTGCATAAGATAAACTGGGTTCTGGGTGAGCAGGCTGTTTCAGGGAGTCACCATACAACTGACAGAGAGGCTCTACAAGCCAAAGTACCAGCAGAAGACACTAGCCAGGGAGTTCTCTATTAGATACAGAAGGAAGCAACACACTCACATTAATGCCAGGGTCCCCTCTGTCTCCTTGCTGCCCCTGAGAATGAAGAAAAGGAAGCGTGTTAGGTCAGACAAGCATCAATAACGGTCTTATGATTTCAAAGCAGCACACTACACTTACAGGGGCACCCGGGAATCCAATCGTGCCATTACCAGGAGGACCATCCTCCCCCTGGAAAGGAAGGGAGAAGTAGATGAGACAGTGACAAGCAGAATACTCAGCATGGTAGAAGGAACTTGCCTTCCTTCAGCAGCCACCAAGAGGAGACAACAGCCACCCTTGCTTTACTTGCAGAGTTGTGTTTAGAGCAGTTATTGTATTCTTTTATGCTATATCCAGCTAAATATTGTTCTTACTACTCCTTTTTCCCTGGGACAGAGACCCATCTTGCTGTGTCCCCATCCCCACTCCCCATCGCTGCACACCCAGATAGTGCAGCTCTTTTGTAGCTCTTCATGAAGTGTGGGGGGCACTAGGACATGATATGTCTGTACCTCTCTTGAAGACTACCTCTCGCTTTTTATTTTAAGAGGAAAATGGAAAAGAATGAGATGGGACAAGCCCCAGAAGTTCTGATGGTGACACCGTGCTTCTCAGAGATCAGGGATACGAGCACAAGCTGGGAATGCTGGGCAGTATTACCTCTACTGCTGAAAGTACATTCCATGATAGGGCTTCTGAGCCTGCAAATTGGGTGCATGCTCAAAAATAAGCTGCTTGCAAGTTTTCCCAAAATATTTCAGCTGTTTATGAGAGCCATTTCTTTTCTCCCTGACCTGGACCATGCTGCACGGAACCAGCCAGCTGTCTGGTCTGTCTGTGTCTGTCCCACATTGCATGCAGTCTCCATAAACACCACTCACCCTTTCTCCCATTAGGCCAGGATCTCCAGGCAACCCAGGTGCTCCAGGCGATCCCTTGGGGCCCTGGAAGGATCAGAAGGAGGAGTCAAGCACTGTGCACCATCCACTGACGTGGGAAGATGATGCCTTCTGAGACTCCCTGCAGCACTCTGGTCCCTTGCTTCCTACCTGAGACCAGCTCTGAGAACACACCTAGGAGCTGGGAAGAAGCCCCTTTCATTCAGGGGCAGCAGGCAAGGGTTACTTAAGCCCACCACAGGAAATATTTTCTCCCCTAGCTTCTGCCAAGAGGAAGGACGAACTGCAAGGTGAAGCCATATCACTTGTGGTGCAACTATACCCTCTCTGGGAGATAGGGAAAAAGGTATTCACAGCCTTAGGGATCCACCAAAAATACCTTGAGATGTCTGCCAGGAAGCTGACACCTCACTTTGTCCCCAAAAAAGGGTTTCCAAGACCTATGGGATTTGTTGACAGTCTTAATGGGCAGCATCTCTTGGTCTCCCCTCAATTCCCTCTTCCTGAGATGATGATGAAGCAGCACTGACCTCATTGCCGCGGGGGCCATCATCTCCTCTGTAGCCCTTTGGTCCTGGGGGTCCAGGCTCACCCTAGGAGAACAAGAAGAGCTGTCACACGAGCCCCTCCTTAGAGGGGCTGGTCCCTTCATTTCATGGTGTGATGGGTGGGAGCAGGAACCTCATGCCTTGCACTCATCAGCGAGTCACTTCCACTGAGGAGAAAGGCTCCATTCATGGGGATCAACTCAGGTGAGGAGGTACTTGGGTGAGGAGGTACTCTAGGAGGAGGGCCCAGAGGGGAAGAGGCTGGGGGGGGCAAGGTAACACTTCCCAGTGGTGAAGCACAGCTGGGCATTGCATTGATGTCCCTCCTTGGTGGATCATACCACCCTGAAACTAACACATGCCTCTCTCTACAGGGGCCCTGGACATGACTCATGGCAGCTGGGCTGATAGAAATCCTTCTACTGCTGTGGGGAGTCTCTGTCCTCAGGAGGCTGCAGGGTCCTGGCAGCATCTGCTGGAACAGACCAGGGCTGTCACTCTGCCACGTCCATCTGGGCAGCGGCCACTTGGTCCGTCAGCTGCAGGGCTGGCCAGTGATGTTCAGAGTCAAGAGGCATGAGGAAAGAAGGCAGGAGGAGGGTGGATTTGGGCTTTTGTTGGATTTTTTTTTGGTCTTTATGAGCTCCAAAAATGCCCAAGGAAGCCTGAGACAACAGAGAAAGTCTGCATTGGTGAGATTTGGAGGAGTAGGAACTGCCTTCATGTATCGTTCAGCCTAGCCCAGCTTTGCAGCTGCTGTCTCTCACCACCCGCAAGCTGAGGAAGCTTTAGTTCCCTCCAGCTGTCCTTGCTGCTCCGCTTCATGCACTCTTCTTCCAGGGAAAGGCACACAGAGGGTGGCAGAGAACTCCATAACTGTGTAGTATGGAGAAGAGCAAGAGCCTGCTTAAAGGCGCGTGACCCTTATTTCTGCACAAGAGCCCGAAAGAGAGAAAGCTGGGAAGGAGGGACTGGATCTCATGACCATTCATATCAGCCAAAGTTGAATTCCAGACGCACTTGGCTCATGCTTGTCATAGGTGGCTTCACTGTAACAAGCAAGCTAAAACCCTTTGCAGCCCCGATGGTGTTTGTGAGGATGTAGGATCTTGAGTCATGAGCAGTTTCCTAACCTCTTTTCCTTCTACACGCAACAAGAACTGTAGGAGGGATGGGCACCAGAGCCATGTGGAGATGGACCACCAAAGCAGCTCAGGAGATCAGGGGATGAGCATGCTGACCTTTAGCATCTCTTGCAGACAGAAGAGAGGGTGAAACAGAGTCACAGGTCAGCAGGAACTCCTTCTCCTTGCCAAGACAAATGTGCTCTAAGAGCCAGAGCTTGCAGATAACATGGCTTGAAAGGCACTTGTGTTTGCCTAAGTTCTTCCCTTGCCCCAGCCCAATTACACATTTATTTTTAATTTGGCCAAGCAAAAACATTTTCCATCAGTCTATGGAAAAAAAACATCTTTTCTTTACAACTGCTTTTTAGATTTCCCTAGAGTGACTGGGATACTAGGGCAGCCGCTGCTCTGGAGAGGCATCAATGCTGTGGGCACTTCCCTCTTTGACAGGGAATGAATTCAGTGCTCCTGAGAAGGGAAGATCGACAACCCATAGGCTTGGTGACAGCCTCCTCTCCTTTCTGCCAGTTAAGGCAGGCTGGGGAAGATCCTTCCTGCTATCATGCTTAGCTCTGGCACCCAGGCTTGGGTCAAATCTCCACCTGAATTCTATCTTATCCTGCCCAGTCCTCCTGCCTTGAAACTGGAATGAGACCCTATACAAGGAAAGCGGCTCTGGTCCTTCTTCCTTCGCTGGTGTCAACACATAGCACCCGCCCATTACATGCACACATCCAAATCACCACCCTCTTGCCAGTGACAACTCCCACCCTGGTCATGTCCTACAAGCTGTTGGCTGTCAGATACTCTTTAACTGTGGCCAGAGCAGTTTATCTCAGTTAAGAGCAGAAGTAATGTGGACAATTCAATGAGAATTTGGTGCTTTTCTCTAGCACAAGGCAGGTTTGAGGGCAGTGTGACTCAGAGCATTCCCAACCTTGGCATGGGAGTGTTTCCTATGGGGCAGGTCTACCACAGTGGTGGCCTGTGCTGGGGTAGGCAGGAACGCAGCAGTGGCCCCTCTGTGGCTGTCCCACACTCCAAATCTCCTACAGGGCTCTTCAACAGTGGGTTGACCATGAAGGATTTCCAAAGCTCACACACTGATCTTCATTCTTCACCCCTCAGGGAAGTCCCCTTCCAGTGGTGTGGGAACATTTATCTCAGTACTTTCCTATATCTTGAGCTCTATTGAAACTCTGATGATTACAGGAGTAGGAGGGGAGTTGTGCCACAGAGTTCATCCAGGGGTGATGTGAAAGCATGCTTGCTCAGGTGGGAAGGCCGTGCTGGTTGTTGCCAACAGTGCCATCTCCATCAAGGATTAACCCAGCAACTCCAGAAGAGTTGAGTGGGAGCTTGGTGTGACTTTGAGAGGAAAGAATCCTTAACTGTGTGAGGGATAGAAGCCTTCCTTCAGCTGGAGGAATCCAGCTGTGTGCTCCAGAAAGCCAGCAGGACCTGAGATCAGTTTCTTGAAGCACACATGAAGTGGGCTCATAGTGGGAGCACCAGGACTTGAGACGCAACTGGCTTTGGGACAGAGCGTCTGTAGATTCCAAGGGTGTCAGGCCACTGTCGAGGCCTTGCCAGGCTGTCCTTGATCTCACAAGACATCTCATTAACTCCCAGGATCGAGGCGAGCAATGTTTGGCCCCAGGCCTGGACATTTTTTGCACTGCTGCAGCTCATGCTTGCTGGTTTCCAGATCTGTCTGTGAGACGTGTTGACATCTGTTTCCACAGGACTGGGAAATGATGTGGAGGTCTTTTTGTCCCCAGCCCAGCAGCCAAGTCCCCATTTTCTAGCCCTGCTTGAATTCTGAGTTCTCCTAGAAATCACTGCCCCTCTGCGTTGGCTTTGCTGCCTGGTCTGGAACATGCGAAGATTTTGCTCCAAGATGCTGTGGCATCAGTTGAGCCCTTGAGCACAGCCTCCCTGCCACCCCACGCACTTCCATGCAATCCAGAAGTTTAATCCAAAGTCTTACCTGGTCTCCAGGTGGTCCAAGAGGTCCTTCCCGCCCTTGGTCACCAGGTGGTCCAGGTTCTCCCTGAAAACACCCATAGAGGACATGAGAAACAGAGGAGCATGCATGGGATGGGAAGGGTCCTGCATGCGATGGGGAGCAGGGACGCAGCACCAGTAGTGTGTTCTGGGCAGAAACAGTCATCCTAACAGTGATATTTCAGGTTTCAGGTAAGAAACCAGCACAGTGAGGCTGACCAGGGGAGCCTGGAAAACCTGAGGCAGGGTGTTTTGGTGTCACACACTGCAAGGCTCTTTGTGCAGGGTGCTGCTCTGCCTGCAACCCTGGAGAGGCTTCCTGAAGGTCACACCTGGATTAAAACTTTTGGGAAAGTGGTTGAAAGCTTGGTGATCCAAAGCTCTTGCTTTCAGGCAAGGGCTCCCAGGTTCCTAAGCCAAAGAGTAAACATAAAATAATTTTTGAAGAGCCCTGAACATTGGTGGAGGTGTTTCTGTCATGATTACCAAGCCTTGTGCTTGATCTAGAACTTGGAAGGGAGCAGCCCTCTGTCTGCAGAACAGGCTGATGGCAGGACACCGGCATCCATCTCCCTTGCACATATGCCCCACACACCCCCTGCAGGAAGCAGGAAGAGGGAGGCTGCTTCATCTTCGTGTAGCCCATCCCAACACAGCCCATCCCTATCCTCAAGGTGAGTAGCACTTCAGCCCTGGACACACAACAGCAAACACCTGGCACTGCTGGCATCTCTAGGGTGCTGCTCCTGGATGCCATCCCACACAGCAGAAGCATGCAGGCACCTGTGCCATTGGCCACGTGTTTGTCCACTTGTCCCATAGCCTCATTCGCCCCATGCTTGCAGCAGGTGACTCACCCCAGACAGGCCCAACAAATAATTTCCTATTGACTCCCACTCGCTCCAGAAAGGGGAGGGAGGTTTTACCCTCACCCAAGTGCCTGCTATCACTGCTTACCTCCTTACTGATCTCTGCCTGCCTGCAGAGCCCCACCACTCCCCCAGGAGGTCACCCTGCTCATTTGCTCTCACCAGCTGGTTTATTATCTGCAGACTGATCTCTGCCTGCTCTCTGGGCATGGGGTTTGTCTGTTTGCTGGTAACCTGTCAGTGTGAAGGTGTGATTGCCAGAGGATGGTGCCAGGACAGGATACGGCAGGCGCCCATCAGGCAGGCAGGTGCATGAGCCAAGCTTGCCCACTGGCCACCCATTTCCAGCCCCAGCTATCCAATGTGCCACCATTTGCAAGCAGATGCCAACAGGCTCCCCATGGATGTAGTTACCAGATCTCCTCGTGGCCCACGGTCACCTGGCGAGCCTGGGGGTCCTCTTTCTCCATTGCTGCCCTGCAAGAAGATGGTGGGAACACAGATTTAGGACTCCTCTCAGCACTGCACGACCCTCCCTCATCGCCTTCCCACAGACATCAGCCCCTGCCGCAACCTGCCCACGCTCACCCGGTCTCCTGGAGGACCATCAGCGCCTGGGGAACCCTCATCCCCTGTCTCCCCTAAGGGTCCAGGCTCTCCCCTGTTGCCAGGAGCACCCTGTAACAAAGCAAAGACAAATCAGAGGGTTTTGAAGCAAAGCCCTGCATGCAAGCAGAGCCTTGGGCAAGCTCTGCTTTGAGGCAGAGGCTGAAGAAGAGACCTCTCCTTATTGCAGAGGACTTGTGTGAGCTCCTCACCAACCTTCTCTCCAGGGCTCCCAGGAATGCCCTGCCGGCCAGGTTTTCCATCTTCTCCAGGCTCCCCCTTCACAAGGACACAAAAAGACACATCAGTACCAAAGGGTGGATTCTGGTCCCCACGCTGAGGTGGATGGCTGAAGCTTTGGCTCTCCCTGAAATCCCTTTTCCTCCACAGTCCCATGGAGGTCCCCATCCCCTCCACTGCCCCAGCAACATGAGCCACCATTTCTCAGGAAATTCTGGAAGCCATGGGCTCACCTTTCCTCCCTTGGGTCCATAAGCACCAGGATCGCCCTTTGGTCCAGGTGGGCCCTGAGTGCCCTGTCGGAAAAAATAAAAATAAAAATTGACAATTACCTGTGGAAAATTGCATGGGGGGAGCATTCTGGCAACCTGGCCCACAGCATCTTGGCATGGAGAGCAAAAGGGATGGGTGACACAGCACTCTTGCACTGTGGGGCTGTGTGAGTCCAAGGATGGCAGCTTTGCTATCCAAACCTCCAATATGTTCTGGCTGTTTGGGCACAGCAGCTTGAAGCTGCTTGCTGCTTTGCACTGAGCTCTTCCTCTCACCAAGCAGCCTCCAGCCAAACATGGCATTGTCACATATCATAATGCAACAGGGCAGCTTTCATGAGTGGAGAGGTCCAGGACATAGGACCGCATAGGACACCATGAGCATTTCCAAGTATTCCCAAGGAGGAGGTGCCCATGGGGTACATACATCAAATCCAGGTGAGCCTTTGCAGCCAGGTAGCCCAGGGTATCCAGCTTCTCCCTGTGGGACAGACAGAAGAAGTGCTGCTGTAAGCAGTACCTGTGAGATGCCCCTGCACATGGGTCCCATGTGGGACATGCTGCCATGCTGTGGGCCCCACCATAGTTTCGGGGGTGCCTGGGCAGCACCCAGAGTCCTCAGGCTGAGCAGGGCACCTGGAGGGGAAGGTTTACCTTCATGCCATCAATGCCGTCAATCCCACGCTTGCCCTTCTCACCCTGAAATGCAGACAAGGGACCATGAGGAAGTGACTTCCAAACACCCTTCCTCCCTCCCACCTCAAGCATCAGTGGGGAAGAATAAATTAGTGCAAAATCTAACCTTGGCTCCTTTGGCTCCTCTCGAGCCCTGAAAAGGAAAGCAGAGAGGTCAGGACCCTCAGACCAGCTGTCCTTGCCAGATGCCAATGCTGGCAGGAGAGTTGGGTGCATAGGCAGTGAGCTGCCAGCCAAGCAGGGGCACCAAGAACCCTTCAAGTCTTTGCTGTCCTCACCTTTTCTCCTCGACTTCCTTTGTCGCCCTAGCAATGAGAAGAAAGAGGGAAAATGGAGAATGAGGATACCAGCATCTTGTCCCCCATCTAGAAACTGTATCCACCACCCAGCAGCCCCACATACCTTCATTCCTTGGTAGCCAACGGGCCCCATGTCCCCTGGCCTGCCCTGGAAGACAGAAATAGTGTTATGTAGGCGGACACACCTAGGCAGGTAGGCATCAGTCAGCACTTAAGGGGGCAGTCTCCATTCAGGTCCATAAAGCACTGACTTTACATTGTCACCCACCCTCTCACCAGCATTTAAAACATGATTCTGTAATGTCTCTTGACACATCCTGTTTTGCTTCTTGCCCCCACTACCACAGCCCTCTCCCCTGGACCTGCTCTTCCTCTGCCTGCTCATGTGGCACGAGATGCTGTGGGGTGGTGGACCTCCAACATCCTCAGCGGTGGGGGAAATGGGGCATGTGAGGACACATCATTTGGGGTGAAGTGGAAGGGCAGAAAACCCTCAGGAAGGAAAAGCATGCACATGCTGTGGGGTTTCCAAACTGGGCACACAAAGGCTGAGTAACTGCACACTTATGTGTGTGGGAGAAACATTTCTCCCAAAATAAATGTACCTAGCAAAAAAGGGAGGAGGAAAATGGTTTCCTGATACAATTAGCTTATTATTTACTGAAGGTTTCTCCATAACACTGCTGTGCTTGCAGTGTCGGGAGGGAGCTCAGAGTACACCCCATGAGTCAGAGAGGCATCCCACAGGAGGGGCAGCTGCCTGGGGTAAGGAACAAGGCAGCCTTGTGGGACCCTGTGCTGGGTGGGCAGATGCCAGGTCTCTGTGTGACCATTCCTTTCCAGGGATCGCTGGCTAGGACACCACCATGGGAATGGGATGGTACAGGGGTATAGGATGGTGACCTACAAGGGATGGTGCAGGGATGGGGATTGCTGACACCAAGTGCAGCTCCCCATCACCTTGCCAAGGCAGAGACTCTGGCAGAGCCACCAAGCCTAGTCCACTAGAAACATAGCATCATAGAATCATTAAGGTTGGAAAGACCCCTAAGATCCTCTGGCCCATCACCACAATGCCCACTAAACCACATCCCTCAGTGCCACATCTCCATGCTTCCTGAAAACCTCCAGAGTTTTCTACTTACGGGGTCTCCAGCATCTCCCTTCTGACCAGGAAGACCTGGCTTTCCTCTTTCTCCCTGAAATACAGGACAGAAATACAAGTTAGCTCACCTTCCCCAGGAATAAAATCAGGCTGAAAGAAGAGCAGGGAAGTGATCAGGGCAATGCTCCGTGGATATGGGGAGCAAAGGACAGAGGCCACATGGGACAGCTGTTCCCATCATCTCCCTGGCCAAGGGGTGACATATGTCCCACTGGATCTCGAGCATCCCTGTGGAACTCATCCCTACGTGGCCAGGGGCTGATTCCTCACCTCGTGGCCTGGGTCACCAGGAGGTCCTGGGGGTCCTCGGGGAGCCTGCAGGAGAGAGGTGGGGGTTAGATGGAGCTGCCAAGGCACAGGCTAGGGGCACAAGGAGGGGGACAGAGGCCTTGAGGGCCTGACTTACATGGCACTCAAAGGAGCAGCACTGGCCAGATAAAAGGAAAAAACAACATCAGAAGAAATGGTAGCACCATGCCCTGCTTGGGGGCATCCTCGATGCTGGGCAGAGTGGGCCCACCAAGTCCTGCAGGGCAGGGATGAGCACAGGGGATGGGCTTGGTGTGCGGGAGAACACTCACCGATTGCTCCATGTTGTCTTTCTGCGAGGCAAAAAGCAAAGAGAGGTGGGTTGTGAGAGTGGAGGGAGCCCAGGGCAAGGGTGGGCTGAGCAGGGGAACAGGCAGTGCTCACAATCATCTCGATGATGTTGTTGATTGTCTCCTCCACATCGAGATCCCGGGTTGGCTTCAGGCTGGTGGCAGTGAAGTTGCGGCGGTAGGCATGGTCCGTGGCAATGATGTTGAGACGTTGGTCCTAGGAGTTGGGAGTCAGAGTAAGATCTGCAGGCACTCATGTAGGATGTGCCCAGGGGACCTGCATCCTCCCTCCAGCCCTCAGTGTGTCCCCAGCCTTCGGTGTTTCCCACACTCTGACTCTGTTGGGTGACCACTTGTCTCCAGACAGGGCAGTGGAGGCCCTTTACACCAAGTGCTGCTATGCTGGAGCAGCACGAGACCCCTGCCCTGCAACTGCTGCTCAGTCCCTACCAGATGGTGGGGTGAGATGGCGACAGAGAACACTTTGATCCCCAAATGTTTGGCTTCATTAGCGGCATCATCCAGGCCTCCACAGGGCTCCTTGTAGCCTTCCAAAGGGTGTCCATCAGTCACCACGATCAGGTATTTATTCTCCTTGAGATGGGAGCCACTGCAAGGATTTAAACACTGCATTTAGTGCTGCAAGGGTTTAAGGCCCCAGTGCCCCAGCCTACAGCCAGGCTCGTCTCATCCCAGCACAGGCGGATCAACAGCAACCTGCCACCCTATGATTAAGTGACTTTCACACAGGAGGGACAGACCTGCACGGGGACACCCCAGCCACCACCCACCTCCCCCTATCCCTCGCCCCAGCCCCGCTGTTGTACCCGACGAGCAGCCGCTCGATGCCCTGCTTGATGGCACAGTCAGTGTGGGTGCCCTTCCCGATGTAGTTGATGGCCGACACGCTGTTCTTCAGCTCAGCCCTGCTGCTGGGCATGGCAGTGAGGTCCTTGATGATGACCACAGAGTCGCTGTAGTGCAGAGCCCCAGCGTTCCATGCCAGGAAGCGGTCACAGCGGAAGTACCTGCGAGGGGACACCAGGATTTGTGCCTTCAGCGTGGCCCTGTTACCAAGCTGCCACCTTCACTGCCTACAATGTGAAATGCAGTTCCTCTGCCAAGGCTTTGGGAAGGTGCCCTGCTTTCCCTGTGCTTCTGGAAACAGAGGAATGTCACTGCCTGAAGGATGCTTGCATCCAGAGAGTGGTGGGAACTGAAGCCCTCTCCCATGCACCAACAGGTTTGTTCTCTAGTGCTTGGTAGTGTCACAGCACCCTGTGCTTGAGTCTGAAGCCATAATCAACGTCTACTAAAATGACACATTTGTGATGCAGGGACCAATCCCAAACAGATGTGCAGTTGCACACTTCCTTCCCATGAGGACTTTTCCCAAAGCCCCCAGAGCATCACCATCCATCCCATCCCTGAAGCACCCCAAGCCCACTGCACTACATGTAGCACTGCAGACGTGGTTGTTGCATGCAGGGCAATGACCCCACGGTGTGTAGGGAGCATGAGGGTAGTCAGTAGATGCCAGACTCAGGAAGCCTGCCTCCCTGTCTGCATGTAGCAGGGGCTCAGGATAAAGTCTGGCACCTTGTTTAAGAGCCAGGCTGCATTGATGGAGGCCTGGAAGGTTGCCCCCAAGCACATGGAGATGTGGTGCGGACACGAGGTGGCCCTTCCCAGCATCCTGCCCCCCTATCTCTGGGGAACTTAGGTGGCCACCTGGAAACATGAGGGTTAGATTGGGCTGGCGGCTGTGAGGGTGCATCTAGGAGCAGATCACTGGGTGAAGAGGTTGTGGTGTCCCACAGGACCCCCAAAGCTGGGTTCAATGCCTGGGAGACACATGCCTTTCATCATCACAATTAACACCAAAGTGCCCCATGGACGCCTAAGCACACACACTGCCAGTGGCTGGAGTGCGACTAACGTGGCCATAGGCACACAGAGGAGATACATGGCCTGGTGTCCCACAGCCTTGCTCTCCTCCAGCATCCCACCCAGCTCTGGCACAGCCCCAGGGACCCCCGAGGGCAGTGATGAGCACAGTACCTTTCGGTCAACTTATCGATGAAGCGGTTGGTGAAGTCTTTCACTTGCGCCACGAGGTCCCCGAAGGGCTTCACCCTCAGGGCAACGCTTTCAGAGGTGTCCAGCACAAAGAACAGGTCCACGGGGCAGTCTGGGGGCAAGCAGAGCAGCGTGGCACAGCACTGCTCTCCACTGAGCCCCTGGCACAGCCGTGGGACAAACACCAGCAGCACAGTGCCGAGTTGCTAATCCCACATGCGACACGCAAGCAGGCACGTAGGGCTGAGATTGTTCTTCCTTAGCATTTCTGCTTTGGCATTTACAGTAAACTGAGCACATATCCAGAAAATATCCGTTTGTGCACGCTTTCATTCTTTCCCGTTTGCATTCACGCTTGCAAGACCACCGTTAGTACTTAAAATAAGATGCAGCTGCAGCAAACATTTGAAACAAAGCTAAACCAAACCAAGACACGGCAGCCACGACCACAAAGAGAAATGCATGATTTCCCAACACGTCCCAGTACAAACACCATTGCAGAGAAGAGCGAAACTAAAAACGTGTCTCAACAGCCTGTGCCCAGATTGATGTCCTTTGCAAAGACAAACCCTTGCCATCCCCTCCTTGCATCCCAGCTCTGCCAAGGACACCTGGCCAGAGGAGAACCAGCACAAAACTAGCAGATCCACTTCATCAGAGCCCAAAGAATCACAGAACCACAGCATCACTACCGTCGGAAAAGACCTCTAAGATCAGTACCCGCACCGCATGCACGACTCCTTCCAAAGCTCGGCAGCACTGCGTTTCTCCGGGCTGCCTCCCGCTTACCCTGAGCCCTGAAGACACGGGCGTTGATTTCAGCCTGCTGAGCCCAGGCACCCCCCAGAAGGAGCAGCAGCGCCAAGAAGGAGTCGTGCAGCCCCATGTCGCTGGGCTCAGATTCCCATCGAGCTACAACGAGTGGAGGAAGGAGGGAGAGGCCGGGTCCGGGTCCGGGTCCGGGGGTGGTTTCAGTGCTCGGGACCCGGGGAAGGAAGAGCGGGCGGGGGGGAGAGGGCGAGGAGGAGACTCCGCAGCCGAGATGGAGGGTGGGACCAGGGCTGTCCGTGCTGACTCAGAAGCCAGCCTGCACATCTGGCCGTCTTTCTCGTTGTACCCGTTAGCACTCGTCGTGTGCTGCTGCCGCGGGGCTCCGGTGTCCCCCCAGCTGCACCCTGGGCTTTCGGAGCCCTGAGCTGAGCCCACCGCGGGATGAAGGAAGGCAGCCCGCTGCATCCCGGATAGGCAGCAGCTGCGCTCTGCTGCCTGCTAAAGCAGGGTACCCACTGCAGGGCGCGTCTGGGCAGGAGGCACGGCAGGAGCACCAGGTTCAGCCCGGGAAGTGCCTTGCTCCTCTGCTCTTGGGGTTTTCTGTCCTTTCTCCCAAAGGGTCGAGGTGAGACCCCCTGTGCACAGACAGAGAGTGACCCCCAGCTGCACCCTGCCCATGGGGGCTGAAGCTGGTACCCCAGCCATTTGGGGTACCTACAGTCCTCCTGCTGGCCTTGAGTGCCCAGTGGGAGCCATGAGGATCCACAGCAGCACTGGGACCCGCAGCCCTCACAGACAGCCTGCGCTTCATGTCAGGCTCTGGGGGCGAGACCCACACTGCTCAGCCTGGCCCTGTCGTGTGCTGAAGTCAGAGCTTTCACCTGCTGGAACAGGTGCTGCCCAAACCTCATCACAGGGCAGCATTCACTGCCCCCTGGGAGAGAAGGGAAACATTGGGGCTGTTCCTGCTACAGCCTTAGCCTGCTCCCAAGGACACTTGCACCCCTTCATGGTGTGGGAGGGGGCAAATGGATGTGTATCCAGGCCAAGGGGTACTTTGCTGGAAAGAAATCCAGAGAGGAGTAATCTGAGCACATGGCAGCAGGATAGCACCGTTAAGGAGTCGACAGCATGAACCCAGCCAACACCAATGACCTGTGTGCAAACAAGTTGCAAAAGGCAGCATTTGCTCTCCTGCTTACACAGTGTTGTGCTTCTGCACCTGCACAGCCATTCCAGAGGAGCTCCTGCACTCACTGGAGGTGACTGCTCAGCTTCCTTGCCAGTTTGCTCAGGACAATCCTACTGCTCATTCTCCAGCACTTGCAGATGTGCTCTGGGATCCTGGCCTTTCCCTGGGAGTCATCATACCCAGACCCAGAGGCTTCTCCTCAAACATCACCCAGCCCCTTCCCTCTTCTCTCCCATTTCCCATCCCACCACTGTGCCTCTCCAGCTCTCTGCACAACCATTCTGGGAACATCATTGTGCAAGTGGTCTGGGGAAAGTGTGGTGGGAAGAAGACTCAAGCTGGGATCTTCAGAGAACATGCAGAAAGACAAAAGCTGTAGTCCCACTGAGTAGGAGTCCTGTCAGTGGAAGAGCATGTCTGCAAGCTGCTGAGGAAGATGCAGTCAGTAATGGTTCTTTGGGTGAGCATCATCAGAAGTCAGAGAAGTTTCTTCTTTGCTCAGCTGCTTTGCTCCTTATGCTTTGCTGGGAGCAGTGGAGGAGCTGAGTTCTCCGCCCTGCAGTAGACGAGGACACCTCAGCCATCTCAAGTCTGGCCCAGCCATGCCAGTGAATCTTGGTGGTGGTGCCACAGCTCGTGCATGGTACAGATGGACCGTGCATGGCTCTGCACAGCTGCAGCCCATAAGGCATCCCAAACATGTCCCCTCTGCTGCCTGACCCAGCCAGGGGCTTGGACTTTCACCCAGCTTCAAAAGCCTTTGAGCTTATTGCCTTTTCCAGGTCTACTAAAGCAGGACTAGTGGCCGGTAAGGTTCCCAAGGCACCAAACAGTGGTTTCCTTGGAGAAGTCCAAGCTGGCTTGTGTGAGTCCAGCCGGTGGCCAGGCTAGCAGCCTTTGCCCACAGGAGGAGCAGCCCTCAGAGCAGGATGGCAGTGGTGGCACAGGCACAGAGCCCTGGGAGTGCAAAACCGCCCTGCCAGCATTACCCAGTGGGCACAGAGCCACATGAGGACACCAGGAAGGGTCTCACATTCTTTCACCTCCTCAAAGAAAGGGTTGGGGGAAAGGCCAGCCCCAGCCATGCAGCACCTCCCAATCACCTTGGCACCATTATGTGAGCAGCAGCATTACTGCCAGGGGAGGACCTGCACCGCTGCCTCTGCTGACCTGAGGCGAACTCCTCCGTATGCTGTGTGCCAGCACTGGCAGGGTGGGTTCCTGTTTCTTCCTTCCAGCATTCTTCCAGCAAGGGTACTCACACCTGGGCACAGAGCTCTGAGAGCACTTCTTCCTTCACTAGATGCTCAGGGGTCCCAGCAGCCCATTGGTGAGCATCCTTACCCATGGCTCCCCAGACTGCCCCATAGGCTGGGGGCTGGCAGTGGCAGGGTTCCATCCACCCCACCCAGGGTACCCCCACCACCACTGTGCAGACCCCATGCGTGTCAGCACGGCCTCATAGGCAAAGAAGCAGCCCCACGCCCAGGCTGGCTTGGGGCGGGTTAAAATTTTCCCTGTTACCTCACACTGGCCTCTGGTCCTATGGAAAAACAAACCATCTGGTAATCATATTTCTCTTCTGGCTGTCTGAGCCTGCGGGAATGCTTGGCTGGCTTTCGTCAGAGAGAAGAGCAAAAGGGAAGGCGTTGGATGCAGCATGGGAGCTGGAAGAGAAGGCATGGCTCACTTGGACCCCTTCTGCCACCCATGTGCTGCCAGGCACAGCTACATGCTGTCACCCCTGTGGTGGGACCCTGCAGGGCAGCTTCTCCAGGGCTGGATCTGCTGTCAGGCCATACCTCATCCCAGCTCTGGTCCCTTCACCCACCAAGGCACAGACCCACTTGCCGAGCAGGTTCATTGTTGTGGGAAGGGGATGTGAAGCTCTTGAGCCACTGCAACACCATCCTCTGACCTCCACGACATGCCAGCCCGGGTTTGCTTTGTCACAGCCTGGTTCTGAGCTCTCTCAGGGAGCCAAAAGCCCATCCCTGCTTTCCTTGCTGCCTGATCTCTGAAGTATGGTTTCATTTTCCTTTTCCTTCTGCACCAGCAGCAAGCTCCAGGATGCACGGGGCTCTTGCTTTTTCGCACACTCTCCAGTTCCCCCTGTGCTAGTGTCAAGATGCAGTTCTGCACAAAGCCAACCTGACCCATGCCATGCTGCTGCAGGGATGCTGTGCCCCAGCCCAGGTGTTCCTGTCCCTGTCCCCAGGTTCCCTGCATGTCTATTACCAAGTGTTCCTGCTCCCATTTTTTCAGCACGTGCCCTTTAAACTTGCTATTTGCAATCACTCCGGTGGCCATCCCAGCTGACTAGGTGCAAGCCTAGCATGCAGCCCAGCTCTCCTTCCAGTAGGGCCAACTCCAGCCTGCAGCCTTTTCCTAGAAGCATGAAACAAGCCAGCTACCCTTACTGGCAGGGACAGATTCCCAGCTCAGTGCCAAGCGTTGTCCTCAGCTCTTCTGTGGACAGTGAAGAGCAGATATACAACACCCAGCCATCTTGCTGTTCCCCAGTCTGCTTCCCTGGCTCTGCAGTGCTGAACAGAAGTGGCTGTCCCCAAAAGGATGAGTGGCTGTGGCCCAGAGCAGAGCAAGTTACAGAGGAGGCAGTGCAGGGGCCACCAGCACACACTGCAGATGGGGAAATCCCAATGGGTCATAATGATAAGAAAAGATAAGCATCTTTGCTATCTTTTTTTTTTTTTTAATTCTTCTAATTTTTGAAGAGGAAAAGTTAAGCTGGTTGTTTCAAATCCCCAAACCTTCTCGCTCCTGTCAGCCCTCCTGGAGCAGCAGTATGCAGCTGGGGCTGCCCATTGTCCCTGTGGGTCGTGGCTGCCTTGCAGCTGCCCGTGGAAGCTCAGAAAGTTGTGATGGTGCCAGGCATGAAGCATGGAGGCATGGAGCTGCTCCTGGCACAGCATCACCAGTCCTGGTGAGTGTTGGCTCTGCCATGCTGGCTTTGAGTAGTGTTATGTGGAGATAGGAGTGGCACTTGATCCTTATGGATGCCTCCCAACTCAGGATATTCTATGGTTCTGTGTCACCTCATTCGAAATAAAGAGGGCTGTGAAGTAGAGCAAGTGTGGAGTGATGTTTTTCTTGCTGAATTCCAAATCATTTGTTTTGAGTTAGGGCTGGTGGTGGGCAGCTGGAGCACAGGGATGCTGTTAGGTTTGGATGCCAGGAGGGATGGGAATGGGCACTCTGTGATGCTGGTGGAGTGACCGAGCTCCATGCTGCAAGCTGGCAGCTCCATTTGGGCCGGCACTGTGTGTCATGGGGCTGCCCCACAGAAAATGGGGTGAATGCAGTTTGGGCTGGCATGGACGATGGGGCACAAGAAAATGTTGAAAAGGGTTCACTTTCCTTCACTTTCCGATCGGGACAAGGTGTAGATGGCCTCTCCTGGCTCTCCTGCCTGTATGTCAGGGGCCAGCAGGGCACAGAGCCCCATTTCTGTTCCCCATAGGGTCGTATTCCCCTCTCCAAGGGGCACAGGGTTGGCAGGCAGCACGGCGGGGAGCGGCAGCTCTCTGGCAGTGTTTCTCCAATGAGAAATGAAACGATTTGGGCGAAAGGCATGCCCCGAAATAACACTGGGGCTGCTCCAAGCTGCTGGAGCATGGCGTGGGGCAGCCGGTC
Organism: Lagopus leucura; assembly: GCF_019238085.1. Taxonomy (NCBI): domain Eukaryota; kingdom Metazoa; phylum Chordata; class Aves; order Galliformes; family Phasianidae; genus Lagopus; species Lagopus leucura. Next base: position 20,939,590 of record NW_024962267.1, on the reverse strand, counting down.
TGAGAGCTGCCATTGTGCGGGGCCGGATGGGCAGCACGCACCCACCCCAACAGCCCGGCCCCGGCGGTGACTCACATTTGCTATAAACACGTCTCCCGGCGGGTAATGAATCCTGGCCTTTGCTGCTTTTTGGGAGGGCTCTGGGTTTGCTTCAGGGTTCTCCCCCCGCCCCGCTCCCCTTCCCCTCCTGGAAGCCTGGCTGCTGCGCGTGATTGTTTCCCGATGCTGAGCACAGCCAGCGCACTGAGCAGCTTTTTCCAGCTGATGCGTGGGCTGCGTGGGATGAGCTTCACTTTAACCCTTCCAGGGGCTGCGGGGACTCCTGCTGCCCCACGGCGTTCCCTCGGTAAGCAACCAGCTGGGACCACAATCAGTGAGAGCTTTATTGCATTTGCACATAAAAGCCACAGAATACATTATAAAGCAGAAGGAGGCCAAGGGGTGGAGAGGTGAGGCTGATGGCAGAAGCAGGTAGCGCCGGGGCACCGTGGGCACCGTGGGTGCGAGCTGCTGCAGCTGGTCACGCAGGGAAGGTCCTCCCGTGGAGCTCTGGATCTGGAAAGCTAGAGGCCAACCAAAGGAGATGGTCAGGCCCAGGCTGGCATCTACTTCTCCTCCTCCTCCTCCCAGAAACACCCCACAAGTGCTGCACGGTCCCAGGGCCCCGCAGGTTGCCCCAATGTCCCGAGCACTGTGCTGACATCACCCACCTGTGCTCAGCACCAGGGAGCACTAGCACACACCTCTCTGCACTGCCATGCCTGCTGGGGCTGCTCTCCCCTGGTTTCAGAGCCTACCATCCATGTACCCTGCCCACCCCTATCGATGGAAGTGGGGCACTGTCCCCATGTAGAGCACCTCCCTGCTGCCCACATCCCGTCCTTTGCATCGTTTTCACATTTTGTTTGGGTTGGTAAATGGTGAGCAGAGGCACACGCGGATGGGTTTTGTGTTTGGTGTGGCACAGCCTGCCCTGCTCTGCTTGTGCTTGGAGATGTGCTGTGCCATCCTGCACACCTTGAGATCATAGCACTTCACACAGGTATAGAAATCTACTCAAGGCAAGAGAAGAAGCAGCATTTGTGTGTAACTGGAAACTGGTTTTAAGCAGGGTCTTCAGTTTCTCAGGGCTCTAAGTGCTGCCTTTTTAACTGCCTTTTTACAGCACAGCACTCCCACGTGGGAAGCTCTGTGCTGAGCTGCACATGCAGACATCCCCAGGACACAGCACTGCCTACAGCAGGAACCAGCAACTGGCTGGCTGCTCCTTATCCCCCCTAGAACAACTCTTCCCAGAAGGACCACTCCAAACAACCCACTGAGGGAAAAATTTGGGGCATACTCCTCTTGGAGCTGCCCCATTTCCCTTTGCCTGAGAAAATCCTGCTGGATTGCCATCCTAGATTGATGCCAGCAGTGGCTGCAACCCTGGGTTCAGGGTGATGCTGCTCCAGCCTCCCAGCCCAGCTCTCTGTACCGTGATGGCTGCACCACCCCAGGGCACCCCAGGGCTCATTGAGAGGGGCAGAATGCAACCAGGCTCCAGAACCAAGCAGCATAAATCCCCTTTCCTGGTTCTGGCCTGCTCTCTGCTGCAGACACACATGCATTCAGACAAAGGACCGCTTCCAGAAGCAAACATTGCTGCTGAGACGCTGCCTGCAGGGAGGCAGAATGCAGCGCCTGGGGAGCATTTCAGGCACGCACAGCCCAGCGTTCCCTTCCGAAATCAAAGCAGCTCCTTAAAGAAGCAGCATGCGCCTTGGTACATCAGTAGCAGGCTGAGGCTGGGCACAGGGCACGGCTCACCCCGTGTCACCCAGCTGGGTGTGCTCCCTGCGTGCGGATCAGGCGCCAGTGCGTGTTCTGGGAAGGGGCATCCCTGCTCTGAGCCACACGAACATGGCTGTGGGAATCCAGAGCTGCTCCAGTTCCACGCTTGGCGAGGTTTAGTCTGCGGGATGCCTTCAGGGTGATTCGGCACCGCTTGTTCCTCGGCGCGGGGCTGGGGCGGGGGAGGCGCACATCTGGCACTGGAGGAGCCACACATCTGGTACATTCAGTACTTCCTCAAAGTCACTGCCACGTTACCCTTTGGATGGAGGCCTCGGGCTCCGTGCACAGCACGGTGGATTAAGATCCACAGCTGCGTTTGTTTTTTTTTTCTTTTCTTTTCTTTCTTTTTTTTTTTTCGTAGCAAAAATAACCCTCTCAGCAGATCTTTGCAACTGAACATGGGAGCAGGGAAATTGGACTCAGACCCTGACCTTCCTGCACGTCCTTCCATTTGAGCTCTGTGCCGGCGCCAGCTGCCATTGGAGGGGTCGAGGGGTCTGGGGCCACTGGGGACCTTCTCTGGAAAATGTCCTTCTGTTGCAAAACGCCAGGCCAGCGAGATCAAATCTGCTTTGTCAGGCCAGCTGCAGCCTGAGGCTGTGTGCTGGGAGCCTCTTCCCTTGGTGCAAGTGGTGTAAGAAGAGCGTGTGTTAGGACCTGAGGCCAGCAGACCCAGAGCTGGTGCCAGCCTGGCCACACATGTGCTCCAACAGACCAGGGTCTGGAAGGTCCCAGTGTTGGTGGGACCAATCCTGCACTGGGACATGGTGCTGGTCTCCTGCTGGGCAGCTGCACTGATTGCCACTGCAGGAAACACTGCTGGCCATCAACACACGCTTCTCACGTGTCCTTCCCCATAGCATAGCATGAGGAGCCAACATCCCCAGGTGGGAAGGGGCTGGGAGCATGCACACAGAATCACAGAACCACAGAACCACAGACTGGCTTGGAAAAGACACTGAAACCCATCCAGCCGCAACCCCTGCCATGGGCAGGGACACTTCCCAGAGTTGGCTGCCCAAATCCCCATCCAACCTGGCCCTGAGCACTGTGAAGGATGGGGCATCCACAGCTTCTCTGAGCAGCTGTGACAGGGCCTCACCAACCTCACAGGGAGCATTTTCTAATATCCAATATAAGCCTATCATTTTTTTTAGTGTGATATCATTACCCTTTGAAACATCAAAATATTGTCCATATCTTGGGTTTTTACAAACGTTGTGCTTTTCCATTAGGGTACAAAAATATTACAGTCCATGGAATGGATGGATGGATGAATTGATGGATGGGTGGATGGATGGATGGACGAATTGATGGATGGGTGGATGGATGGATGGATCGGTAGATGGGTGGGTGAATGAATAGGGGGTGGATGGACGGATGGATGGATGCTCGGATGGACGGATGGATGGATGCTCGGACGGACGGACGTGTGCTTGAGTGGAGGAAGGGTCACACAGTGCGCATCGTTCAGAGGCCGGGTTAAGCCGTGCGATTGGAGCGGGGTTCGCGGGGCAAGAGGGACATCTAGTGACTGCGGGAGCAAAGTGAGAACAAGGGCTCGTCCTTTCCGCTGGAAACCCTGCCTCTGCGGGGAAAATTACCCTTTCCATAAGCCATAAGCTTGAAATTAGCATAATTAAAAGTGACTAGCAGCAATACAAGGAAAAAAAAAAAAAAAAAGCAACATCTGAATTACAATTAAATGAGAATAATTTCAATTTAAAGAGCCTCTCTAGTGAAAGTCACTTTCCCTGAGGGGAAACGATCTACTGTTTCAACTCTGTTTATGCACTTTTTTTGCCAAAAAAAACCTTTTGCAAATGAAATCTAGAAAAATGCACACAGCAATACTCCCAGCACTCAATTTTGGGAGCATGGCTTGGGGTGGATATGAGCCATCATAGGGGCTGAATTTGGTCTGCAGCCCCACCGCACTCCGGGGTTTGGAGCAGGATGAGGCATTTCACCAATTCTTTCCTGCCAAAATCCCAGTTTCCCACAAAATAATACGTTCCCAAAGAGTTTCACTGAGCCAGATGCTTCCAAAAATGTTGAATCATTCTGTCTGGATAAATCGCATCGCTTTGAGAGAGGCGAGCGGTGCGTTAAAGCTCTTCTGTTAATTAACTGTGACTTCACATCGTCCTGAGTGTTCACTTCAGTATTAAAGATGTGCATATGTTTCTCCCACTGACATGGCTGTGGGTGCAACACTCTGACGGGTGTTCTCTGCAGCACTCTGAGTTCCTATTAAATGTAGAACTGGAACATCTCACAAGTAAAGTGAAACACTGCGACTTCCTCCAAAGAAAACAGACAATCTTCATGCCATCTTCATTTGAGCTGCACCAAGGAAGAGTTTAATGCATTCCTTACGATTCTGTTGCTATCATTGCTGTCAGCAGCATATTCCCAGCAGATACTGCAACTGTTGTTTAATCAGCTTTTTCTCCAGGCCTTGCTCAAGCCCAGATAACAATGGACAAGCAGCTAGATTCCCATTAAAATTAGTTTTTTTGATCTGTTGTTGCTGTTTCTCTTTGCAAAACAACCCGGCGAGGGCTCAGCTCCATTGCCATACTTGCTGAAGCCTGAATGCGTAGGAGAAAAGGCTGTGCCCCTCTCCCTTGAGGATGGGTCCCCAAGCAGCAGAACAAGCTTTGAAGGACCCCAGCCTGGATTTGTTATTTTCTGTACTCCCAGTTTCTGAGAAATCCCCAGCTTCATTAGCAAGAGCACAGCATTTCCCAGCCACAGCTTCTCTGACAGCTTTCTCTGTTGTAGGTCATCTTCAGATAGCTAAAACAAAACAGCAGCCTGTATCAAAGCAAAAAGCAGAATTCCGATGGAACTGGAGGATCAGGACTCCTGGCGGGGATGGTCCAGGCAGAGGATGTCACCATGGGTTCACGTGGGGTTGAGTGCGGATCCAGAACAGCCTCGGTCTGCAGGAACCATTGGTCCCTGGGCAAAGCAACTGTCCTTGAGTACAGCACCCTAATGACAGCACTGACTGCAGCTCTGGCATCTGCGCAGACACAGAGGCTCCATCTGACCCCATCAGCTGTGCCCAAGCGCCCGCGTCCTCCTGTCCAGGAGCATCTGCCATGCTGCTGCCCGTGCCCCCCGCCCTGCCCAGGGGAGGCTCTGCAGGATGGAGAGAGGGACAAGGCATCCAGCCCTGGGTTTTGCCAGGAGGAGCAATATATTTCCCATGTGTCACAGTGCAGAAATGTATTGCAGTGGTTGCAATGTGGGGGAAATGGGTGACACATACTTTACACAGGAGGAGATCGACTGATGGAAAATATATTTGTTTCCACTTTCGAGTGGCAATAGAGAGATGTAAAGCCTGGAAGCAGAAGGCAGGGGAAGGGCTTGGGGCACAGACATAGCGGATCTGTTCAGACAAGAGGGTGGTGAGATACTTGTTTTCCTACCATTACCATAACCGTAATCATAACCACGAGCATAACCGTAAGGATAGGCATAATTTGGTTTGGAAAACCAAACACTGTGCAAGCCAAGTACCCTCCCTGGTAAAAAAGAAAGCCTAGGATCGCTCAGGAAGTGCATCACCCACTTTTCATAAATGAAATAATCATAACGGATAGGTTTTGCACACCCCCCCCACCTTCCCTCTGAGCTGCTGGATGGAGAAGGATGCAGAGGGAAGGATGGCACTGGGAACGGTGGGGTGGCCCAGGAGAAGAACAGTCAAAGCCTGTTGGTAGCAGAGCTGCACAGACATTTATTGAACACAAACACTGACAAACACGGCTGGCTCACAGATCTTCCTGAGCTATTGTCCAAAGGTTGCTTGTGGGGATTGTCAAAGAGTGCTTTCATTTGCCCCTGGGGGTGTGAATCCTGTACAGCTGAATTCTTCCTGCATCCAGTTGCTCGTTACAAAAAGGGAATTTTGTGTATGTGTGTTTGTGTGAGAGAGAGAGTGAGATTTCCTTCCTCGAGTATTAAAAATGGCTTGTCTGGACCCTGCCATGTTGCAAAGAGAGACATCTGTGCGTGAACCCATGCATGCACGTAGGCTTGGCTCCCACACATTCTGCTTCCAAAACAACACAGGGGTGAAAAACTACACCTTATCCTTGGGGAAGGGGCATGAGGCGGCAAGGGGAGGTCAGGGGGTGAAGCAAACGCAGGGGGAGCACTGGGGAGACCAGGGGAGGGCAGCGAGCACAGCTCTGGATGGTGTCACGGGGCCATAGGCTACAGCAACAACAGCCAACGTCAACGCAAACGTTTCAGTAGCTACACTAGACTGACACTGGAGACCCGGCGTCTTCTTGAGTCACACCAGTGAAACCCCCTCTCCCTGACCCCCCTGGAAAGAAGATGAAGTAATTACACCATACGCTGAAAACAAGGACCATAACCAAAGAGTTCAGGAGCGATCTCAGGAGCACAGTAAGGAGGTCATAAAGAAACGTTCCAGTGGGTGCTTATGCATGTGTATTTATATATATATATATCTGTTAGTAAAGAAAAGAGTATCTGTGGAGGTAAGGGGAAGACGGTAAACGTATAGGTTGTACAGGCTGGGTGGAGTGCCCTTGGCTGGAGAGGGTCGGGTGGTGCGGAGTGGAGGATGGTGGGTGGAAATTAGAGTGCGCCCATTCCAGTGACCTCAGACGTCAGCCTAGAATAGACAGGGGCAGAGAGAGGGGCGGGGGAGACAAAAACAAGCGCTTAATCAACGGAGTAGAAAAGAAAACACAGATCCTGTGGGGCAGCACTGTCTCTCCTGCTTACGGCCCACGGGATGCCTGTGAGGCGCCCGCGGGCTCAGTGTGGTGCAGACAAATCCACTCTCTCCAATCACCCTGACCCTACCCTGAACTAGAGGGTCAGCGATAATCCTCTCTCACTGCTTGGTGTCTCAGGATTTCTCAGGTGGTGCTCAGGAGGTTCACAGACTGTGGAGATGTCACAGCTTATGGCAGAAGGTCACCAGTCTTACGTCTGGTGGCCCGAGCACATGGAGCGCTATGGACAGTTCAGGATGCTCAAGCACAGATGCTGAAGACCCTCACTGAATGCCCCTAGCAGAGGTGCCGTGCACAAAAGGTGCTGGCAGGAGATGTCCCAGCACATGGCTTCTACCAAAATCCTTCCTACCAGGTGCAAGCATCAGTCCCAGCGTCCTTGTCCCATTGGCATGTCACCTACAACTCCCTTGGTGCCTTCATTTGCTCTGCCTTTACAAACTGAGGGAGAGGCCAAGCTGTGTCCCATCTTTCCCCTCAACCAGGTCACCCTCCATCTCTGCTTTTGCCATGGCATGAGCCGTGGCTTGGACAGCCCTTTCCAATGACAGAGCCGCTCTGTTTTCTTTTCTCTCCTTCTTCAGGAGGCGGTGGGGAGGTGTCGTGGGGCTGGGCAGCGGGGAGGAAGGGGTGACGGAGCCTGCTGCAGGTCGGGGCAGAGGTGGGGTGGGTGCAAGGAGGGGTACAGCCTGCGCACACCTTGCCAGCACTCCCCTGCCCTCACCCCTTCTTCTTGCCAGCAACAGCATGAACAGATGGACAGACGGATGGATGGCCTTGAGAGACAGCACGAAGCCAGCCAGATGCCCCCCTGCTCATGGGCCACTTGCCCACCTGGCCCACCCAGCTGCCCCGATGGCTCCGTGGCCGGCAGCCCCGCGCACAGCCCAACTTGCAGCATCCCCGGCCCTGCCATGCTGCACTGCCGGGAGATGGAAAGGAAGCGATCAGGCCATTCCCATGTCTGCTGTTTATTCGACTGCTTGGTTGACTTCATTCGATGGAGGAAAGCATTGGTGGAGGCCTGGAAGCGCGTGGGAGAGGCTCCGAGGAGGTAGCGAGAGAGGGCTGGTTTCACAGCAAGGTCCCAAAATACGCCTTCCCGCCACCAGACCAGATCCGTCTCCGTGCCCTGCCCCAGCGCTACCTCCTCGGCAGGGGAAGACGGCGATTTTGCCCTGCTGTGAGCAAAACCCTCCTGGAGTGAGGGTGGCAGCCGTCCCGCCACCGGGTCTCACCTGGCGTTGATGAGGTACTGAGCGAGGCTGATGTTGGCGGGGGTTCCTGTGATGGTGATTTGGCGCTCCGATGACCCTTCCGTAGCGTTGGCGATTTTGATCTGTGCTCCAGACATCTGCCGAATTTCATTGATTTTGGTCCCTTGGCGTCCGATTATGCAGCCTATTAGCTAGAAAGAAAGCGCGGGGGGATGGCGTGAAGAAGCGCAGCTTGAGGACGCGAGCACGACCGCGCGGCCGGAACCTTCCTTGCCCTGCCTGGAGACACCGTGACCTCAGTGCTCACGAAACGAGGAGACCCAACCTGAACATGGGCACAGAGCTCTTAGGATCAGCCCGGCCCCAGCCGTCCCCCAGCCACTCGCTGCTAGCATCGCTCACTCATCCTGACCTCTGCACTCTTGGCATCTCCCTCACTGCCCTAGAAAGATGCTGCAGGACAGAAGAATTCTATTGGAAAATGTCTTCCATGCTCTTTCAAAATTAATTAGTTTTCCTTAGAGCCATAAAGAAGCGTGAATTTTCCCAGTGGTCCCTGAGGGTGTCTTCATCCTCGCTCTCAAGTATTTGTGCACCAAACCAGGGGTCCCTCAGGCACCACCATAGCTGGGTAAGGCACATGAAGGCGTGCAGCTTTTCCAACACAGGCACGAGGTGTTGCTGAGCGTCACTGAATCACAGAACTTCCTGAGTTGGAAGGGACTTACAAGGATCATTGAGTCCAACTCCTGACTCCACACAGCACCACCCAGAAATCGGACCATATGTCTGAGAGCGTTGTTCAGATGCTTCTTGAAGTCCCGCAAGTTCGGTATCATGATCACTTCTCTGGGGAGCCTGTTCCATGCCTTATCACCCTCCAGTGAAGAACCTTCTCCTGATATCCAACCCATCCCGTCTGGCCATCAGCATTTGAATGCCCTTCCACGGTTATACCCAGGAAATCTGTGGGATGTTCTCATCAGCTGCTGGACTTTTGTCACTGGCTGTACAAAGGGAGACAATCACTGCTCCAAAGGCTTGCTGGTCCTGCTGTCAGATGTTCTGGGTGGATGACTTCACTGCAGCTCTCTCACCAAGGACTCAGAGCTTCCAGCAAAGAAGAGGGTTAGGAAGAGCACAGAAATGACCTGCAGTTTTCCTGAGTGATGATGCTGTCGTGCACCATGCTGTTCCAAAAGATTTCCTTCTGCAAGTCCTAAAGAAAGCTTCATTGTCAGCCCACGGTGACGGGTTCTTAGCTCCCCAAAGCAAGAGCTATCTCCAGCCATGTCGTTCTCATCACTGCCTAGAGCGAAGGCTAAGGGATCTGAACACGCACCCATCACAGAACTGGAAAGATCTGCTGTTTCCAGGGCTGCTGTGTGATATTCAGCCCAACAGCCACCCATCCAGGTCTTCAGAAATAGCTCAGAGAGCCTCGAGGTGCTTCAGCAAACAGGCATACGTGCAGCTGTGAACCTGCTGGAGGACCGTGCAGAGCCAGACCTCCAGCCAGACCTTCAGAGAGACTTCCAGCAGAATCTAAGCTTCTCTTGCACAGTGTTCAAGCTTCTGACAGTCATGGGAGTGACAAGCTGGATTTCATCCCAAGATTCCCTCAAACTCTCCTTTCTCTGCAGCGCAACCGTGGTCTGCTCTGCACTGCCCAAACCTGCCAGTGGGTGCTTCGCTCTGAGACAGACAAGACTGTTCTCTTTTTCCAGGGAAGGTAACAGCAGGAATTTCAGAGCCATCAAAGCAACAGAAGGCACTTCCAGCAGATGGGAAGGAGATGCAGGCTGTAACACCAACACCCCACAGCTCTGATGTTAGCCAGGCTTTTAGCAAGTGCTCCCAGTGGTCCTGCGTCCCGTGGCAGGTTGCTCCATGTGCTAAAAGGAAGGAAAGGCCCCTTTTCAGGGGTCACCCAATACTACCAATACTGCCAGCGCTGGGCTCCCCCAGGCTTCCTCACTAGGATGACAAAAGCCTGTTAAACAGGAAGAAGAAAAGCAAACAGCCTCCAGACCCCATCCAGAAACCTCTGAGAATGATGGACTGGTAGGTGATGGTGATGGGGACCAAATCACGACATCATTTCTCCACTTTCCACTGAGCACAAGCTGGTTTTCATTCCATGGCAACTAGTCCAGAAGCAAGCGAGACCACGGGTCCAGGTGCTGCCTGCCTGGACTCTCCATCTCACCTCCTCCCATCTGAGCATCCCAAGCAGCCTCTTTGCATCTCTCTGGGATCACCGCAACTCCAGCCTCCTTCTGACTGACATCTGAGCACAATAACCACTTCACCACAGTGCCTCCACCTGTAAGACCCGAACACTGACTGCTGCCAGTACCCAAACACAACGCACCCGTCTTTCAGAAGAACAGGTCTGAAACTTCTCAGATCTGCCAGCGGTATATTAATAATTACACTGGGGCTTGAGAGCTCCCTGCCCTTCCCCATGCTGTCAGCTGGGCCTTTTTCGTGAGCACTAAGTTCACTTGGGAAGGAAAAACGGAGCACGGAGGAGGGTTCTCCCTAGGAAAGCTACCAACAGAGGAGAGCCCAGGAGGTGCTCCATGACCCCAGACAACCAGACTGCGGAGCTGTGCACAAGGTATGAGTGAAGACAGTGAAGGGGCATCTCTAAACGCATGTAACAAGGCTGTACATCTGCAATTTACATATATATGTATATATATACATATATATATGTGAACATACACACACACACACAGGTGGAGGAAGCGCCACGGTACTTACATCATTGGGAATGGTGAGTTCATGAGTACTGGCCGGGGGACTGGCATCCAGACCTGGGCATATGCAAGGGAAAATGGTTACAGCTCGCAGCAGCAGTGCAGCGGGTCGCCAGTACTTCCCCGCAGCAGTCGACATTGCAAAGGCTGCGTCCTGCTCAGGGGCTGGGAGAGGCAGGGGATCACACACTCCGGTACAAGGAGGAGGAAGACGGTTCTACCTGCCTCATCTGAGCGGGGTGCCACCTTCTCCTGTGCCACTTGACCCTTTGTCCCACAGTAGGACTGGCTCCAAGAAGGCGTGCATAGCACAGGGCTGCAGTATCACTGCAGAGGAGCCCTCATAGGTGGGATAAGCCCCTTCCCATGCAATGCTTCTCTGCACAGCAACAGAAAAACCAAGCCCTGAAGGAGGGCTGTCCATGTGCCCTCCAGCCCTCCCTGAGCTCAGCTCGCTTAGGAAAGCAGCTCAGCAGACAAAGTGCTGAATTGCAGATGTAAACGCTGCCTGGAATCAAGGCCGATGGACCCTATCAGGGAAAGGCAAACAGCACATAGATGGAGAGCCTGCTTCCCTGCAAAACTACATGGAAACGTGCTGCCTGCAGCAAGGAGTGAGCACAGCACAGTGCTCCCTCCCAGCTTCTCTTGAGACAGGACAGATGCTCACCTTTGCAGTAGCAAAGGGAGCCAGGAGAGCAACCTGTGTGTGCAGCTGCATAGGTCTTGCAGCCAGGTGGGAGCCTGCATTTCTCACAGGTCAATCACCTCATTGCTGGTGTAGGGACATACTAATCCACGGGACAGAAGCTGGCTGGTAGCTAGTAGGGAGTTGCAGTCATCTATGCAACATATAAACAACCAGGGAAGGCTTTTAACACAGTGCACAAGAGTCCAAAAGGCTGCAAGGCCTGCATCACAGCAAAGAGCAGGATTAAGGGGGTTGGAGAAAAAGAGCAGCAGAAGACTGGCACTGCCACACTGCTGTGACACAACGCAGCAGCAGCACTGAAGCCCTGGTCACGAAAACCAGAGGGGCATCTGCATGGCAATGCGTCACTGCCTTGAGAGCATTGAGCACCTACTGTGAGCCATGACTGCGTTTTGCTGGTCTGCACTTCCCTCTGTGCCACAGAAGAAGGGCTCCCATCTGTCTGCCTGGCAGCAGTAGCCTCAGTGTTGAACCCACACCTGTCTGGGCATGGCACCGTCACAGCAAGGTGTCCATGAAGAGCCACGGCCACGTCCCTTGGACCACTGAGAGCAGGAGCAGGGCGGACGGGTCCACAGATGCTAAATGCCCTTCATGCATGTGCTTCTCTTCCCACATGCCATCCCAGCCTTCCACATTCTCTCCCAGATGGGTTTTGGGGCATTGCATCACCCTCTGCGTCATGACAGCTGTTGTTACAGCCTGGAGATTACTTATTTTGGCACACAGGCTCCTTCCCCTCTGATACACACATGCAGTCACCATGGATGCAACACAAGGAGACACAGAATCAGAGAATTGTAGGCTGGGTTGGAAGGGACCTTAAAGCCCACCCAGCTCCAAACCCTTGCCATGGTCAGGGACATCTTGTTTCATAGAATCACAAAACCACAGAATATCACGAGTCGGAAGGGACCCACAAGGATAACTGAGCCCAACTCCTGTCTCCTGGTTGAGGAGTCCAACATCCTCCCATAGAGCAGGCTGCCAAAAGGCCCATCCAGCTTGGTCTTGAGCATCTCCAGGAATGGGCCGCCCCTAAGGCTTGGCTAGGGCAGGATCAGCGCCACAGGCAACGGCAAAGGGCAAAGAAGGGTGTGTGGAGGACAAGGATTCGTGGAGCAATATTACGACATTTATTTTTGCTACCACCTGGTTGGGTCTCTTTCCATGGTCTGTGTTTGGGTGATGTTCCCAGATGCTTTCAAGGCAGGCAGGAAGCGTGCCCCAAGTCCGGGAGGTCTCGGGGTGATTTCCCTGAGCAACAGCGGGGTATGAAAGCACATTCAGCGCATGGCCTTGCAAACGCCAGGGACATCTGAAATGGAAATTTCTCCAAGATGGCTGTGATTTGGCTCTTCAGGGTCCGTTAAAAACGCAGCTATCCCTGAGTGACTCGAGAGACAGCTAAAATTTCATGTTATTGCTAATCCCACAAGTATTTTTCTATGCTTTCTAGATGAAGCTTGTGCAAAATTAAACAGAAGAATCACGGTGGTGACACTGGTGTCTTTCCATTAAATAGATGGCCATTACACACAAACATCAAAAACAGGTAACAAACTGCAGGTACTTCTCTTAGGACATGCTGCACAGAGGGGATGGAGGGCACGATACTGCCCACCAGGAAACATGCTCTCTTCTCCACAAACAAGACAATTTATCCAGGAGCACAACAGTGGCACAGTCCTACTTCAGAAATATATTTCAGCAGCCGCCTACTGATTTCCCTGTAGCTTTGTGTTTTACCTGATGATTGGCCCATCAGATTTTGAGCTTCTTCGGAGGAATGTAAGGGCAGCTTTTCTCCTGAAGAGCAAAGAAGAAACAGATTTAATGCTTTTGCCTTCGAGGAGATAAGCAATGTCACTTCATCTAGGAAGCTCAAAATATGATGAACATACGGACAGAAAAGGCATTTCCATCCAGCATCTCGACCACTGAGCTTTCAGCATTGCCATCCCCTGTGCTCTATATCTGCTTCCTAGCTCTCTGTGAAGCCTTTAGCAGCATTTTTGCAGCCCAGGCTGGTGAGCCACACCGGCACCCGGCACCACAGCACCTTCCCATTGCTCTCCCCACTGCTGCCCCAGCCGCATCCCGCAGGGCAGCATCTCTCACTGGTGCTGCAGGATGCAGGGACATCCTGCCCACTGCAATGGGTGCATGGCAGGGGATGCTGGCTGGGAAGGGTGGTGCTGGAGCTCATCCTTCTGCTCAGAAAGCCAGCAAGGCTGGGAGCAGAGCGGACATGCATGCTTATCCGCTGCCACATCCCCCAGATTTCTACCTGACCTCCCTGCTAGCCTCTCCCCGTGGGTGCTGCAACCTCAGCTTCACTTCTCCTATTTGTTTCTGTTAGATACAGTGATTTTTGAAAGAGAGAGAAACTCTACAGGTAAGAAGAGAAGGATATCTAGAAAGGGCGTGTGGGTACGTACCAGGGAAAGCGGGGGTGGTCTGTCCAAGGGGAGTAAAGGGGGTTTGCTGCATAGCCAACTGGTGGAGCTTGGTCAACTGCTGAGGGGTAGGAGGGACATTAGAGCTAAGAAGGTTATTGTCATAGAGTACAATAAGTCACACCAGAAAGCAAGAACGAAATTATAACGGAGAAAGAAAACAAACCAAAAGAAACCTAAACCAAAACAAAAAAAAAACTAACAAAAAAAAAACTAACAAAAAATTGGAAGCCATGTTGAGACATGGCGAAACCAGCATTAACAGAAGGACTTGGCCTGGGTAAGATGCAATAAAGCCCAAATCTTTTGCAGAACTGCTTGGCCAGGGTCTGAAGTACAATACTAGCTAGAAGCCCATCCTCAGCCCATCAGATAGATGTCCTGGCTTTTTGTCACGAGCACACAGCCCCTGTGTGTGTGATGAGCTGCTAAGGCAACAGCATGGCCTTGTGCAAAGCACCTCCAGCCCCTGCCAAGTCTGCAGCATGCTGCTCACTGCTGGCTGCCAGCAGAAGGGCACCTGCTGATGCGTGGCCCCTCTGGTTGTGACCACCTCCACAGCACTGGGAAGGAAATGTCTCCATGAGATGGTCAGCCCGTGTGGCTCCTAATGCCACCTGGAACATGGGCACTGTGAGCATGACCCCGTGGCAGCACAGGGGCTTCAGCCGTGGCCAGCAGTAGTTCAGAGCCTCGCACCCCTTGTTGTGATGGGGACCTTTTGGAGCCCCGTCAGGAAGCGAGAATTTTGTTGGGAATACATTTTGTGCTCTGTGTCACTGTTCCAAATTAAAACCAAACAAAATGAAGGGGGATGGAGGTGGACGGGTCGGCTTCAGTGGGGAGCAGGAGGGGATCTCCATCACCACCCACACTCCATCACGCTCACTGCTGCTTAACTGAGGAACGATGGTGTTCTCCAAACAATCAGAAATAGTCCCGATGATGGTTCTTAGCAACCCCAGGCAATGCTGAAGCCCTCCAGGAGATGAAGCTCCCATGGGTCTGTGTAGGTTTTGCCAGAGGGAGAAAAACCAGGGCAGGAGCTTGCAATTCAGCTTTGGTGTTTGAAACGCTGTCACGGGTCTGCAGGAAGGGTCTGCTAAACACAGCGACCTGTGTTGCAAGAATGAGGGCAATGCCCCCAAACTATCTTCAGCATGGGTTTCTTTATGGAGCAGTATTTAAAATGACAGATCCTCACAAGAGGGCTGCAGGAGGGGAGTTGGCAAGCACAGCTCTCGCACGCATGGCTTTTTTTCCAGGTCTCAGCAAATCTGCATGGAGCTGGGCAGAGCACAGCAGCAAGGATCAGACAGTGTTTTGCCAGTGCTGATGAAAGCTTAAGTACTTCCAAAGCACTGTGTTTGCTATGCTGCATTTTATTCCTGTCAAACAGAGGGGAATAGTAAGAAGGAAAACACGACTTGCTTCCACGGTTTGCAAAGGAAAACTGGGACAAGAACATGGCGATCTACCCACTGCAACACGCAGCCGTGTTTCTCTTCTGCTCTGGGGAGCTGAAGTGAAAGGCACACGATTCAGAACATTTCTGATCAGCATTACAGCGAGCTCTTCAAAGTACGCACATCCTGGCACCACATAGACAGCCAAACCATGAAAACTGAGTGATATCCGTGCTCCTCTGCTGCGAGCAGGGGAAGTCACTGCTCCTACAGACACAGCCCAGCCTGCAGAACAAGCACACGACCAGGCTGTCCCCGGTGGGGCCGTGGGCAGCATGCACTCACAGTGCCTGCTGGCCTGGAGAAGAAGTATAGCAATGACTCAACATCCAACTCGCCCAATGGGCAGGAGAAGCCCCGAGCCACATCAAACCAACAGAGCTGCGCCACAAGAGCAGCGTCTTATAAAACCATCCCTTCCCTATGCGTCCCCCAGCATACGCAGTGCAGGTCCCATGTCCGCCCTTGGTTGTGTATCAGAATAAGCCAGGAGCAGGGGGGATTTCAGCACGAGCAAAACACATTCCCATCCCTCATCACCTGGATGAGGATCCCATGGAAGAGACACGGCCCTGCTTCAAATAGGAAACCAGGCTCTGACAAAGCTCTTGCTGCTCCCATCCCACCCAGACATCTCCGCAAGCCATCAGATGACCGATGCTCTGGGATAAGGGGGAAATAGAAGATAAGTTCCTTTTTTTCCCCTTCCTTTGCTCATTTTGATCATTTTGAGGCACAAAATGTGTGATCTGGTTGGTCTCATCATGAAGGGATAGCACAATTTAGCATCAGGCCAAGTCCTCAGAATTAATAAAGTGTGTGTTCACAGGTTAAAAGGCTACTGAGGTATTACAGAGACTACACGTGGCCAGTTACTTTGAGAATATGCTATTAATATTATTGTCTAATATTAATATTCCGTCATCTAACAGTAGCATGCAGGTGACATAACAGGGTATAAGAAAAACAAGAGTAAAACTCACATCCGGGTGTGGAATGGCGTATTGTCCCTGAATTGTGTAGGCCTGCAAAGGAAAAACAGAGGCTGTTAGAGGAGGCAGAAGGTGGTGAAGCCCTGCCAGCCCTGGGCTTTGCTGGGTTTGGGGCTGCAGGGAGCCCCTCCCAGGCTAGAGAGATCCTTTGGCTCTTCCTAAAGAAGAACACAGCTCTTCAAACGCCCCAGGGCTGTATGAAGAGGAAGGCAAGGCTGCAATGGGCTTCACTGTGCAAAGGTGCTCAGCAGCCAGAGCTCTGTGCAAGGGGTGCATGATGGCATCACCACCACCCTCTGTGCCTAAACGTGCATCCTAATGCAGGCAAGGCCGTGCCATCCTTTAGGGTGCACAGCTCCCAGCCCGCTCCAAACCTCCCATCCATTTCAGCACTCTGCTGCAGCCATGCAGCGAGGCTGCTGCCACACGTCCCGGGGCTTACAACAGGCAAACCCATGCAGATGTTGGCTAGACAGTTTGCTGTTATTACCATCACCTGTAGTAATCCCTCCTCTTTTGCAAATAACCCGAAGATAAGCACCACTGTGGGCTGAGAGCCACCAGAGTGCCCAACGTTTTGGATTCAACCAGCTAGCAAGATGCATCTCTCCACATTATTCAGATGATTCTGAAAGAAACGCTCTCAGAGATGGATAGCACTTGATAAAGGGAGAGTAAAGATGGCCAGGAAAAAAAGAAAAAAAATGGAACACCTCCTGAACACGTGCTGCATCCTTCACAAATAATGAGGCCTTTAATGCCAGGGAGAGCCTGGCATTTCCCGGCAGCTTGATTCGGCCTTTGGCTTTTGATTTGAGACGCTAATTGGAAGCAGCAAAATGAAAGGCAGGGAGGTGAACTGGAGGGATGCAGACTGAGCCTCTCACTCCAGCCTGGCCCACGAGGAGCTGCCAGGGCTGAGAGGCTCACTGCAGCAGGTGGGGATGAGCTCTGCTGCCCACGGTGCCCACTGTATCCTGCAGCATCCCTGCAGCAGGAGCGTGCTGCCCCTTACTCTCCCTTTTGAGAAGTACTACTCGCCAGGCAGCTGGACCCAAAGCTCCTTTCCAGGATGGTTGCTCAGGCTGCACAAAACCTTTGCCCTGATGCTGGCAATGACCACGAGATCCTAACTCAGCACACTGCTTGATAGCCTGTGCTTTGGGCTTGCTGTTCTGCTATTTTGTTATGGAGTGGGAGAGCAAGAGACAGCTAGGTGTAGGAAGTGGCACCAGGTAATTCACGTCAGGTTGTGGGCCAACCTGATGGTGCTCTCCAGGCTTTATGCTCATTCCTGCCATGCTTTACAGAAACCAACTGCTCATTAGTTTAACTGAGAGGCACAACTGGGAACACATGCTTCAACGTAGACTTAAGGCACGTGTTGCATACATGGCTATTCTGCACACAGAAGTCTGCTGTCGCCTCTAAGAGCTGCCAGAAGTTGCTGCAAGCCTTTATTTAGCCTGATTTACCATGGCATAACATGACATAGGCTGTCTCATGGATACAGGTGAGACTTATTCCGGCAGCAGGAGTTCCCTCCTGGTGGCAGGGATTGACCCCCCCACGGAGCAGAGGAACAGCCCAGTCCTGATCAGGCTAAAAGGAGCCTGGCCCACCTGATACCAATTTGCAACGTGCAAAGTTCCTTATAATTAGATTGGTAATACCAGAAAATAGGAAATATTCACACGTGCATGGCCCCTCGCACAGCTATCAGCAAACACTGATAAAAAATCAAGCTGATTTCTGAGCCAGGGCTCCTAGAGGTGCGACTATGAGCAAAATCAGCATTTTAAGTAGACAGATAGACTCATCCAATACAGAACAGCCTCTGTGCTGTCCCCAGCTCCATCCTAAGGGCACTGTAGGCACCATGCTCTCTGCTGCCCCATCCCTGCCCCTGTCCCCAGCAGTTCTGCAAGGAGCTTTTGGTCTGGCTGCTGCGGCGCGACACGGATGTGATGACACCATGCAAGTCAGAAGGCAAGAAACCTGAGTGCACTAACGGGCAGCGGCTGGTGCTGCAGTAAAAGGCTGAGGTTGGCAGTGGAGGCTGCAAGCGGGTCGGCTCTTACCTGACCACCTGCAAAAATGACAGGGGTGGAGGCGGGCTTTGGGCGGTAGGGAATGGTGGCACCTTTTGGTGGGGACTAGGAAAAGGGACAAGGAAAGGGAGAGAGAACATTAGAACAGCTTTCCTGAAACAGCAGCAAAAAGAGCATTAGAAAGCACCCGACGGAGCACGGGCTTCCAACCCGTGCTGTGCTGCAGGGTGAGCACAGCCTCCGGGGCCACGGCCAGCAGCACCCGCACCGGGCAGACAGCGTCTCTGGACAGGAAGACATGGGGGAAATGGGCATTTAGTGGACAAGGAGGACACCCTCAGGAGTTCCCCTGCCAATGCACAGCACCTTGGAACACCTGTCAAGCTTCCCCACCTTGGCTCTGCTCTACACACATTCTGTCCCCTAGACAAGGCTGATGTTGGGCTGCAAGATCCTTCTCAGGATGCTCCGTAGAGGCCTTCAAGGCACAAGGAGCTGGGGAGGAACGTGATGCGTCTGTGTTGCCAAGCCCATATGAGCATCCTCACACAGCAGCTCTCCTTGCATCATATCTTCACCATGGGCACAGTGGCACCTCTGAGGCTTGGCTTGGTTTCTCAGCACCCAGGCAAAGTGCTGCTGCTGTCACTGAGGCCTCCCATGCTTCATCCACTGCTTTGGCCACGGTGCTGGGCGTTGGAGGCAGCTCCATTTGCACAAGGCTTGTCAAGCCCTCTCAGACAGTAAGGTGAGCATTTCTGTAGATCTCACCCCCAAGCTGCACAGTGGAAGCTGTCTGTTGGAGCAGCCAGGCAGGTGCCAGCAGCAGAGCAGCTGAGATTTGGGAGATTCCTTTGGATCGTGAGAGATTTCAGATGAAAGCCTTCTGAGTCTGCCAGAGGTGAAATGGTTCAGTTGCTGCTAATATGTAAGGATAGCCAACATAAATTACATTATCTTGTAGGAAATTCCACCATTTTCCTCTACATTCTTCTACATGTCTGTCTGTAGCCACGTGGCATATTCAAATCTCCTTGCTTAGCACAAGTCTCTAGGAAAGCCGTGTGATCAAAGCACTGCATGTATAACCACAAACCTGCTTTTTCTTTCATCACATTACAGATCTTGGAGGGGATGAGAGAGAATTTCTGTGGCAAGATAACCGAAGACATAAAAGCTACAAGGAGCAGCTCTGTAAACTGTTAAAGCTAGGGGACTTTCCAGATCTATGACTGCAAGAAAATTAATGTGTTTGTTGTTTTTTTTTTCCTCTTTCCCACTGCTAAGCAATAAAGAGGAATATCAACCCTGTGTTTTAGTCAGTGAGAACAGCAATCACCCAAGATTTATAACACACAGTGAACATCACCTCGATCCCACCTCTGCCACAGCACAGAGCATGACCTGGAGCCACTGCATGGCTAAATACATGCTCCTCTAACAGCACAGCGTGTCTGTGTGAGCACCAGCAGTGGTTGGCATCAAGGTTCACGGCCTTTCCTCTCTAGCCATTCTGCTGGCAAACTGAAGTTGCTTATGGATGATGTTGCTTCATCTCAACCACATCTTGGCATCCTCTTCTGGAGCTCTTGCAGCAGCAAACATCCCAGCGCCAAAACAAGAGGCACTGGACACAAACTGGAGCACAGGAAGCTCCTTCTGACTATCAGGCAGCACTTCTGAGCTGTGCAGGTGACACTGAGCCCTGACACAAGTACTTCGAGGCTGTGGGGTCTCTTCCTTGGTGACCACCAGAAGCCTCCTGGACAAGGTGCTGGACACCCTGCTCTGGGTGTCCCTGCTGGAGCAGTGGGTGGGCCAGATGCACCCAAAGATCCTGCCAACCTCAACTGTTATGCAATTCTGAAACGTTTCTCCCTGCCGTAAAGAAACAGTGGCATTAAGGCCACCCAGCAGAGCAGTGTGTCTGTGCCTTTGGCTCTGGGAGGCACCAGGAGCAGGGATGTCACTGTGTCGTGACAGCAATGGTTTCCTTCTTGAGCTTCTCCAAGATAGTAAGCATGGAGGTGAGGCACGTGGTTGCAGACAGCTCCAGCAATGAGCTGTTGGCATGGCAGCATTGCTCCAAAGCAGAGGACTTTGTGAAAAATTTATCCTATAAAACTGTACCCTTGCCACACGTTCATGCATGCCATGGCTCCTGCCCTGCACCCACCTTCCTCACCACCTCTCCTCCTCCGCCTCACTAGAGCTTGGGCTTGGATTCATGCCCACCACTCCCTTCCCTTGGCACCCTCTCAGCTGTCCCAGCACAGCAGATGCACTGGCTGCCTCCTCCCAGCACTCCTGTCCTGAAACCTCCTGGTGTTGTGACACAAACCTTCTCCTTTCAGGCACCCAACCGGTTTCCAGTTTGGCAAACTAGAAATAACACAAACACAGTGAGGGGAACACACACTTGGGTGGGCTTCACACGAAGGTACCAGGAAATGAGAGTGGTCCACTAACGCGTGGTGAACAGTGACAAGGACATGATCCACAGCTCTCAGTGCTGTTGTGATGCCGGGCAGGTTTTGTCCTATATACTTTACCCCCTTTGTTACAGACTGTACCTCCAGCATCACCACACAGATCTGTTTGACACACTGGATAATTGCGTCGGGTGTCCCCGAGATTGTCACCGCCCGCTCTGTGGAGTTGGGCAGCATGTCCCCTGCCACTTGAACCTGAGCACCTGTGGACTGGAGACAGAAAGAGAGAGGAGGAGGAATCTCAGTGCAGAAGCCCTCATCCCTTCACCCAGCTTCAGCTCCAGTGCCACGTGCCCCCAGAGAGCTGCAGCCCCATCCTAGTGAGGACATGGCAAGTCCCATGGGACAAAACACGTGACACCGCTCCTGCATCAGCAGAGACCGTCCTGGGAATTGCCTTGACGCACGATGCCAGCTCATGAGCATCCCCCATTCCAAGGACGCAGATCAGCTCTGAGGAGCTGGAGTTGCCCGCAGTAACTAAGTGTGATTTACCTCCCTGATTTCCTTGATCTTGGAGCCTCCCTTGCCAATCAGAGAGCCACACTGGCTAGCTGGTACAACCAGTCGCAGCGTCACTGGAGGTTTACTGGTGGCAGTGCTGTTGCTCATTGAGTTGGTTATGTCCTGGGGAAGAAAGAGGACAACACATCAGCCCTTGTTCCTCAACCCAGATGTCAGCCACGCAACCCCAACCCAAATGCCCAGAGCCAGCAAGGAGGGGTTGCATCTTCCAGACCTAGGCTGGGCTCAGTTCTTGCTCACAGAGAGATGTCTGGAGCAACTGGGAAGGCTTTGTGCCGAGGCTGTGTACAGGGTGAGTGAGCCCAACCACACACGCATGGGTTGAAGGCATCCAGATATATTGCTGGACCCAACAGTGAGCTACGAGGGCTGCATGCAAACCCTCACACTCCACCCTCTCGAGGGAAAGGGTTCGCATTTCTCACCTCCTCAAATTTGTAGGCAATCATGGCAAAAGCCTTGAAGATGGCATCGGTGGGGCCAGTGATGGTCACAATCCGCTCAGGGCAGTTTCCCTCTGAGATGTTGATTCTCGCCCCACTCTGCAAAGAGAAGGGCATTCCTGGAGCAGCCACAGCCAGGCAAGCGACTGGATGCGGCCTCCAGCACAATCCTTTTCCTGAGCTGGATCCTCAGCACCCAAGAGCAGAAACTCAGAGTGCCCTGGGAGCACACTGCAAATTGTTCCCTGGTCACCACATGAAGACATCTCATCTAATCTTAAAAACTCCCACCCTTGCTCCACGGTACTTCCAGCTTTGAGCCCCCAGAAAGGATTTCCAAGGCCTGACTTGGATAGTTTTCTGCAATGTGAACCTGTGCTTTCAAGGCAAGAGTGGCCTGTGGCATCACTGTGTGTGAAGAGCTCTGCTTAGTGATCTAGTAGCTCTTTGGCAGCTAAACATACAAAGACCATGCTCATCTCAAGAGCAATCTTATTTCACTGTTTCAGAAGTAGAAAGCTCTTGTCTCTGGAAAATTCCCAGTAAACACAATATCTCACAGGGCAGTGAGCCATTGGGACAGCTCTGGTCATGCTGCGTGTGCTGCTGGGAGGAGAGGTGCCAGCCCTTCCCACTCCTCATCCCTCTGTTCCAAATCACTTCATGGATCAGAGTTGCTCACCTCTTCACGCATCTTCTTCACAGTCTCTCCTTTCTGAAATAAGAAGCAGAAACGCAGGCCATTGTAAAAACTCAAGACAAAACAACCTTTCCAAATATGCATCTCTCTAACACACTGCAGCACCTGGCCAAAACTTCGGGGAGCTCCGTGACACCTGGCCCTGACACCTACGTGATGGGTGAACTGAAGAGCTGATGATCCAAACTCACCCCTGCTCCCACGTCTGTAAGGACTGACACAGACAAAATAGCATAACTGTACCTTACTCCTCCCTTTCTAGATTTCCTGTTGGGAGGAAAACCTCAGGGAAAAGCTCATCGACAGTCTAGACGATCAAAAAGACGGCCCTTTAGAGTGGTTGTGAAGGATAGTTTATGCTCTAGTATCTATGGAGAACTCTAACGTCATGAGATACAAAATGGCTGCGACTGTGACTCCTTCCAGGCCTGAAAAATTGATGGATAAACTAAGGTGCGAGCATAAAGAATAAAGAATAATAAAGAATAAGGTGTTAATGTTGCAAATCTTCACCACCACAAATAGCCAGGACTTAATCGTGGGGCAGATGCACCTTGTGAAGCTTTCTGCATGAGCTAAATGGTGCCCTGTGGCCAACAAGGCAAGAATTTAAGCTGGTTTGCATCACATTCCTTAACCTTATTTAATGAATCTAAAATATGTGCTTACCTTCCCAATGATGCTTCCGACTTCCTACCAAAAAAAAAAAAAAAAAAAAAAAAAAAAAAAAAAAAAAGAAAACACCACAGAATAAATGATGTTGCAAGACATGAATATAACCAAGCAGGAAAGGGAGAGGGGTGTAGCCCTGCCAGGAACCTTTACCTTGCCATGCATCAGCAGCCGGATGGTGAGGGTGACGTTCAGGCCGCCTTCGGAGACCTTTGACTCCATTTCCTACCAGGGATGGGAGACCAGTGGGAGGATCCCCAGCACGAGAGGAGGCAGTGGCACAGCTGTATCACCTGGGGACAGAGGGGCAAGGATGGGCATCCCTGGGGTGAGTTTGCCTTCCTGACCCCTCCTCACGGATTCACCACCCCTACCTCTGCCACCCACCATCAGCACATCTATTTGCTCCTGTTAATTGTGGAGAGCTGGACTAGATGACCTTCAAAGGTCCCTTCCAATTCAAGTGATGCTATGATGCTATGATTCTGTGACAAGGGAGCAGGGAGCTGGTAGAGCCCCCTGGCCAAAGACTGACTGCAGAGCTTGGACTTCAAAAGGCCCAGGGCACGCATCTGGCAAACCAAAATTCACCACTCTGAGCATGAATGAACACTCAGCAAATCTGGAGCTGTGGGTTTTGGAACAGCCAGCTCTTCTGTAAGTGGAAATACCCATCAGACTCCAAGCATGATTAGCAGGAAGGGCTGAGCTGGCGTGCTGATCACTGCCCTACTGGATTTTAACCCAGATCTGTAAGCCAGGTGCTGTGCCTGATGAATGCACGCCATTTCCAGCTGCACATATCTCATGAAACCTCGGCCCATTTTCCAGGGGCTGATACATTCCCTTCCACTCTTTCTCTCTTTCCTCCTCTGCCCTCTAGAGGTAAAAATGCTACCGGCATTTTCGAGGCAGGGGAAGACAAATCACAGTAGGTAGGGAAACAAATCCTCTGTTTGTTTTCTTTTTTTTTCCCAGCGTCTCCTTAATAGCATCTCTGTGCTGGGAGTGGGCACACCGAATGTCTCTGCAGCCTACTGCATGGGGAGACCAGTCCTCTGTCATGGACGGTGCCAGCATCCTCCTGTGTGCAATGCCAGGAGATCTGCAGCAATTCTCCTCCATGTTATTTAATCCCTCGGTACACATCAGATGGGAGATTTTTCTGTCACAAGCATCTGCTGTTTTTCTGTGCTCATACAGTGGTGTCTGTGACCAAAAAAAGGGAGGTAAACCAGTGCTTAAGTATTCAAATATAATATATTTGAAGCAAAGAGGCAGTTGGGATGTATAGATGTGTAGCAGGGCACAAATGGCCACGAGACGGGCTTGAGAGAAAGCATCCTCTTCCAGTAGGCTCCCACAAAGCTCAAAATGGACAAAAGCCATGCGGTGAGCAGGGAGATGATGCTTTCCCACAAGAGAACAGCTGAATGGGGACGGGGCTGTCACAAACCCAGCAGCTATGGGAGAGCTGACACGTCGGCTGTGCTGCTCCAAGCAGGGGCTGGCAGCCCCAGGGAGGTGAGCCATGGCTTTCCCACCAAGTACACATCAAATCCACCACTGTGCTCTCACCAAATGCCCTGTATTGCAGCCACCTACCACCGCCCTGTGCTCCCTATCCCTCACATGGGAGACCCTGAAGCCGGCCGTTATGTAAATGTTTCCAATTGATTGAAAAAGTGGGTCATGTGTTAGCCAAATGCTCCTGGCTTTAAGATCTATCAGCATTATTAAATTAAACACGCTTCATGCTCCAGCAAGCAGGAAAGCTACATTGGCCTTTTCTTAATCATACTAGTGAAAGGTAAGTCTTTTATATGGGAGTTCATAAATGCGGTGGAAACTACGAGAACAATAGAGCAGAGGCATTTACTCTGTCCGTGTACCTCCCCCCAGCCTTCTTCATTCTTCACAGACAAAGTGTTGAGAAAAAATCTCACTCCAAACACCATTTTGAGCATTTCAGAGTGTTCTCAGCCCAAAGAGACCCCGTGCACTAGGACCCATCTCCTCACAGGGCAAGCGAGCTCTGCCTAGCTCACAGCATCTTCAGAATTGCTCCTTTGTCCTTCCCTTCAGAAGCCCCGAGGACACCATTACGTCCAGCCTGATGGATAAAGCAAAGTGCCCAGCTCCAAGCCAGCACAGAGCTGGTGCAGCCCTGCAGAAGTCAAAGATGCGGCACCATGAGATGGAAGAGCCGAGTTTGGACCCAAAATGGAAGGTACACTGCAAACCAAGTGAGAACTATGATGCCTGGGATACTGCATGCAAAGGAGCAGAGCAGCACTCTAACCTGCAGAGTTGGGAACGTGGCACCCAATGCTGATATGTCCCAAAATGTTTTTCTAAAGGATGACCTGACTGCAGAGAAAACAGAGCTTTTAAATCCACCTGCCTTTTGGGAGAGCGCTTGCAGAAGGCATCATCAACACATAGAACAACCCAGCTCTTCACCTCTCCTTTGGTTTTGAAAACAAATCTAGTAAATTCCAGGAAATGTTCTCAATCCATCAGAAATACCCACTGACTGCAAAACAGCTCGTGCTCCAGTGACCAAGTAGAGAAAAGGAAGGAAAAATGGAAGCCCAGAACAGTGGGAGGACTCCTGTCCCTCCCCAGATTTTTTTTCCACACCAGTTTGTTGGAGGTTGGACAGATTGCCTAAGTTGGTGCTCTCGCCTTTGTGCCAGCCAATTCACATTGCAAACATTGAGAAGCACTTAAGATTGAATGAAATCTAATTATTAAGAGAATTCTGAACACCATGTATTGAATTAATTCAATTTATTTTAATTCAAGACTGTCATTTTCATGTCCTGGCCCCCTCTCAGGAGATGGAATATAAGCATGAGGAGGAAGGCTGAGCTGGCCTCCATTCTCTAGCTTGGTTTCCAAGCCTCCATTCAGCAGTGGTTCCACCAAGCTGGTGTCCCCCTGGGCGAGCATGGCTGGCTCCTGCCACCACAGTCACCCAGCTCATGGCATGTTTGCCCTGGAAATGTCTTCCCGAAGGGCACCCAAATGCCACCACAGCCAGCTTTTCACCAAAATGCCATTTCATGTACCTCCAACTATCACCAAGATAAAAATAAAATGAAATAAAATAAAATAAAATTAAAATAAAAGCTCCAAATGGCTCAATTTTTGCTCAATACACTTTGTTTCTTTGTCTCAGCTGCTTTCCAGCAGAAACATCCTCTCCTCCCGCCCATGCTGTACCAGCCCTCCTCTTCTTTCTCCTATGCATCTGCTGGCCCTTACTGGGCATGGCTCCAGCCAGAGCTGCCTGCAGCCCCTCTGCAAGTGAGAACCAGGGCATCTGCTACCAGAGAGGTCCATCTAGCATCACTGCTGTCTGCAGAGCTGACATCCCACCCTTTGAGGCTGAGGGGTCCCTGCTCCCGCTAGGGCACACAGTCCCAAGCTCTCCTCTCCTCATGTCTGGGGTTTTGTGGGTGTTTTCCTTCCCGTGCTCCCTCTTTGCAGCAGTACTCTGGTTCTCATTTCCCAGACACCTGTGGAAGTTGCAGTTGAGCAAGAGCATCCTTGCCTTGAGCAGACACCATTTTTCAAGTCTATTCTCAAACCTGCCCTCCAAGACAGACAAGAAAGCTAGAGAGCAGGCAGAAAATATGCTTAGGTTATCTGAACTGAAGTCACCCTGGTGCCTCTGGGACCACGCACTGCCAGAAGTCAGATGCGTAAGGCAGGGTTTCTTCTCCAGATTCCATCATGGAATATTCTCCTCAGTGTTACAGAGATCAAGTTTCACAGCACTGACTAGGTGTTTATTTTGGGGGACAGCAATGTTTTCTTCAAGCTGTCCGAAAACAATCAGAGAAAACAACTTGATGCACAAACATCCCAGAGGCACAACCCTCCCCCTCCAAGAAGGGCTTGGATGGAAAGTTCACAGGCACTGCCAAGTAAAACTCAAAGAAAGTCTCCATCAGCCTCGTCACCCATTGCACGGCCTTCAGAAAACCACTCCTCCTTGGTAGGTTTGTTCAATCCAGGCTGCCACCCCAACTCCAAAGCCTTGGAGCCCTTAAGGGAAGAGCTCTTGCAGGTCCATGCAGGCAAAGCACTGGGACCAGCCTGGGGTCTGCACAAGGAGCACGTGCCACCCACCCAGGCACCACCCAAAGATCCTGCTCTGGAGCACCTCAGTGGTTGCTCAAAGGCAACGTTGATCTGAAAAGCATTCAACACATATCACGGCCTCTGTGGAGCTTCAGGAGTCCCACCAGCAGGATTCCAACTGCAAAGCTCCAGCATCCTTCAGCACACCACGATATGCCATAGCAAGGGCCGTATTTCTAATGCATTGGCTGAGTTTCATGTTTGAGATTAACACCTTGGCCAAAAAGTCCATACTGCTAAGAGTACACTTTTAAGCAATGAGGAGGAAATATTTAAGCATCTCTGACCTCTTGATACCCACTTCCTAAATCCTGAGCCAGTTTTTTTCTGAACCTTGGAGACTGAAAGCCATGTCCTAAATTAAGAGGGCAGAAGGCAGCCTAGGAAAGAAGTCATTTTTCTGACGTTATACACTTTCCCAAGATCTGCCCGCCCACTTGCTTAAGCTTTCTCCCCACTCATCTCCTTGTGGCTTGATCCTGCCATTAAGACCTAATCCAGTGATTTTCAGCATCACATTTTAGCGGCTGGGGGCAGCGTGCCGCAGCGAGCTCAGGATTATGACGACAATGCAGTCTGGACAGATCAGGCTGGGGATGGAAGGAGAAAGGATAAAAATTGCTGTGGCAACAAACCAAAGTCTGGTACTCACTAAAAGCCAGGCTCCAAAAGGAAATGCATCAACTAGCGGTCAGAAGATGAAGCCATGAGAGGACAGTCGCATGGAAGTCCAAATGCGTCACGCCTAACGTTGTTTTGCAATAAGGCTGCATTTGCAGCTGCTGCTGG
This sequence comes from Lagopus leucura, assembly GCF_019238085.1. Lineage (NCBI taxonomy): Eukaryota > Metazoa > Chordata > Aves > Galliformes > Phasianidae > Lagopus > Lagopus leucura. The sequence continues at coordinate 20,911,529 of NW_024962267.1, read as the reverse complement.
CTTCCACAAACAGAAGAGTCATTTTGATTAATGTCTCCTCCACTCACTCTCCAGCTCCACTGAAAACATAGAAAACTCTGATAGAAAAAAAAGAGATACCTCCACTCTAGCTTGGTACATCAGCCATGGTATCCCCACGTCTCACCAGCCCTTGGTCTTTCCACGCATCACTACAGATGTAGCATCAGTACATCTCCCTGCTCTTGCCTTCTGGATATTTCATTCTTGGTTACCTGCTCCCATTCCCCTGCTCTCCTCCAGGTGATGTCTCTGCTCATGGCCCACAGTGTCACCCAAAGGCTGCTGAAGAGCAACTGTAACCTGCCTTCCCATCTGCTCTTGTGAACCATAGGATTCTTCCAGCCTCCCTCACTTTTATGCCAGCTACCCCAACTACTATTGCAGAGATGCAATTGTTCCTGCTTTGGACCCCCTGCTCTGCCCCTTCTTCCAGCTCCCATGACCACATATTCAGAGCCAGGGCCATCATCACAATCAGCCTCTGCTACATCCTCAGCACCTCTGATTGTCTTCTACCACCTGATCCTGCCCCCAATCTCTCTGCTAGATGGAATTCTTGAAAGCTTTTCTCCATTTCCTAAACAATGGCTTCCTATCCCCTTCAAGCCAGCATGGATTGCTCCCCAGGTCCCTTGCCCCCCTAAGAGCAGGGCTGCTTGTTCACACTGGGTGGCCTTCCATACAGAACACTGGCTCTAGGTGTTGGTATCAGTCAACATCTCTGCTCTCAGACCTGCCCAAAGCTGTGCTAAAACTGCTCTTCCCCTCAGGAAATTCCCCATTACTTTCCTGGGATTCTTCTTTACACAGCACATCCACCAGCTGCCACACAGATTTGTTTCAGGCTAGTATCAGGCTGTGCATCCTGCTTTTGGGTTCCCTTCTGTTGAACACACCTTAAATTCAGGTGTTTTTAGTGGTACTGCTGAGAAAAGCTTGGCTCTTAAACACGATCTCTTCCAGTTTTTGAGAAGAAAATAGAAGAGCAGCTCTACACGACGTGCAAAACTCCCCTAGCCATTTCACCTCTCTTTTGTAGTTGTTACTTACTTTAAATTTCAGGCATTTCAGCCAGATTTCTGACCTGACTGGCAAACCAAGAAATGCAGCATCACAGCAGTGGCCTGTCCCATATAGAGAAAGCTGGTGAGTTCCTATCACAAAAAAAGCACAAATTTTGGGTCCTGCCAGCAGGCACTGGAAACTCAGGGAGTGACATCCAGGAGTCCCTGCTTATCTGCTGGGTGCCACTGCATCCATTTTAACCCACTGCACTTCAGAGGTTAATGACAAGCAGCCTCCAGCATCACCCTGGTGTGGGTGGTGAATGGATGGGAAGTCAGATGTGAAAACAAGATTGGACCCCCTGATGTCAGACAGCATTAATATCCACAACCTCTAACGCAAGCCCAATCCAAAGAGAAGCCCTGGATCTGTCCTGATGGTCATTACAGCCATCTTTTGTGTGATGGCAGCAAGCGAATCTACAGCTTTTCCCTGTTGATCACACCAGGATGAAGATTTTGCATGCAATGAGGAAACAATTATTTGCACCTGTGAAACCTCCAACTCCATCTTTCACAAGGTCAAAAAACCCTGCTTGGTCTAGCAATAGCTCTGCACTGAATTAGTTTTGTATTGAATGAAAGCTGCTTCTGGAAGGCTGAGTGTGGAGACAACACACTTGAGTTTAGTCACTTTCAATTCACCCTGTCAGCTACTTTTGGAACAACTTGCCAATAAAAAAGTCCTTTCAGTGAAGGTTAGATTGTTTCAGTACACAGGATATTTCAGCTCATTTCCTATGAGCTCTGATGCTCTTTGCTCTACTCTGTTGGTCTTACTGCTGCTCAGTCACCAAGAGCAACTGCACATCTGCAAATGTCTGTAAGCCTTCAGCAAGTGCTGGGTGGGCTTAAGACACCTTGTGCTGAGAAAATACCATCTCCTACCATCATAAGGAAGGCGTCTGTCTCCTCAACCACAGATTTTACTCTGCCAGAAAATTAAATAATAAAGCAACACATTGAAGATTTTTTCTGAAATACCAGCTGTCCCTCCATGCTCCAGCCAACTCTTTGGAGATTCTGGGAAGCAGGAAGAGGTGCTGATGAGGAGCTGCGTTGGGCCAACCATTTGCTATTCTCCATTCAGCACAGGTACCCAAGTCACCTTGAAAGGCATTGCTGCCATTAACACGTTGCACCATTGGCTTTAATTAGCTGAAACGGTGCTGCTTTGCACTGCTGAGATTTAGAAGCCAAGAGCTTCAGTGCTGTGCTCCATATCTGCATCTTGGATGCGTCATGAGACCCAGTGCTGCAGAGGGTGGCAGGACCAAGCTGCTGGAGAACAGAGAACCTCACATGGCACAAGGGGAGCCAAGCATTTCTGCAGGCATCTGCAGCCCCAAGGTAAGCTTGTGCAGAGAGGGGAAAGCCCTAACAGGTGGTACAGCAGTGGTAGGAACATGGTTCCAAATATCTTCCTATGTGACATTTTTTCTGAAAGAACCAGGGAAGCCTGAAGTAAAGGAAACTGTTTGGAGATGGGTGGGAAACCCCCTCAGTGCTCAAAGAGCAGGTATTAGAGGCTCTTCTGTTAAAGTGCCAGGTGAAAAGGCAGCTTAGGGGAGCCAGTTTGGCTGAGAGCATGGCAAGAACCCAAAGAGAGCTTGGCAATGGTGGGGAAAATAAGATATGACTCAGGAAGGGAAAGGGAAAGTACTGAATGTTGTTCTGGGAGCAATAACTCAGTGTACAAGCTCAGGATCTGCGAAAGAAAGCCAAGAATAATAAGATGGGTCTTCATGGGAGATCCAGCCAACAGAGAGCAACCCTGGATCCACGAGGACAGAAGGAAGGGCCAGAGGAACCAAGGTCTGCAGGAATGAGGAGGCTGGAGGAGACGGGGCATTACGCAGGGTCTTAATTGCAGCAAGGGAGATCTGGGCTGGGTGCAGGAACACCTCTCAGCAGGACAGCCATGTGCTGTGCCCAGGGTCAGTCATGCTGCAGGGCTGCATCCAATTTAGCCTTGTTTTGCCCCAGCTAAAAAGCGGAGTAAGAAAATGTTGTGACGAGGCTGCCTGGTGGTCCAGCCACCTCACCCATCCCGGAGGCTCCCTCTACCACACATATCTCACAAGGACCTCGTTCTGCCTTGGACCTGGCATCAGATCACACTGCTCTGTGGATGATATAAAGGACATTTATCACCAACACTGAGCACATGTGCCCTGCAATGGAACACATCTCTTACATGCCGTTTTTCAGCAGAAGGCCAAAGGACACTCAAAAGAGGACACTCATGGCCGGAGGTCCATGATGAGAGCTCACCAAGGAAGAGAGGCCACATGGGGCTTTGCAGCCCTCGGAGGACATGCAGCCTGTCCTCCTGCAGCCAGGAAACCAGAGGGCACAGCTCTGTAAAGAGCTCCAAGCATGCGCCCGGCATCCTTCTGCCTGCGGGGACGGCTGAGAGGAGAGCACCTCTGGGGTTCCCAGCAGAACACAAGGGGCACTTTAATCCTGCTGGACAAGGAGCCAGCAAGGAGGTGGCCTTCCGTTCCTGTCCCCTTCTCCCCACCTCCCCACCTCAGTCCACCACACCACACTGCACACAATTCCAGGCATGCCGGAGTCCTGAGGATGGACTTCCACCGCTTCTGCAGAAAATGCTTGCAGAGCAGCAGGCAGCCTGCAGCCCACCCGCCACCCCCCTCTGAAGGAGACCGCCTCTGGCCAGACTGGCTTTAATCCCAGGCAGCATCATCTCAGTAATTTCCCTCCATTTTCAATCTCCTGATCTGGGGGCAGCCAACAAATCCCTTCATCCTGCAAGTGCAGCAATCTCCTGCCTCATCTCATCCCAGCCCCATTTCTCTCCCTAATCCCTGGAAATAGGGATGAGGCTTGCTGCACGACGGCTGCCCTAGAGGTGTCTGTCCAGGCACCGGTGCACGGACAGACTGACCTGGAGCACACAAGGGCAGACAGGACATGGAAGGTCGAGACAGGCAAGGCGTGTGTTATTTTGACCATGGGGCTGGACCTAGAGCTGCTCCGTGGCACTGGCTCTCAGCAAACCCACGTCAATCACCTTGGCCAGAGATGCTCTGGCCTCTGGGAACGTAGGCAGGGGTGGCATGCGACAACATGCCACCAACCCCAGGCATGAGATGCGCCATGGATGGAGGCAGGCAGCGTGACCCTGTCCCATGCTCACCGATGAGGAGGAGGAGGAGGAGGAGGAGGAGGAAGAAGAGGAGGAAGGTGGCCCTGGGCGGCTGGGGGTGGATTGCTGCCGCGCCATGCTCAGACCCTGACAGCAGGCTCCAAAACTGTCACTCCTGATCTGTTTTCACTTCAGCTAAACCTCAGCCTCGATTACGATCAAGGAGAGCCGTGCTTTCCTCTCTCCTTCTCCCTGTGGTAGGTCCTCTATAACCTCGGGTCCAAACACTCAGCCAAGCACATCGAGGAGGAAACCTGTACACGTACTGAGCATGGGACCAGAGCTGCGGGGAGGGTGCCATGACCACCCCCATCCCCAAATCTGTCCTCAGAGGAGCAGGTCTGGTGACCTGACACCATTTACTCACATAGCAAAGCCTGAATAAAATAGAAGAAGATAGATGCGTGTGCGTGCACAGCCGCAGCACCAGGATGGGTGCAACGAGAGAAAAGCGTTAGAGCGTGTTGCAGGGACGGGCAGTGCTCCCCACAAGGCTGGTGTTGGGCTGGGGCTCATTCTCGTGCACCCACAGACATGGTACCTACCCCCCTTCCCTGCTGCAAACCCCATTACCCAAAACTACTTTTTTTTTTTTCCCTCTTTCATCCTGGTCAGTATCCCCCCCCCCCAACAGTGTGTTTTCTTCAGAAGGAAATGTCCTTAAATTCAATGAGGTTAAAAGAACATCTCTGATGTTTATTGCCCTAGAGGAAAGACGTCAAAATGTGCCTTTATATCTGGAAATACTAAAAATGTTTGCACAAATTAATCCTTAAGAGAGAGGGAAAGAACTGAGATTAAGAGTTTCAAAAATACGACTGAATTATTTTGGAACTGAAGATGAAAGCCTGAATATGATACAAAACCACGACTTTTGGTTGGTTTCTGTATCAAAATGCAAGCTATAGCATCTGCCTTTGCATCTGTCAAAACAAAGGTCAATCATTTTATGGAAACCTAAACACATTGCCCTTCATCCATTCGGTTTATTCTGAGCCAGACGTGACTCCCCAGTAATAAGATGGATTTCTCTAATATGATTCGCATTAAAATGACATTATCCCAGAAAACTCAAATTACAAGACAAACATATCTGAAAATACTTTCCCTTCATAACGAGGATGTGATATTTCGGGATTGATTTAACAGCATTTCAGCCTTCCCTAACCTCTGAAACTAATAACTCACTTTTATACTCACAAAGAAACGTTTCAACCAAATAAAATGCCACCAGAAAGCAAATAAGCAAAGGCATCAGAAAATGTAGCAGCCATGGGGAAGACGGTTACCCAAAGAATAGAAGGGAGCCATTATAAAAGGCATTCCTCTCCTCAAATAAAATTTCTGCCCATTTCCTCTGTGCAAGAGCAAAAATTAATGGAAGCGTAACCAAAATGCAGAAATCAAATCAAACATGCTATGGGCTTCTATTGCACGGACAGACCCAGGTGTGATGAGCACTGATGTTATTCTAGCCCCTGTTTCTTTGGGTTGGTGTGATTCTGGCTGTCCCCACACATCCACCAGCAGCACTGTCCACAGCTCGCACCGTGCCTCACACAAATCCATAGCAGATGGATACCCCAGCTAACGCGGAGATGGGCGCTTCCCGACCCGGTGGTTGTTAGCATTGGCTACAGTATGCAGGTAAAGTTACTCTTTATTTTCATAAAATCCACACTGCAGCAAAGAATGGCAATTCTGCAAGACCAGATAGTTGGAGGAGCAGCCGTTCACTGGAGCTGACGACCAATTGCTCCCATAAACCCACCTCCGTCCAACACGGACTTCTATTTTCTCTACTCAAGACATGCACTTGGGAAGGCTCTTAAACGTTCAGAGCTCTTCTAGCCCCCACTGGAGCCCTGTATTCGACTCGCTTCCCAACTCTTCACTAATCACAGAATCACAAGGTTGGAAAGGACCTACAAGATCGTCTAGTCCAACAATCCTCCTATCACCACCACTACCACTAGGCTACTAAACCATATCTCGTAGCACCGCATCAATTTTCATCTGAAGGAGAAGTTGCACGCGGCAGGTGGTCTTCCACCAACACAATCTTTCAAATCTCCTTACCTTCCCCAAAGAGCCGCTTTCGTGCCGATTTTGCGTGACGGGGTCTGTGCAGATGGCCACTCTTTTCACGTTTGGAAAGGATGAAAAATGCTATGGGGAAAAAAATCCCAGTGATCTTTTGCTGTACAGCGCGGAGGGCTCCAAACCTCATTGGCCCTGGGATGGCAACCACGTGGCATGGGACAGAGAGCACGTGACCTATTTTCTCCCAAATCCCTTGGTTTGCTGTAAAGAGGGATGCACCCACCACTGATGTTTTTGTCATTTCAGTGGGCTCTGATTATTTTTTTTTTTTTTCATCCATTTTTTTTAAAGGCCACTGAGCAAATCGGGTTGCCTCGAGGCGATGAGAACAAACCAGCCAATGCTATCAACATGAAGGGGAAAGAGCTTCTGCTACGAAATGAGCGCTGGGGCTCTGTACATGGGGAAATTTAGAGCCATTTGGCCAGGGCATCAGCCAGGGATGGAGCCTGCAGGAGGGAGGAGCGTGTTCAGCAGCACACATTTAGCTGCTGGCGCCAGCTGAGTTAGAACAGGCAGCTTGCAGCAAGCAGCAGTGATGGAGGGACCCGGCTGGAACACTGACTGCAGCCCCCAGATCTCAACTGGTACACCCTCTCTATGAGCCTCCGAGGAAGGGAATGCATGGCAAGCACCGCACGGCCAAATAAAGAGCATCTCGTGTCCCCACACTGCTTTGGACCCCTCCGCGGCTGTTCACATCCTCCAGTGCCCTCCTTTCAACCAGCCACTCCAAGAGCCAACAGATCTCCTGCCTTGGAAGAAGAAGGGCAGCTGAAACAGCTGTTGTGGAAGAAGGACCGAGATGTCTGGTGTCTTATAGATGGAGTGCAGTATGCTCCAAGTTGAGCACCATTTGTTCCCAAAACTGCGCTGCTAAGCCAAAGGCTCAAAGAACATGTCAAAGTCACATCCATAAACACCTGCTCAACCCAAAAAAACATCCCAATCACATCCAAGCCAGCTGTAGTCCATGGGTTAAGCATCTCCTGGCTTTCTCCCCTCAACTGCCAGTCCTGGTGGCCTTGCAAGTCCAGGCTCCAAAGAGAATGTGAGCTCTGAAGTAGCTGACGGAACTTGGTCCTTAATTCTGGGTGACTGGAGAAGAGTTCACTTTGCTTCTAGGTTTTGGATTCCTTGTGTTTAAGGTAAATAGAGCTCTTCTGTACCAGCTCAATGGAGCAAAAACGCTCCTTCTGAGGAGGAGAAAATGAATTCTTGGAGACATCCCGTTGTTCTTATGGGCTCAAGCCCAGAGTTTAGACCAGTCAGCAGCTGCATTTGCTGGCAACACCAACCGCTCCCAGCAAATCCCTCAGCTACACCACTCTATGCTGATGATACACCTTTCCATCATCCCTGCAAATGGAAACCCTTGGGCAAATCCTCCTCTGGCATCAGTTTTAGTGATGTTGCTTCTGCAAAGCAGCTGTCCCAAAACACCCCATTACCTGAGGGCTCCAGACTTCGTTATCTAAGGTTAATATCTAAGGCTCCTTGAAAGCTGTCTGAGATCAGGGGCTTTGGTGATGAAGCCATGCCATCTCAGTGTCACCATGATATTCCCCCAAGCTGATGGTCCTTCACCCCAAGCTGTTCCCCACCCAATGCTCTACACAGGGATGTCAGGCAGTTCTGCAGGAGCAGCACCATCCATACGCCTCATTCCTTCCCAAGATGTGGATAACACCGCAGTGAGATCAGAGGCAGAAATACAGCCATAAAATACACCACAGAAGTGCAGTGAGATCCTATCCAAGTTGGAGGCCACATTCCTCCAACTGGACTCTGGGGCATTTTCTTTCAACAAATGAGATGAAAGGATAACCTCACTTACCGTTGCGTGCTGGAATGCAAAGGACTCAGCACAGTGCAGTCAGCTTAACACTTTCCCTCCCTCCCAGCCCTGCAGTGTTCCTCTGCAGCCCCTGAACCCTTCACAGCAGTGCCTAGCCACATCTGGCCCCTGAGTAATCTACCGAATAATTATATAATAGGAGGCAGGCAGAGAAATGATTTTAGGCTGCTCCGCCGATAGAAAGCAAGCTGGATTAAAAGATCAGAACAAGCAATACGTAGATTAAAATGGTTTGTTGTTTTCAGCTGCAGGAAATCCATGGCTAAAGCAAGGAAGATGCTGAGGGAAGACCAAAAAAAAAAAAAAAAGTTCAAGGTTTCCAAGCCATGCTCAGGTTTTGTTTTGTTCCTCAATGGGGCAAACGAAGCAAGACGTGGGCATTGCCCCTCTTAGCCTCAGGCACCCCACAGCCTTGTGCCCAATGTTGAGGGCAGAGCAGGCTCCTGCATGCTGTCCCCCTGTCCCCCAGCAAGGTCAGCTGCACGGTGCCACGCCAGCCTGCTCTGACGGATGGCTTTTGAAAGGCGTGAAGGGGAGGCAGAGAAAAAGCAGCAGGAGAGGGGCACAGCGCTGATCAGCCGCAGCCCAGATCGATGCCGTTAGCTCCTCCTGTTCACCTTCAAGTTCAGATTAAGCAGAAGGGTCAAAATGGGAAATCGTTAGCTGTTGGTCAGCTTTGTGCCAGCATAGACATGCAACGCAAGCACCTTACCTGCCCTGGAGTAGAACTGCCTGGGCACAAGGCGGAACAGCAGCTATTTCCCAGGCTAACTGATCGCCCCCAAAAGTCCTTTTTCAGGTTTCCCTTATACACTGTTTTGCTATAGCACAGGCATCCACAGGATCACCTCTGAATGTAAAAGATGGAAGGACATTGGCAGGCGTGCTCAAGCTTACATGCACAAACATCCCCCAGTTCTAACCTGGTGTTCCACTGAGTACCATGGGGCAAGATGTCCAAGATGCAGCCATGAGGAAGTGTTTAAAAGAAAGCACGCCTTGCCTCACCTCTGGGGCCAGGAGCTGCAAATGCACAGAGCTGGGCACTGGGCTCCTGTTCCACCGGGGGACACAGCAGAGGGCAGGGATACAGCCCTGAGAGAGGGGATGGCACTTCTGTCAGGGAGCGTGGGAAGGCAGAGGAAGCAGGCTGGAGACCTGCCTGGAGGAGGTGGGAGCTGCGAGATGTCACAATGCTCATCCAAACGGTGCTTTAATAATTGCTTATTGCAGAAAAAACGTCTTCACTTAAGCCAGAGGATAAAACGCACATGCCAGACAGAGTGGGGTCATGGGAGTTTGTGGGAGGACAGTCTGGGGTTGTGGTCCTGGGTCAGACACACAGTCCCCCAGCAGGGACATGCCTCGGTTTTCCTCAGAGATGGCCGTGGGGAGCCCTTTCCTGAGACCCATAGGGGTCTGCCAGCAGAGCCTTCCTCACAGCTCCCCAAAGCGCATCCTTCCCTGAGCATACAGCCTTCGAGCCTCTGAAGCTTCCCCTCCCCAATCCCACCACAGATGGATGTGCTCACAAGAGGCTGCGTGCAGCACACACAGCTGCAGCCCATGACAGCAGAACCCCAGGAGATGTGCACCAACTGAGGCACCGTGACCTTGGTGCAGCCCCATAGAACCATAGAATCATTTGCGCAGGAAGGGAGAGAGATGGCTCTGCCGGTCACTATAACATTCCTGCTTTTACAGGGCCATCTTCTCACAAAGAGTCGCACATCCTCCTCCTCACTAATGGAAAAATGTTGCCCTGCCTTCTATTATGCGATAGTCGATGCCTGGGACAGCATGACAGCCTCAGGCCACAGCAGATCTATTTTAGTAACAAAAGCAGAGAGGCTGATGAACATGACCCCATCTCTGCTCATCCCAGCTTGGCTCTTTGCTGGTTTTATAGGACTCCTGTGACCAGCACGGCAGAAGGTGAGCGACCAAGTATGACAGGGGCAGAGGCCATGGGAGCTGGAGAGGGACCAAGCTTGCCTTACCTCTCCCTGTAGGCTGGCCTCGAGCTCCAGAGCGATTCCTCAGAGGGCCGGGGTCCACCAGGGAGGAGCATGCTGAGCGCAGAACAGGAGCCTGCAGAGCTGGGTACAGGGCTGAAGGTTGATCCCTTGTCTTTCCCAACATCCCTCAGCCCCACTTCACTCGCTGGAGGTGGAAGGGTCCCCGTAAGCCCAGTGTTCCCTTTCATACTGGGGGTCCCTGCTGGCAGAGCTGAGCCTTTGCTGGAGAGATGGTCTGCTGTGGTTGCTTTGAAACACTGGGGAAAGCCAACTTCATTGAGAAATAAAGTACGCTTTGGGTCATCCCCCCTCCTCTTTCTTCACAGGACTCAGCTAAGGGTTACACCACAGTGGCACCTGGGAGCATTGCTACCAGGTTGTTTATGGGCACACTTCCCTCCAGACTTGGATTTGGGGAGGTTCTGCCCCAGCAGCCACCAACCAGAGCCATCAGAAGGGTGGGACAGAGGGGCAGGGCCTCAGCCAGGGCCCAGCAGTGAGGCTGTGATCTGTCTCAGGGGGGTCATGGCTCTGCTTCAGCAACGGCAGCATTCCTACACATTTTGGTGACATGGGCACAGGGTTATTTTTATTGCTTTATTTTTGTTGCTGCTCCCAATAAGCTAACTGGGGCATGCATTACCCGTCAATACAATCAATCAAGCAGCCGGAGCAGTTAATAAGCCGAGTGCCAGAGGGCAGGAAAACCTCTCCATTGCCCAAAATACTCTTCAAGCAGTGGGATGGGTGAGCTGTGGTTCCTCCTCATCGCAGCTCCAAACACACTGGGGCAGCTCCTGCTTGTAAGTGGAGACTGCACCTGTGCCAGACCTTTCCTGCAATGAATGTTGGCTTTCCACCCCAATATCCAGATTGGTCTCTGTTCAGCATCCCTGCCCTCCAAGGCCAACTGGAAGTACAGTCATTTTTAAATCCCACTGTCAAAAGATGGTAGCATCCTTTTCCTATGCGCTCCCAGAAGATGGGGGAAAAAGAGGATCTAAATAAATCACCGAAACAAAAGAAAGGATGGAAAACATAAGCAAAGGCTTGCAAGCAGCATTAGTAGGGTGAGACTCACCGTTGGGAGTCAGGGGCAGAGGGGTCAGCAGCACAGGCAGCAGAGGGAGAGCTGGAAGAGAGTGTGACACCTGGGCATTCTGGGCACCCACTGGAGCATCCTCCTGGCACCAGGAATAAAACAGCCTCGAGCAGGGGGTCCTTGGCAGGTGCTTGTTTTGCTGGTCACCACTGAGAAGAAAACAAACAAACAAACAAACAACAATGAAGCTCAGATGCTGCTGCATGTCGAACTCCCACGTAGGTCAAATCCCCAGTTCCCAGGCATTCACTCTTGGTTACAAGCCCATACCCTTTTACAAACCCCAAACCACAGCTGTTTTTCTGCAAGATGTCAGCTCCTGACCAGCTGATGTTTTGGTGCAGAAAGGTGAAGTTCTGGACAGAGCCAGCAGGGCCAGGCCGTGAGCAGCATGCTGATGGGTTTCCCCACTGCACAACACCACTCCCAAGCACAGCTCCAGTTCACCAAAACGCACGCGAGCTGAAGGACTCAGACCCTGGAAGGAAAAAGGGCTGCAAGGAGCACTTTGCAATGCAGATGCGTGGAGAGGAGCCTGCTTCTGAGAGTATTGCTACTTAGGTCTTGCATGTTTCCCCAGTAAGCATTTATGGCACTTGTTGGAAGGCTTTTTTAAACATTTTGGGGAGATAGTCTGCTGGGAATTCACAAAAAAGAAAAGCTTTATTTGTCCTCCAGATCCCAGTTGTGAGCTTATCCCAAGTATCCAGGAAATGCATCGCTAATAACCTTGTCAGCAGATTTCTAAATCAAATATTAGTCCATCTTCCAGAAGCTCTGCTTCTTATTACATGCATCACATGCCCATACACCAACAGCCTGCCAAGCACAACAAGCAGCAGCCACAGCAGGATCTGGCTCATCTGCGGACAATGCAAGTCAGTGGTTGTATTAAAAGGCCACATACAGACAAGTGATTTTTTTGTCTTCTTGTGGATCTTCACCGTCATCTCCCCGATCCTCTCTCCAGGGTGGCTAAAGCCACTGCACCTTGCCATTTTTCCTTTTCCTGGTTGATTCTCTCCAGCAAAAAACTCAATGGTGCAATGAGAAAGACATCAGGAAATGATGCAAATGCAAAAAATGATGTTTTCTTGCCAAATCCCTGCAAAGCACACCTATTGCTCCCACACAAAAGCATCTTGAGGATGCAATCAATACCAGCTTGGCAGCGCCATTTCCTTGCTCGATGCTGCTTATGTGCTGAAGACCTTGGCCATTGCCAAGTGCCACCACTCCCTGCCAGCCTCATGGCATACAGAACACACTAGCTCACACACTGCCCTGCCACTCTGCTCAGCCATGGGTGGGCTACTTCTGGCTCACCCATCAGCACACATAGGGAACCTTTTACAGAAGGATGCCAAAAGGAAGCTTGCTCAGGCAAAAAGAGATTTTCAGGGATGTAGCCTCTAGCCTCCCTACTTCTGCACCTAATCATGGCTGGAAATGCAGAAGCAGCTCCTCTGCATACTGTCCTAAGGCACAGCCCCAAATACCAGCAGGCATGACCATGACCATGACCATGACCATGACCATGACCATGACCATGA
>NW_024962267.1:20865187-20898628 GCF_019238085.1 Lagopus leucura | reverse complement strand
ACCATGACCATGACCATGACCATGACCATGACCATGACCATGACCATTGCTCCAGCACCCAGCCTGCCTCTTCTGCCAACTGTAAGCAAGTACCACTATTTAAAGACTAACACAAGCTGCCTGCACAGGTGCCCTGAGCAAAAATCAGCCAATTAAGCTTGATGTTAACTTCTCCTCATCTGTGAGCACTTTGCACTTCTGCTGCTTGTTTGGCTTATGTTTTGTGCATGGGGTCCAAGGGAGGCTCATGCTTTGCTGCAGATCCCAGGGAAACTGAAGACCTTGAAAAAAAGGCAGTGTGCAGCTGGCAGGGAGTGCTCTAGCAGGATTGCAGTGCTCTCCCTAACACCTGAGCTGCAGTGTATTCCCACAGAGGACTGGTCCTACTGTGTGCCTGTGAGGAGCTGCATTGGGTGAGACGCAGCAGCACTGGGGGGGATCTGCTGGGTTCTGCTGCTTGGCTTCCCAGTGGCACTGCTGATCACAAAAGGGAGAGAACGATCCTTCCCTGACCTGTGTTCCCATCATCTGACTCTCTGTGTGTTTTACACAGACAGAGGCAATGATTTTAATGTTCCAGTGAACAAGCTGTCGGGACGCATTAGCCTCGGCTGGCAGGCTGCAGAGATGGCTTCTCCTCCCAGGCGCTGCCCAGCGAGGAACTAAGACGTGAGCGCATGCGTGCCAATGGTGCCCATTATCCTCCAGCCCTTAATGAAGCCTCCTTGGGAGCCCTGCTCCTCGGGAGGGGAGGGGAGGTTGAGGGAGGAAGGTGAGTGTCTTGGCTGCGGGGCAGGCAGGGCGGGCAGGGAGGCAGCCGCCGCCTGATGTGATGGGAACTGAGCGCTCCGGAGCCGTCAGAGCCGCGGCAGCGATGAGCTGAGAAAAGCCATGAGCTACATGAGCTGAGCTGACATCTGCCCTCTGGGCAGGTGCCTAATGAGCAGAGACATTGTCCATTTGGGAAGAGGACAGGAAGGTAGAAAGCTTCCTAGCTGACACCTGGTGGCCTCCATCCGTGCTCCAGGTGGAAGGGTGGGGGACAGGGGGCAAAGGCAGGGGGGCAGCACCTGGGAAATGGGTGGGGGGCACGTCTCACCCCCTGGAGCTCCCTTCTTTGAAATGTTCTGCTTCACTACCGAGTGGGAAGTGAAACCGCTGCTTCCCAAGCACGGCCCCGCTGGGTGCATCCTCACAGCCCAGTACAGCCCAGCACCTGCTGAAATGCACTGGCATGGGGAGAGGTGCCAGGAGCAGCGGTGTGCTGGCCTGCTCTGCACTCCATGTCCTGCATCCCCCTGCAGCACATTAGTGCTGCAGCACGTGGGAGTGGGATGGTACAGCCCTGGCAGCATCGTCACCCCCCCTCCCCCCCCGACGCTTCCACAAACCCAGTTCAGTCAGTCTCTATAAATCCAGTGAGCCCACTTGTCACAAGCTCTCCTCCAGTTTACCTCCAGCCTCTGTGCTTACCCACCACCTTCACCAGTGCCTGGTGACGAGATGGGAGTGATGGAGCGGGAGAGGGGAGAGCCTTCACCTCCAGAAACAAAAGCACTTACGAACCAGACAACTCCCAGCTTACCCCCAGAGCCCTGCCAGGCACTGTGGGTCCGCCTACCAAGCCTGTTTCCTGCCCCTCATGCAGAGGATGCTTTCCTCCCCACCGCCCATTAGTTCCTCCAAGGCTGAGGGGGTTTTATCAGGCAGCTACCTCCCTGAGACCCCCCAGCAGCCATGTGCATCCTCAGGGCTAACAAAAACGTAAAATGCAGAGCTCTGCTAGGAATCTCTGGGGGGAAAAAAATAAAAAATAAAAGCCACAAGGTGCAAAAACTCATGCAAGGCCACACACGAGGTCAGGCTGGGAGCAGTGTCCCTGGAGCCACACTGTGACAGAATCACAATCATAGGGGCTGGAAGAGACCTCTGGATATCCCCCAGTCCAAAGACCTGCTAAAGCGCCTTCTCTAAGGCAGGTCACACAGGAAGCACCCATGTTTTAGATATCTGTGGAGAAGAAGATTCCAGATTTCTCCAGGCTGGACAGCCCCAGCTCCCACAGCCTGTCCTCATGGAGGGGCTCCAGACCCCAACCATCTTTGTGGCCCACCGCTGGATTCTCTCCAGCTGTTCCCTGTCTGCCTTGAACTGGGGAGCCCAGACCTGGACACAGTATTCTAAAGGTGGCCTCACCAGGGCAGAGCAGAAGAGGAGGATCACCTCCCTCAACCTGCTGGCCATGCTCTCTGTAAAGCACCCCATGGCACCATTGTGCTCCCACTGTTGGGGTTGCAGCAGCAAGGTGCCAGTGGGTGCTGCAAAGCCGTGGGGCAAACCCTGGAGTGGGGACAGCCACCAGGCCCCTCCCCAACACCGACAGCCCCACTGGGCTGGAGCAGATGGAGCAGCCACAAATCCCTGTAAGCCAGGGAAGGGAACTAATCTCTCAGAGGACAAAGCAGTTGGCAAGAGGGATGCTTGATGTTTCACTTCCTCCTCCCTCCTCAGGCCAGCAGCAGTTTTCAGAGAAATGTGAACCGAAAACAAATTCAGATCCCTCCTTGGTGCTTCTGCCTTTTTTTTTGCCTTCCATCCTTTCTGCTGCTGATGCTGCTTGTTTGGGAGCCAGACTTCTACTGCTGAGCCCACACATAGTGAAATACCATGGGAGAGGAATGGGGCAGGAGATGAGCTATGGGTCACCCTGTGAGGATCACTGCCACCAAATCTGTGCTTCATATTCCTCACTAACCTGATTTGCTCTGGCTCAGGGGACAGGGATGATCCCAGCATCGAGTATGGGACAAGACACCACATCCATCATAGCTCGGCTGGGACATTTGTCACACTGCTCCTTCCGCCCTGCCTCAGAGGTGCAGCCTGCCCCCAGAGCCACCAAGCGTCCAAAACAGCCGCATCTTCCCCAGAGCTGACAGATGTCAGAAATGTCAGCAGTGTGCCTGCTTGGTGTTGGCACCGCGGCTTCCCAAGCTGTCTGCCTGACTCAAGGTGTGCTGCGTGCAGCAGTCACCAAACACTGTGGTCCCGTGGAATAGCACCTTCCCGGGGAATGCCTTTGTTTCAGACGTGTTCTGGGCTCTCTTCCCTACAACTCCCCAAAATGTTGCCTTCATGTCTTTAAGCAGCGAACTGTTCCTGCGTTTGGACAAAGAACAGAGTCATGGGGTGATTTGGGCTGTGAGCACCTCTGAGCCCTGCTCTGAGCAGGGTGATGCCAGGTTGGGTCCAGTTGGAATCATTTCACACTGAAAACTCTGTGGCAATTCATGGAATCATAGAACAGCCTGGGATGAAAAGAGCCACAATGCTCATCTAGTTTCAATTCCCCTGCTATGTGCAGGTCACCAACCAGCAGACCAGGCTGCCCAGAGCCACATCCAGACCGGCCTTGAATGCCTGCAGGGATGGGGCAGCCACATGGATTCATGGAATCACAGAATCATTTAGGCTGGAAAAGACCTCTAAGACCATCAAGTCAAACCAAATCCTGAGCACAGGGATGCTGGCAATGAAGCTGAATGAGAGCAATTGTCCCAGAAACACATAAAAAATAGGCAAATTTCGGTTTAGAACACATTTCCTCCAGGCTGCAGAGATGCAGGTAACGTGGGCAGCTCCCATCTCATCATAGCCCATCACCCAGCCAGATGTCAGCCCTGCTGCAGCCGGCGACAGCGCTAGGTGGCAACCCCGCACCGCCGAGCAGCCTCGCTGCGCCTGAGCCGAAGCTTATCCGTCCCTTTCCGGTAATTAGGGACAGGGTAGAGCTTCGGTCCTTCCCCCCTTTCTGAAATCTCAGTCTGTTTTCTTCTCCAGCAGAGCCAGCCCTTTGTGCTCCTTGCCACCACGGGTATTCTTCCAAATCCTTCTACAAATTCTTCCAGAATTTTTTTTTCACGTTCATTCTTCATCCAGTTAATTCTTCTGCCACTTCTCAAAGCTCTCACCTTGAGCATTTTGGGAGCACAACGGGCTGGCTTGACTCTGCAACACCTTAAAGCCATCCGGGCTCAAGCCCAGCGGTGCAGTGACAGGGACTTTGCCATCAATCAATCTGCTTCCCGTTAAGACATCACCAGTGTCACCAGGACGGGCACGGAGCAGCTCCCATCGGCCTCCCCTGTGCTCCCCGCTTCCTCCCGGTGCCGGGCCCCAGCACGGCACGGTGCGGTGGCACACCTGGTGGCACGGGGAGAATCCGCGGCACAGCCGGGAGCAGCTGGTGCCCTGCAGACGGATGCGTAGAGAGTCCAGATCTTCGCCTCCAGATCCCCGCACGGATCCCCCGCCGTCATTCCCGAGGGATGGATCCCTCCCATCTGCAGGAGGGTTGGGCGCTGCGCCTCGAAATGCAGCAGGCGTGTATGTTTTCAGGAAGCCGCCACCTTGCGCTGGCGGACGTCAGCACCACAGGTTTGCCCCTTGGAGGCTGGGGAGGGTGAATCATCCTCCAGCCTCTGCCCCTGAATCCCAGCCAAGGCATAAAAGCTTTTACCGCAGCCAGACACAAAACAGCCATCAGCAAGACACCAGAGCCCGGCTCTGGGCTTAACCTCTTCCAGGGAGGTGACAACTCCAGGATGCTGTCACCGCCAGCTTGACTGGCCACCGGGGCTGCCCGCATCCTGGCCATGTGGCCATGGTGTGGTGGGGACCGGGGTAAGGACACTGCTGCCCTCGGGAGGTGACACACACACCTGGCTCCTTAAAGGAGCAGTTTTCCGTGATAAAAGAAGGATGAGAACATCCATTTGTGGCCACATAGATGGCCGTGGGGATCTCTGTGAAGGGATGGAAGGGGGGAGAAAGCTCTGCTGTTCCCCACCCGTAGATTCCTGCAGGGCCAGCACGGGAATCCACACATACAGTGGTGCTGCAGCACTGAGGGCACAGCTACTGTGCTGGTGGGAGCACGCTTCAGCTCCAAAATGTGCCCATGCTCTCCCGCATCCTTTGCACAGCCCAGAGACAGAAGCTGGGGTACCCATGCACAGTCACCAGACAGATCTGGGCTGGAGGCCCCTGACACAAGCCCTGAAAGCCGAGCATCTTCCAACCCACTCCAGTGGCACAGGTTTTGGCACCCGTTTTGGCACCTGCTAGGGACAGCTCTGTATCATGCATCAGAGCTGCACCTTCACAATATAAAAACAGGTTGGAAATGGATTTTCCCATCGCATCCGCCCAAAGGCTGCAATGGAAACAATCCTAGAAAGCGTGGATGAGATTCTGGGAGCGTTCCTCACCTCCCATCCCTAGGGCTACAGCCAGGCACAGCTCTGCATGGGGTGCTGCTGCCCATGCCCGAGGGGACCCCTGCCCAACCCAGGGCCAGAGGGGATGCACCGCAACGCAGCGCTCTGCGCCATTCCCGGGGGGCCATGCATTAACTGTGCTAGGGTGGGGATGCTCCGCAGTGCTGCAGCCACGGTAGGAAGCAGGATGATTGAATGCTTGGAGACACGGGCTCCAAAGTACCAGGGCTTCCCTCGCCTGCGGTCACTGAGGATGGGGGGACATTCACCTGGCTGTGGGTGCAGCCATGAGTTTGCTTGGTGGGTGCTAGGAGGGCCAGAGATAAAGGGCTCAGACACCACCAGTGATGCGGCACATGGCGCATGCAGGACCCTGCAGGAGCTCGCACCCCAAAGGCAGTGCCCAAGGCTCACCCACCCATGCCACATCCCTGCCATCACTCATCTCAGGGCCTGAGCTGCTCCCACCCGTGCAGCTTGGGGATGGGGACACAGGGGCAGCGCTTCTGGTCTCTCTGTCACCATCCAAGCAGGGATGGGATCCCATGCCTGGATGGGAACAGGGACACCAAATTCCTAGCAGTGCAGGAGGTGGCACGGCCCCGGGAGAGGCACAGCAGGGCGTGAACAGCTCTGGGGGCTGCCTCTCCCTCCCTCCCTGCCTCGCCGGGGGAAACGCGCCCGGACCCTCCCAAAGAGAATAAAGTCCCGGGAAAGAAAAATCCTACCTGCCTCTGATGGGCGGACGGCTCTGCAAAGGCGCGGAAGGACGGGGCAGGGGCAGGGGGTCGGGGAGGAAGGAGAGGGGCAGAGCGCGGAGGGGAGGCCGGGGGCGGAGGGGGAGGCGGCAGGGCGCGGCGGGGCTGGCTCCGAGGCGGCGGCAGCCGGAGCTGTACGTCCTGCCCGGCCCCGCAGGCCCTGCCCACCCCGCCGAGCTGAGCCCACCCCGTCCTCATCCTCACCCTCATCCTCCCGTTGCCGCCTGCAGCACCTGGGGACCGCCACCGGCAACACCGCGGGGTGACAGCCCTTGGTTTTCGGGGACCCCTGCCACAGCCCGGCGGTGCGATTGGGGGTGCGCCGTCCCAAGCGGGAAGGACCTTTGGGGCGGGCGGTGGCAGCGCGGTGGCACCGAGACGCAGCTGCTAGGGCGTGGGGCCGGGAGGTGCTTCGGGGGTCCCAGCGGGTGCAAGCAGCACCCGGCAGCGCCCCCAGTCCGCACCGAGATGCTGTAGGACATATTGGAAGGTCCTGACCCCTATAAATAAGCAACGAGCCCGCAGGGCCTCTCTTTGAATGGAACGGGGGCAAAACGAGAATCCCCCGGCGAATCCTGTGCGCACCCAGGCTGCATCCACCCTCTGTGTCCCGCACCCGAACAACACCTTCGGGCTCCGATTGTTTGTCTGAGATAAGGAGGAAAAATACAGAAACAAAATAAATGCGGACTTGTGGCGATCGACGGGACTCCCCTGCAGCGGGGGAAACAGAGTTCTGCCCGCCGGGGCTGCGTGCGTGAGGCGTTATGGAGCAGAAAGCCCCGGGTTGGGACCTCCGCCAGGCGGGCGCGGGGCTATGAATATTTCATCGGAGCAGCCGAGGGCTGTCGGGTCGCATCGCTTCTGGCACAGTGACTGCCGGGGGCGGAGGTGGACACGCGCAGCCCGGCCCACGCTGCGGGCAAGGGGATGGATGGGGCGGAGCATTCGGAGTTGATGCCCGTTTGTGGCTTTCTGCGCTATTTATGGAGTGATGGATATCCCCGCCGGGACGTCGAAAGTGCTCCCATCGCCCCTGGAGTGCAGCGGGGGGGGGCGGGACAGCAGCGGGGACGCAACGGAACACGGCGCTGCTGCGGCTCGGTGGCACAGAGCGAGGAACCACCGGCACTTGCGGCCTGGCCCCGAGAAGCCCGGAGAGGTGCGCGACGCACGGACGCCGGGAGGATCCGCAGGCAGAGGTCTAAGGGGCTGCAAGCCGACGAAGGAACCCGGCTGGGGCTGGCCCTTCCGGGCAGCGCGCCCTTCCTCCTCCTCCTCCTCCTCCTCCTCCTGCTCTGTCTCCTCCTCTTCCTTCCGCCCGCAGCACTGTGGGGGCTGTAGTCTCCTTACCCCCGCGCACATGGGATGAGACTACATTTCCCGGGTTACCCCGGCTCTTCCCTCCTTCCACCCCTTCCCCCCCCCACTTTCGTTCTACTCCTCTTCGTCTTCATCCCGCTTCGGCGGCAGCGGGGTCGCCCGCGTCCCTATGCCCGCCCCCGCGCAGGTACGGCCGGGAACCAGGGGGGCACTGGGATGCAGGGAGCCGCGGTACCGAGGATGCGAGGGATGCGGCGTGCGGGGATCCGGGCACCGCGCACTTCACTCCTCTCCCACGTGCATCTCAGACCTGGCGCTGGAGGCGCACCCGTCCTTCGGCTCCGGAGATGGGGGGCTGAGAGATGCCCTTCAGGCGGTGTATTTTGGGGGAGGGGGGGGGGCAGTTTGTGGGGAGGTTACTCCAGTCGGTCGTGCATCCCACCCCTCCCTGCCGGCTGGGCCCCTTCCCACCGCAGCCCCCGAAGCGCTTGTCCCCGTCGTGGGACGGGCATCCCCGCAGGCGGGCCGGGCTCTACGGGTCGCTGTGCTGCCGTTTGGCCGCCCTCGGCCCTTCCTCAAGGTCACAGCCGCCGTGCTGCCCTCCTCACGCGTGCCTGCGTCTCGCCCGGAGCCCCGCACGAAGAAGCCCTTTGCATCCCATAAGGCTTTCCATAGGGCTGCCGTTTGACAGCCCGATGGCAGGACCCCTCCGTGGGGACGAATCCGCGCGGGCCGGCGCTGGCCGTGAACTTGCGGTTATTTGGGGATAGGGCTTAGGAACGGCGTGGCGGAGCCGTGCGCTGAGCGGGTCACGGGATTTGTAGACCTTGGTCCCGGTGGCACGGATTCCTGCGCACACGTGGAGCTTGGCGAGCACTGCCGGGTAGGGAGGAGTGCTGGGAGGACAGCGGGGCATGGGGCGTTCGCTGCGACAGTGAGGAAGGGAGGGAGCTTCATTCCTCCGCAGAGCTGCAGACCCCTTTTCTTTCTCTGTTTTGCACGTGGCCTCCCTCGTATGGCTTTGAAATGCCAACTGGAAGGGGAAAGGCATCCAAGAGCCTCATGTCTGGGAAGACAGATGCAGGCAGGGATAGGGAACTTTGTGAATGTGGACATTGGCAGCTGTGGGGTTGCGTGAAATGGAGCAAAGGGATTTCTGCATGGGGTCTGCAGTCGTAGAATCATTAAAATAGGAGAAGACCACTAAGATCATCTAGTCCAACCACCAACCCCATTCCACCATGTTCCTCGGTGCCACATCTCTGTGTTTCTTGAATGCATGCAGGGATGGTGACCCCCTGGGCAGCCTGTTCCAATGCCTCACAACACCTTCTAAAGATTTCCTACTGTCCTGGCCCAGCTTAAGGCCATTCCCTCTTGCTCTATCGCTGTTACCTGTGAGAAGAGGCCAGCCCCCACCTCACCACAACCTCCTTTCAGGCAGCTGTAGAGAGTGACGAGTTCTCCCCTAACTGAACAATCCCAGTTCCCTCAGCTGCTCCCCACAGGACTTGTGCTCCAGACCCTGCTCCTGTAGCGATGCATGGGATTGCTGTGACTGCAGTGCAGGACCTGACACTCAGTCTTGTTGAAGCTCATTCCATTGGCCCAGTGGTCCAGCCTGTCCAGATCCCTCTGTAGGGCCTTCCTACCCATACGTAGATTGACTCTTCCCAACAACTTGATGTCATCTACAAACTTACCGACGATGTGCTCAATCTCCTTGTCCAGACCATGAATGAAGATAGTAAACAGGGCGAACCCTAATACATGACAGCATAGGCAGAAAAGCAGCTCCTGGAAGTGCTTTCTGAAAGCCTGTGTAGTCATCGGGGGTCTGTGCCTTCCCCATCCCATCCCATGACTGCTAATCAGTCACGGTGCCAAGTTCAGGGATTTGGACATTAATCCTCCAGCAGACCGTGAATCTCGTGGCAGTTCAGTGCACTTCTCTCCTCTCCCTGACTGTTGCTGCTTGAGCGTAACACTCTGGCACAGCTTTAGGTGATGCCATTATCTTTGGGTCCTCTAAAATCCCATGGCCTAGCCCCTGTGAAAATGCACTCAAAGGGCAAAATTGCTTTGGGCAGGGGGCAAAACTCCCCTGCCTTTAAAACAGGCGGCAGTGCGGTGGGTGGGGGGATGGACAGCCCCACCACAGTGCATCCGTAGGATCTTGAGGCATGCTTTGAAAACACCGCCTGAAACGGAGGGCCCCCTTTGGCAAAGTAAAGCTCTTTTTGATCTCCGTGGGCTCACATTGTTGCAAGAACATCTCCTGGGGAGAAACGTTAGTGGTTTATTTGTGTTGCTGTTCTGGAGGAGTTTGATGCCGTGCCAAACTCTGCTCTCTTCCCCCAGAAGCTGCAGCAGCGATGCGCTGGGGAGCGCCGGCAGCCAAAGCACAGCAGCCCGGCACAGCGGCACCCGCGTAGATGACGGTGCCCAGGCGTGAGCCCCTGTCCCAGCGCAGCACTGCCGCCATGCCCCAGCGGGACGAGGGCAAGAAGCCGCCCGTGGAGACAGCGCCGGAGCAGCGCTGGAAGCTGCAGGTCTTCTACCTGTGCTTCTATGGCTTCATGACGCAGATCCGGCCTGGGGAGAGCTTCATCACGCCCTACTTGCTGGGACCCGACAAGAACTTCACGAGGGTGGAGGTGAGATGTGTGTATCCCCGCCTCGGCGCGTTCCTTTCAGCCACTGGCACCAGGGCTTGAGCTGTGCACCTCCCAGCACGGGTGCCAGCACCAGGGAGCATGGGGTAGGGTAGCTGCTATCCCCCATAGGCCTGGAAGCCGTTGTTGGGGTGCGGGGGGTTCTTGGTGGGATGGAAGGCTGAGCTTGCTTTGTGCTACTGGGGACAGGGGAGGTGGGGGTGCGTGGCTGGGGCTGCCGGTAGTGAGAGGGTTAGGCAGGATCTCCCCTGCTAAGCACTGCTGACCCCGCTCCCAGCCTCCATGGGAACGCCGCGTTCCCAGCGCAGGAGGGGGTCAGGGCTCAGCTGGACTGAGCACGCAGGGCTGAATTCCGCCCCAGGCTGGTCACACAGCACTCGGCCTTCCCCCACACATGGCAGGTGACTAACGAGATCATGCCGGTGCTGACGTACTCCTACATGGCGGTGCTGGTGCCCATCTTCCTGCTGACCGACTACCTGTGCTACAAGCCGGTGCTGGTGCTGCAGAGCCTGAGCCACATCTCCATCTGGCTTCTGCTGGTGCTGGGCACCTCCGTTTTGGCCATGCAGCTGATGGAGTTTTTCTACGGTGTCACCATGGCCGCACGCATCGCCTACTCCTCCTACATCTTCTCCCTCGTCGCCCCATCCCGCTACCAGCGCATGGCCAGCTACTCCCGCTCCTCTGTCCTCCTGGGCGTCTTCACCAGCTCGGTGCTGGGGCAGCTCTGCATCACGCTCGGCAGCATTTCCTTCCTCACCCTCAACTACGTCTCGTTGGGCTTCGTCACCTTCGGCCTGCTCCTCACCCTCTTCCTGGAGCGGCCCAAGCGCAGCCTCTTCTTCAACAGGGCCGAGGCGGCCTGCAATGGTGCTGCACCCACTGAGCTGGATAAGATGGCCGGTGGGGACAAGATGGACAGTGGGGACAAGGCAGACGGCGGGAAGGGAAAGATGGGGGGCTGGCGCCAAGCCGCGCTGTGCCGCATGCTGCGGGAGGTGTGCACGTTGGCCAAGCAGTCCCGGCTCCAGCTCTGGTCCTTCTGGTGGATCTTCAACTCAGCCGGCTACTACCTGGTGCTGTACTACGTGCAGATCCTTTGGAACGACATCTACCCGGCCAGGGAAAACCGGCGGGTGTACAACGGTGGGGTGGACGCCGCCTCCACGCTGCTGGGTACGTGAGTGGGGCGTCCTCATCCTGTTGCGTGCCCTGGGGACGGGGTCTTCACGATGCTTTGTGTGGGGTGGGATGGCACCAGGCTTTGAGCACATGGTGGAGCAGCATGGTGCAATGGCGAAGTGTTGACGGCGTTCCCTGTGTCCCCTTGCACAGGAGCCATCGCCTCCTTCGCAGCTGGCTACTTGAAGATCCGCTGGGCGCTGTGGTCGGCGCTGGTGATTGGGGTGGTGACAGCCATACAGGCGGGGCTGCTGCTACTCATGAACACCACTGGAAACATCTGGGTCTGCTACACAGCCTATGTCCTCTTCCGTGGCTCCTACCAGTTTCTGGTTCCCATCGCCATGTGCGTGGTACTCCCAGCCCTCGTTGGGAGGGCTTTAGGGTGTTTGTGTGGGGTGCTGGTGGGGCTGGTGCTCAACCCCTCCTCATCTCTCAGCTTCCAGATAGCTACCTCCTTATCCAAAGAGCTCTGTGCCCTCGTCTTCGGGGTCAACACATTCTTCGGCACCGTGCTGAAGACCGTCATCACCATCATTGTGGCTGACAAGAGGGGCTTGGGCCTCTCTGTGCACCCCCAGGTAGGACGGGGCTGGGGAGCACCAAGGAGGACGGGTTCCCGTTGTGGCACAGGGCTGGCTGCAGAACCACTCTCTTGCAGTTCTACGTCTACTTTGGCTACTTTTCACTGCTGGCACTGGTCTACCTGCTGATGGCGGTGGTGATGGTCGTCCGGCACAGCCGCCGTGCGCAGCCACCAGAGCTGATCCCCACTGAGGGCCAAGTGCAGGAGAAGAGCCCAGAGGCAGCTACCATGGAAGCCTGAGTGCCAGCACCCAGTGAGACAGGATGGCAGGATGGACAGGCTCCTTTGGCACGGCTCAGTCAACTTTGGCTCAACCAACGAGTGTCACCGCCAGCATATGCTCCCACCTCCCATCTTTCTGACAGTGCTGAGCTTTCTGCCCCAGCCACCCCGTGACCAGCAAGATGCTGGCAGTACACAGCTAGCACCCAGCCCCCAGGGTCATCTTCCACCCCCTGCTTGGGGCCCAAACATACCCAGCAGAGGCAGGATGCCCGTTGCAGCACCAAAGGGTACCACACAAGGGGTACCCCCATTGTCCTGCAGAGCTGTGCGGAGCCAGGCTACAAGAGGATAACGTTTCTTTATTCAGTGCCTTTAGAAAATGGTTTATGGGACACAACAGACAAAAAATATAAAGATCCACAGGCTTTAAATTGCATTAATTACACAAAATACAGTAGACTGTAAGAAATAGAGGCCGTGTGACTCGCACAGCTTTTATGGTAATAATTTCCATAAAATAATAAAAAGCTAGTTACAGATTTATCTTTTTTTTTCCTTTTCTTCTTTTTTTTTTAGCACCTTGGATATGCCCACACCAATGCAAATGTCTTTGCTCCGCCGTGGCCCCTGGGGCACAATAGCGGTGGCCCAGCAGGTGCTGGCGGTGTCTGGCCTAGGAACCACATGTGGTCAACATGCACACACACGCAAACGCACGTAAACACATGCCAAGGGTATGCCGGGCCACCCCACTCCTGCTCCAGCTGTGGGGCTGCCCCACCGCCCTCAGAGGTCCCCACTGAGTTGTGCTGAAAGCACCTGGGGCAGGGAACACACAGAGGGCTGGAAGCCTGACCCTAATACCGGGGTAGGCAGAAATGGAGCGGGGCCTTTGGGGCGGGTATGGGGACCAGAACCCAGGGCTCACCTTGTGCCCAGCGAGGGATGGGTGATGGAGAGGAGGTGCAGGGCTGGGTGGGATGGGTCTTACCTGGGGAGGACGGAGACTGCAGAGGACCAGGGCACTGGGGAACCCCACCACTGCCACGGGACGGTCCCTCACCTAGGAGGGGACAGCTGGGGTTCTCCTTCGGTGGGCTGGAGATACCACAGCCCTTGCAATGTGAATTTGGGGCTGGCCTTGAGCTCCTGGCCAGGACAGAGCAGGGCTTTCCAGCAGGTGACTGCACAGCATCTCCAAAACCTCTCTGCGGAGCATCCTTCCCCACCCAGCCTCCCCTGGTGAGTATTTGAGCAGGGAGGAGGAGCGGGTGGCTGACACAAGGGTATGGCTGAAGTGGTTAAACACAAGGGGTTAGAAAAGAAGTGGAACCAGAGGTACAGGAGGAAGAAGGCAGCCAGCCCACGGCTGCCCAGATCCTCAGGGATAGGGGTGAGCCCCCTCCAGGCCAGAGCAGTGGCAATGGCGATACTCTTTGGCTTTAGGTCTGGGGGAGAAGAAACCCAGTGGGGTGAAGGCAGGAGCGTGGCGGGGAGCAGAACCTCCCCAAGGAGGTGTGCAGTGCTCAGAGAGCAGCGTCATTTTTTGGCGGCAGTCATGAAGCTGTTCTCAATGCAGAGGACGACAAAGGCATGCTGACAGCTGCTGGCTGACTGCTCCAGGAGCTTGCCTGAGCTCAGCGAGGAAGCCTGCCCGCTGGTATCACGCTCGTCCGTCCGCCATGCCTCACAGTAGCTCTCAGGCAGGCGACGGCCCTTGGCATCCGAACCATGCCAGATGCTCTTCTGTGGCCTGAAAGACACAGCAATGTGAGGTTGCTGTGATGGGATCCAGTCCCCAGCCATCCTCCCTGCAGGGATGGCCAGGGCAGGATGCAGCATGCAATACCCAATGCTCAGGGGTGGTCAGCACAGGATGCAGTGTGAGGTACCTGGTGTGTCCACTCCAACCCCGTCCCCTCTCTGCCTGCAACAGGCACATCCTGCACCCTGGCAGGCACAGAGGCCCTGCACTCACCATGCCGAGTCCTGCAGGATGTCCCGGCCATCAAAGGAGAGGATGCGGGCTCCAGCCCTCAGTGGCGCCTCGCTGCCGGTGAAGAGGGCCTCCCAGTTACTGAAAAGCACCTCGTCCTGGGGGCAGAAATGGGGATCAGCCCAACCCAAGAGTTTGCATCTCCAGAACTCGGACCTGTGGCTCCCAGCAGCCCCAAGCAGGGGATGCTCTGCAGTCACCATTCCTGCCAAGCGGTCCGATGGCAGCTCTGGGTGCCACACGGAGGGACACGCAACAGTGAAGGGGCTGGGGCCGTACCCGGAGGTTGACGATGGGCACAGAGGTGCGGTCAGCCCTGCGCACGATGCTGTACAGGTCCTGCAGGCGGGAGGAGAGGAAGGCACGGAAGGTGCCGGCCAGCCCGACCTGCCGGGCTTGCTGGAAGCACTGGAAGTCAGCGCCACGAATGCCACGCATGCCGCCGCTCAGTGGGGTGTTCAGGGCCACCAGGTGCAGCTGCAAAGGACATGAGCAATGCTAGGGACACGTCATACCCCACACCATCTCCCTACCCAGGGCAGGGACCGGCGGCACTCACAGCAGGCTGGAAGTCCTGGTGCACGTGGGCAGCCACGGGGGCTGGATCCGGCCAGCGGTGGATGTAATAGCTGTTGAGGAGCTCGTGCTGCTGCAGCAGGGGTGGCTGGGGCAGGCGGTGCTGGTTGGCCACCACCTCATCCCCACGCCAGGGCCGGGCAGTGGGCGGGGGGTTGTGGTTGCGCAGGGGATGCACGGGTTGCTGGGCCCCTCCGTAGTGAATGCTGGGCAGCTTGTCGTATACCTCATTGTCCTGAAGCAAAAGGGAGAGAGCGCTCAGGGCTGCCCAAATCTGTGCAGGGGACATGCAGGTGACAGGGATGGGACTCACCAGTGCCGAGCTGGGGACCAGGGTGTGCTCCTCCAGCTGCAAGGACACAGTGTGTGAGAGCAGAGCTGCTCTTCCCTCCCCAAGAGCATCTCCAGAAGGATGGCACCAAACCCCAGCTGGAGCAGCCTAGTGCCACCTGTCCCCACTCACCAGCACTCTGCGGAAGCCCCCACGCAGGCGCACGTAGAGCTCCTGCCGGTCGGTCAGGAAGATGAGTCCTCCCTCAGGCAGCTCGTGTGCAGCACTCAGCATCGCCTGGTACGTGGGCATGGCACGCAGCTGCAGGCATACAGAGACAAGGCTTAGCCTCGGCGTGGGGACATGGTGACACCTTCAACCCATCCCAGCCCCAACTCACCCCCAGAGATGTCCCGCTGGTGCCTGGTGGCCCAGGGGGGCCTGGTGGTCCAGGGGGGCCGGGGATGCTGATCGCTGGGTGGAAGGAGAGTGAGATGGCTTGATGTCCTGTGTCGGAGAGCAGGCAGAGACACAGGGCAGCAACTCACCTTGTCTGTGGGGACCTGGGAAAGAGGGCGGCCCAGGGGGGCCGGGAGGGCCTGGGGGGCCTTGCCGCCCTTCGTAGCCAATGCCAGGGGGTCCCTGTGGTCCAGGAGGCCCCGGTGGCCCAACAATGCTGTCCCCTTTGGGACCCTGGATAGGGTGAAAGAGCATCCCTGAAACAAAGGCACAGCCCCAGCACCCAGAGCCTTGCTGCCCCTCGTACGATGGGGTACTCACCATCAGGGTGTGGGGTATTCATGGCAAGGTGTGCAGTACTCACCGGTGGACCTGGGTAGCCCTGGGGCCCTGGTGGCCCAGTGACACTGGGGCCATAGAGTGTGGAACCACCTGGCTCGCCCTTCTCTCCTTTGGGACCCGCCTCTCCCTTGTCACCCTGTGGTACAGCGTGCCCTTAGGACAAGCAGTTGGGTGCACCCTACAGCCCCAGATGGCACCAGGCCACGTATTGAGGACATCCCCATGATGCAGAACTTACCCGCAGGCTGGCACTGAACCGGCTCAGGTCGTAGGGGAACTGGCCTGGGGGGAGGGAGAGAGATTGTGAACACAGAGCAGCCACCACTCACCTCTGTCCATGGGGATGTGCCACTCACCTGGGGGCCCCGGGGCACCCACATCTCCTTTCTCTCCCTTTTGACCTGGAAACTGGTGAAAACCTGTGGGGAGCACATGGGTGATACCATCTCAGAGGTGCAGCCCCACGGCCACCACTCCAACAGAGGCACCCTTGGCTGGGATCCCCCAGGCTGCCAGGAGCTGCTGGGGTGCAAAACTCCCCTTACCTGGGAAGGCGGGACGGCTGGCATCACTGAAGCCCTGCAGGGACACAGAGAGCAGCTGCTGGTGCCAGCCCACATGCCAGCTCTGTCAGACAGCACTGGGGTGCCCTCTCCAACCCCACCAAGCACCGAGAGGACCGCAGCACTACTCACATTGTTACTGTCATAGACCACACTGCCAGGTGGCCCGGGAGGGCCGGGGGGACCTGGGGGGCCAGGAGGACCCTGGAGGAAGAGAGAAGATGCATCAGGGTCCTGGACAGGTTCCCATAGAGGACTGGGCCCTGTGCCAAAGGGATGCAGGACCCTTCGGTCCCCTGTCCTCCCTTCCATGCAGCTGCACTCACCCGCAAGCTCAGCATACCACCGATGTCCACTGGGTCGCCCTTCTCGCCCTTCAGCCCATTCATGCCAGGACGTCCCTGAGGAGAAGCACAACATCAGCTTCACTCCTGTCCCCATGTCATGGTACAAAGGACAGAGCTGGTGTTCCTGCCCTTGCGTTCCCTCCCCAGCACTGCTTCCATTTCCACCATCCCATGCGGACACAATGGTTTGGGGTCAGGAGGGCATGCTGTGGGAGTACCAAGGAGGAGGCAGTGGCCCAGAGGCAGAGGCAGGGATAGAAAACAAACCAAGAATGGGTCTTACAGGTCTGCCTGGAAAGCCGATTTCTCCCTTCATTCCTGCTCGCCCATGGGGGCCCTGGAGGGAGGAGAGAGAGGACAGGAATGTTCAGTGCACCAGAGAAGCCCCATCCCTCCACGGGCACAAGGAGGGTAGCGATGCTGACTTACAGATGGGCCCATCGGTCCTTGCAGCCCAGGCTCCCCCTGTGGAAATGTCAGACAAGGAAATGTCATCAGCATCAGGACGGCAGCACCACAAGCAGCACCGTGCTCCAGCATGGTGCACTCACCTTCTGTCCTTTCATGTTGGCAGCAACAATGGTCCCATCCGGGCTGATGATGACGCCAGGCTCTCCCTTCTCTCCCTGCAAGAGGCATACAAATGGAGCACACACCCAGTATCGTAGGGCTGGCACCAGCCAGAAGAATGACCAGAAGCTGCTACCTTCATCCCTGGTGCACCTTGGATGCCTGGCGATCCTGGATCCCCCTTCGGTCCCACTGGGCCCTATGCAGAGGAGCAGAGCCCACATCAGCTGCCAGCTGGTACCCAGGGGCTGCCCCACTGCTGGCACCCAGACACTCACCGGGAAACCAGCATGTCCTGGTCTGCCCTGCAGGAAGAGCACACAGTGAGCAAAGAGGTGGCTGTCCACGAGCACTGCCAAGGTACGGATAGGGGAGGTATGGCTGTGGAGAGGCACCTACCTCTGGGCCCGGCAGAGCTGCCAAAGGCCTCTGGAAAAACAGTCAAAACGTTTTTTTTTAATGGAATCTTTGCTCTGGAGGCCAGCCTGCAGCACACAGAGCTACAGCAGACGTCCCCTGTTCTTTCCATGTAACAAGGGCAGGACAGGCCCTTTTACCCCCAGCTTCATCTCCCCCCAGCATGGGAATAGCACAGTACTCAGGCACCAACCCGACGGAGCCAGAAGCCATTACTTACATCCTCACTTGAGATGTAGATGACCTGTCCGGGGGGACCCGGTGGGCCAGGGGGGCCTGGCAGCCCCACGCCATCTTGGCCTCGCTCACCCTGCAGGACACAAGTTGTCAGACCCAGCTGCCACCAAGGGGCCCCACTCACATCCCAGCATTGCCCAGCCCACACCCACCTTCTCACCAGGGCTGCCACGGTTGCCTTTCGGACCCTGCGAGGGAATGGAGGCATGGGTGAGTATAGGGAAGGCCCTGGTCCTATAAAGTGCTTGGGGTGACGCTGGAAGCATGGAGGTATCCACAAACTGATGGGGACTGGGACGAAAGCAGCATCCGTGTCTGGAGCGAGGAGCAGGGTTTGGGGCAGGGATGGGGCTGTGGCTCCTACCTGCGGTCCAGGGAAGCCCTCCAGGCCAGGGCGGCCATCTACGCCAGGCACACCAGCATCCCCCTGCAAGAGCATCAGGACAATGTGAGGCACAGGCACAGCACTGGTGTGAGACACGTCTCACCCACCCCGTCTCTCCCAGCATCCCACTCCTACCTTTGGGCCTGGAGGGCCAGGCTGCCCGAGGCTGCCCGCCTCGCCCTTGATCCCCGGTAGTCCTGGCACACCCTGTGGAAGCCACGAGGATGAGGGGACATGAGCACACAGCGGCTACACAGTACAAACCAGATGAGGGAGGGATGGAGTGCAACAGAAGCTACCTGTGGTCCACTGGGGCCACGTGGTCCAGGGGAGCCGGTGGCAAGTGGCAGCCCAGAGCCCTCCATGTCACCCTGCGACAGGAGAAGGGGCTGAGCCGTGCCTGCCCCCCTCACCCTGCAAGCACTGCCACCATCCCCATGAAAGCACTTACAAATCCAGCCTCGTACCCCGGCCCTGGTGGACCTGGGGGCCCTGGGGGCCCTGGCTGCCCTCGGGGTCCAACTGGCCCAGGGAGGCCAGCCAAGCCAGTCTCTCCTGGGGGACCTGCTGGTCCTGCTTCTCCCTTGCTGCCCTGCAAAGGGAAAAGAACAAAGGAGTGGATGGGATGTGCAGAGCCGTCCCTACACAGCACAGTGCCCCAGGTCACCGTGCAATGTGCATGGTGGCCACCAGAGGCTCTTCTACAATCATAAATACTTTTTTTTCCTTTTTCATGCTGCCCTGACACGGGGGTGAACTTTGCATCAAAGGGGGACACTCGCATGCATCCCACATTTTGTTATGGGTCTCTAAGTGCTGCAGCCTCCATCTCCCACCCCACCTATGCTCTCAGTGCTCATAACACCTGGGAATATCCATTCACAAAGCTCTGGCCCCCAGCTCAAAGCTCCTACCCCCAGCTCAGCTCTGGGGCTGTTGTGGGCAAGGGGCAGCCTCACCCCATAGGGAGGGAAAGGACAAGCATGCGGTTCCAGGCATGCCACCTGCATGCTGTTACCTCTTGCCTCTCCCAGAGGCAGGGAAAGAAAGAAGCCGGAGCAGGTAGGAGGGGAGAGGAGGTGGTTTGCTCTGGTTAGAGGAGGAGTGGAGACAGAGAGAAGAAAGATGTGCAAGAAGACAGTGTGTTTCCAAACAGGTATGTGTGCCCACTGGCTCCTTTAAAGGGTATTCTCACGTTAGAAGGCAGACAACCATTTCACTTGTGGGTAGTTCACCCCTCCCTTTGCGCTCCAGGCTTGGGGACATCCTACTGACCCACACCATTGTGTGAGTAGCAGCCCCATGCACCCCTGAGCCAGGGAACCAAGAGTTCCAGCAGTCCCCTCTCCATGTGGCAGAAGATTTATCCCCAGTGCAGCACCCCAGAGAACCTTACCTTGGGTCCTGGTGCTCCGGGGAGACCAAGGTCGCCCACATCACCCTGGAGAGGAGGAGGAAGAAGTTGTTTAGAGGAGTGACCTGGGGGCCCATGGAGCTGAGATGCTCCAGGGGATCAAGTAGCAGCTGCCTCAGGAGAGAGCAGAGCCATTCTGGGTGCATGGAACAAGGGATGCTCACCTGCTCTCCTTTGGGCCCTGGCGGTCCAGGCATCCCATCTTTTCCAGGAGGACCCAGAGGACCCTGCAAGATGCCCAGGAGGTGCCTTCAGTGCACATGGCTTCAGTGGGCACAGAGCTGCCACCACCATGGGACAGCCCTGGAATGGTCCCCTTGGTCACTCAGCACCTACCTCTGGCCCTGGGGGCCCAGGGGTTCCATCTCTGCCTGGCAGCCCTGGTGGTCCTGGCAGGTCTGTGCTGTTCATCCCAAACCTTCCTGGCTCCCCCGGCAAGCCAGGCACGCCTGGGGGACCTGGGGGACCAGGTGGCCCTCGTGGGCCCTGCAAAAGAAGGAGGGGACAATGGTCACATGCATCTTTTACTCCTTGCAGAGAGGGAGTCTTGCACTCACCCGCAGGGTCTCCAGGTCACCACCAAACCCAGAGCCTTCCATGTCAATGAATGTCTAGGGAAGAAGCACAGACAAAATATCAGGGCTGAGGTGCCTGACAGCACAAGATGCTGTCCCACGGTGTCTCCATGCAATGTTCTACAGCCTCCCAGGTTCCAGGGGTACCTACCAGCCCGTCCTGCTTGGAGGAGGGTCCTGGAGGTCCAGGGGGACCCGGTGGCCCCGGAGGGCCCCTTGGCCCCACACCAGGGTCACCCTGTGGGATGGAGAGGAGATCATCGTTCACAAGCACAGGCAGGTTGCCTGCTCCACTGTGGCCACAGTCATTGGTATGGCCACCAGCACGGCCACCAGCACGCTTACTCACTTTCTCTCCCTTCTGCCCAGACTCTCCTGGTGTCCCCGGAAACCCTTGGGGCCCCATCTCACCCTGTAAAGGGGAGCAGGGGAATAGGCATCAGTGGGTGGTGGGGCACAGAGCAGCTGTCCTGTGCGGTATCCCGCAACCCTTCCCACTTACAGGTTTGCCGTCCTCGCCGGGATCACCCTGGGGATGGCAAAGGAGAGGGATGAGTGGAGCACAGGGAAGAAAGGGGGAGCATAAGAGAGGGGCTTGACTCACAGGTTCGCCGTCCCTGCCAGGGGCCCCATCCTTCCCTGGGGGGCCAGTGGGGCCGGGGGGGCCAGTGACTTGCTCCAGCGACATGCCATCAGTATGCCGTGAGAGAGGGCCAGGGGGGCCAGGCTCTCCAGGCTCACCTTTCTGGCCCTTGGAGCCAGGGTAGCCAAAACCAGCGCTGCCCTGGGGAGGAGACAGAAAAGCATCTGACCATGCCCAGTGGCGTGACTTCTTTGCACTCCAGGGTTTGTGGCCAACATGGACACAGCTTGGCCCTACATCCCTGCCCAGCTCTCCAGCAGCGCTCACCTTGATGCCCAATTCACCTTTCTCCCCCTGTGGAACAGAAATGGAGACAGATGAGCGTCAAACGTGGACACACTGCTGCAGACTGGTGGGAGAGGCAGCCCCAACAGTCCCTTGCTTACCTTCTCGCCCTTGGCAGTGCCTGGGCCCAAGATGCCACTGGTCCCCGAGTCCCCCTTCAGGCCACGTTCACCTTTCTCTCCCTTTTCACCTTTGGGGCCAGTGCCTGCAGGGATGGCAGTTGTGTCAGGGACCAGCACCACTAGTGTGGTGGCAGAAAGGGGAGGGGACAGCTGCTGTTACCTCCTGTGGAGATCTGCAGCCTCTCCTCCACTCTGGTCCTTTCTGCCTGCTGGGGGGATCCCACACTGCTCCTTGTCCCACCGCCCTCCACCACAGGCGGGGAGGTGACAGGGACAGCATCCAGCAGCCCTGGGACGCCCTGTGCCAGCGACAAGGGGACACTGACTTTGAGTTCCCCCAGTCTGTGTATCGCCACCGAGCGCAATGCCAACTCACCTTATCCTTCCCCGAGGGACGGTGCCTGTCCTCTGCCCCGCTGCCAAAATCTCCAGATGCCTGCACTCAGCCGGGGGAGAGACAGAGTGGCTCAGCCCAGGAGCTGAGGAGGAGCCCCCCCAGGCTGCATCTCTCTGTGCTCACCTCGGTGTCATCCTCCTCCTCGCAATGGTACTCGGCCGCCCGCGGATCCCCTCGCAGCCTCAGGTCAGCAATCACACCCTGCAAGACATCATGCCATTGGGGACGGAGGCACAACGGGTCCTTCCTGCCCTGCCACCACGTCCCCAGAACAGAGGTGGATCACACCAGCCCTGCCCCGCCGGATGCTGAGCCATAGCAAAAAAAGCCATCTGCCTGCTCTGTCACTAAGAGGCTGCAGAAGGGCTTTGGGCAGCCAGACAGCAAGGCTTTTACAGCAAGTCTTCAGGATGTGCTCTTCATTTCCCTCTTGCCAGAGCATTCCCCATCCCAACTGGCCTCTCTTCTTCACCACTTCCCAGCAAGGGACACCTGCCAGCTCCAGCCTGCTGCTGGAAAGCTCCCATTTTGTATTTCTTAGCCTAATCCCCACTTCCTCACCATTTATTTGGGTTTTGCAAGCGCTGTGCACATTCAGAATGCTTATTTATACAACAAACCTCCACAAATTCTTCCCTAAGTAGGCCACCTCAGGAAGAGCCTCACAGCAGAGCTACCTGCTAGGAGGGCACTGCACCACCCGGCAAAGCCCAGCTCCTCGCTGCCAGGACAGGACATGGCCATGCTCTGATCCCAGCAGGGAGAAAAGCTGGAAGAGGAAAGATGCCTTGTCACTGGGCAGGACACCTAAAACAACATTTCAGCTTGCTTGAAAGCACAGCGCGCTCAGGAAACATGAGGGGTTTGAGAAAACAAGAATCAGAGGCAGCTGCAGTGCAGCCAGGTTGGCTGTTAGCTGTCTATCTGTACATAAAAATATATGGAACTACAACCACCCCCCCAGGCAAATGCCACCCACATGGGCTCTGAGCTTCTCAGCCCATCTCCTGGGGGATGCTCAGCCCTGTACCACCAATATCCAGCACACCTTAGGAGCTGATCCTTATGGATCCCTTCCAGTGCAGGATATTCTATGGTAAATGCTGCCTGCCAATGGCTGGCTCTGCTGCTTGTCTGGAGGCCAGGATTTAATCAGCCCTGTCGGCTGCAAATAGCATGGGCTGGGTCATGAGGCAGTCAGATGCTGGGCAGATGCTGAGCCTGCTGGGCAGAACCTGGTGAGCTGCAAGGACTCAGCCTCCCCTTCCTTGATGCCTGCTTATTCCCTCTGGGAGAACTGGGGGCCATTCTGCAAGAGCTTGCTCACAGCCTTCTCCCCAAGGCACAAACATCACCTGCTAGAAAGGCAAAAGCATCTGTGCTCTTCTCCAGGCTTTTTCCTGCATCTTCCAGCCAAATCTCCACCAAACCTCCTGGGGAGGATTTCCTCCGTGGCCATGGCTTGCCACCCCAGCAAGTTCAAAGAAAGAGGTTGCCCTTGAGATCTCCTGGAGCCTCCTCAACCACTGGTCCACAGTGCATCAATCGTTAACACCTTCCTGGGAGTTTTTTTGCAGCCTCCTGCCCTACATGGTTTAATAGCTCTGCTCATGTGCCAAGGCAACGTTTAATTTCACAAATGCACTCTGCAAAGCTCCTTGGTAGAAGCACTGTCCCATGGTTGGGCAGAGCATACTCAACCCAAATGAAACCTCACAGAGCAGTGAAACCTCACAGTGGGGGATTTCCATGTCAGCTGCATTTTCCCCACACTTCCAGTAAATCTTATCTAACACATGAACCATTCTCAAGCCACGGACTGAGCTATCACCTTCCCTCCCAGCTCTCATCCGTCTTCCTGTAGATAAGGCCCAACAAAGATATGCTCCAGCCTGAACATTTTTTCCAGCTGAGAGACAGTTCACCAGCCCAGTTAGCAGGCACCAAAGGAGAAGGGTATTTTCAGTAAGAGGAGGCTCAAAGAGAGCATTTGCCGAAATGGGGGTCATGGTGGATGCTACAGCGCTACCACATCACCCCCTGCCTTAAGAGCTTTGGGTTGGGGATGCCCAAGAACATAATGATGGCACCTTAAGCCAATCCCTCTTGCCCAGGTGATGCACACAGAGCATGTCCTTTGGTTTCTCTTGCCAAAGAGGTCAGTTCAATCTCTTTGAACCAACGGGCTGGTGACACATCCCTACAGCCTCTCTCCTCCTCAGACGCCACTGGTTGGGATCACCAAGGCATTACCTGGTATTTATCTGGGTCAGCCCCTCCAGCCTGACCAACAAAGAGCCCGGCACCTTCTTCCAGTTCCATCTCATCTGGGGAGCGCTCAAAGCGGACCCGCTCGTGCTCCTCGCAGTCCAGGTAGAGGATGACTTCGTCCTCCTCCACGCTGATAGCAAAGTTTGCCCACTGGTTGAGCAGGGTGGGCACGGTGAAGGTGGCAGCCGCGTAGGAGCTCTGTGAGCCCGGCTCAGTGTAGTAGAAGATGATCTGCTGCTTGCCCATCTCCAAGTCTGAGAGCTTAACACCCACGTAGATGATGCTCTGCGTGGAGTCTGTGATGGCAAAGAGCACGCCGGCCCGCGGGGTGGTGGGCTGGATGTGAAAGAGGAGAGAAAAGTCTCGGTAGAAGGGGCTGGGCAGGTGGTACCGGGCCACCTGGCCTGTGTTGGCATTGGGTCCAAAGACATAGCCAGGTCTGTTCTCATGGCCGTAGATTTTGACGATCCCCTCCGGCGGCGGGTCTCCAATCAGCTCCAGGAGGCTGACCTCACTGCTCAGGTTCTCTGCAAAGAGGAGGGAGAGGGGATGGTGAGAAGCAGCACAGCAAGGACACGCAACTTCAGCAGGCCCCTCTGCTCTGTGCCTTTGGGGATGCTACTCAGGGCCACCCAGTGACACTGCTCCACAGTCTGGGGACATTAGGCAGCTGGGGGCTCGGCTTCACATTGCAGCTGCTGAACCTAAAAGACCCATCCAGCCACGAGGGAGCCAAGCAGTGAGCTTTCATGCTATTTTGAGCCTGCGCCAATTAACAGCTACTTCATTTTCTCATCTTGTGGATGTGACCCCAACACTCACCATCCCTAGAGGAACATTTCTGTGCTCTTCCCTGCAGCTAACCCTGCTCCCAACCCCACTGCCTGGAAAGATGCAGCTTCCCAAAGGGAAAGAGGGCCCTTCTCCAGAAAACAAGAGGAATTTTTATACATGGCTAGAGAGGTCTCAAGTCTCCAGTGGGCTGCTGCTCTGCTGGATCTGGATGAACAACCCTTCTCCTGGTCAAAAGGTGCTAGGGTACAAGTAAGCACATCCACATAATGGAGCAGTAACATACTCAAGGACCAGGATATGCACTGGAACAGAGCAGTGAGTGCTGGGGAGCAGGGCCGCAAGCCAGATGAGGCAGCAGCGTTTCTCAAGCTGCAGAACGAGGATGCAGCTCCCAAAACGCATCCCAATCCCTGCTGCTTGCTCTCCACTTAGAGTGGCATGGCATCCCAGAGCTCCAATAAAATGAGATATCTCACAGGTACAGCTGCGTGTTGTGCCCTCGCACACCCATGCCCGCTCCAAAGTCATGACCAGCCTCGCAACACCCTGTCCCCATAGGGTCACCGTGGCTGGGAACCATCCCAACCCTTTCCTTGCACCGCCTGGGAAAGTGGCTGGGACTGACATGCACCCTGCCGGCTTCCCAGATGATCTCAATTTCGAGCTCGTCTCCTGCCCCAGCTCATTTTCTCAAGGCACTTCAGGGAGTTCTGGTCAGGACAGTCTCTCCTACCAGGCACAGCTGAACATCTGGCCGTGTGAGCCAGCCCTCTGGATGCAAACTCCTGTTGTTTTGGCAGCACGCACATCCTCATCGCCCACACAATGGGCGCTGGATTCCTCCTCTCCTATGTCAACCATTCGGGCCGGTGCCAACTTGATGTGAGCGAGTAAGCAAGCGTGCTGTGCATCGGTGATTTTTAACTCCAGATTTCCCAGGAGCAAGAAGATATCCAACAGCCGCTCCCAGCTGCAGGTTCCCATTTTGGGGTTCCCAGAACAGCCAAGGACTGCAGCATGGGATCAGGCTCCTTGCTGCCAGTGAGGATGGCACAAAGGGCCTCTATGAGGAGCTGAAACAATTCAGTGCCCCCCTCCCTCCCTGCTGCCGAACGCAAGCCGGGTATATTGGGGTGTGCGCAGGAGCCTGGGAACCCCCACCCTGCTCTGAAGCAAAGCATTTTCCTCCAGAGTATTTTAAAAAAGAAAACCAAATATATGTATTAAAAAAAAAAAAATAAAATCAGCCCAGCCCAGCCCAGCCTGGGAGGGAAATATCTCCTTTGGAATGGTAGGAAGAGACAAATACCTGGGTTTCTATTCCAAAGCGTGGGGGCATCTGAGCACACAGAGCATCCCAAGCTCCTGTGGCAGCCAAGCCAGGATGCCAGGGCTGGTCCTTTCAGAGAGACATCAGAAATGCCTCATTCTAGAGGCAGGGGGATATTTCTCTCCGCCAACCTCAGTTCTGTGGATGGCAGCCAACCACGAGTTGCCCCACACATGACAGCACATGCAGGCACAAGGCAAAGCAGCTTCCATTGCGCTGAGCCATGCCATGCAGTGCTGCGCCAGCTGCCCCTCTGTGCAGCAGCCCTGACCTCAAGAGACACCACTGGGAAGCATGGATGGTGCTTATCTTGGCTTGGAGGAAGCCAAATTCATAAAAGCTTTATGCTAAGAGGAAATCAGAGCTTCCTCCCAGGGGTCCACGCAGGCAGGGGTCCACGCAAGCAGGGGTGTAGGAGCCATCTCTGCAATTCTTCATGCAGACAGCCTGTCCTCTGCCTTGAGGCTTGAGGTGGGGGCTGGTGGGGGAAGGCTGAAAGAGGCTTTTGTTAGCAATGCAATTCACAGTCCTGCTTCCCTTGGTATTTCAACCATCTCTGGGTTCCCCCTTCCTCTCCAAACACACCACTTGCGCCCTGGCTCAGAGCAGGAGTTGGGCGACGATACAAGGAAGCTTCCCAAAGAAAACAGGCTCGCACCTTGCAACACGCGAGCGAGCCCACGATGGCCACAGACGCATCCAGATCCCATCTGCAGGGTGGGGACGGTCAATCTGCCAGCAGCACGGCACTCACATCCCAGTGCCGTCCACTACAATGCGACATTGTGCGCTCGCCCCCGCAGCAGGACTCCTGCCTTGCCGATATTCCTGATCATGCGCAGCGGGCAGCAGGGGAATCCCCCAGCCGTGGCTTCATCCCAACCCCAAACTGTCCCAAAGAGACTCCTGGGCAGCCCATGGATTGCAATGGAGGATTGCCAGCACCCCAGAGCTGGCCACACAGTTCTCCCATGGACACCATCGCAGTTCCAGGTGGCGCTGGCACGGAATCACACAGGGATGCCTGGGGCCACAGTGACCGAGCTTTGGCTCCTGCTGCCCTTGGAAGGGCTCCAGAGATGCTCAAGGCTGCTCTGCATCTCCGCCTCTCCCCCTTCCCGTCGCATCCCACAGAGAGCTGCTTTGACAGCCCAGGGGGCCAACAAGGGCATTTGCGCCTTCCTTGTCCCCCAGACTCGTCTGCTCCACGTCACCTGAGGGCACAGGGTCCAGCACGACAACACAGCCCCATTCAGTGGAGCTGCAAAGGGCAGCAGTAGGAGTTCCCGTTCTGGCTTTCATCCCCTGCTCCCGGGGGTGTTTCTGTCCCCAAGCTGCCACCCTTGGCTCCTCACCCCGCTGAGGAGGCCTTAGCTGCTGGCTAAGTCACACAGGGCTCAAAAGCACTTTGTGGCAATAGTCGAGCACCAAGCACCTCTCCTGCTTTCTGAGTAGGGGGATCAAACATTAGCTGTGGGTAAATCATTAACCCCAAGGCAGGGCAGCAGACATGTGGGTGTGCATATGTGAGGTCACAGCCCTGGCCCCATGTGGGGAAGCGATGCCCTGTGGCTCCCTCCAGCTGCTGCCTGGGGTCACCTTGAAGCCCCCATGGTGAGCTCCACATCCCACACCAGTGGGGACAATCTGGGGATGGACAAGGAGGCTCCTCTTTGCAGAAGGAGCCCAAACCCAAAAACTGAGGCAGGGCAGAGAGGCTTTTGGCCAGAGACGAGGCAGTAGCATCCCTTGGAGCACTAGAAGGCTTTGGCTGATGAGACATGCAGAAGGAAGACATGAACAAGGGTCACCAGCCACATTACCTGCGGACACATTAACAAAGACACAAGAATACCCTCCGTCCTCCTTGGGGAGAGAGTCACAGGGCAGAGGCAGGCGCCCACCAGCCGAGTGCATCCAGCACAGGTCTCTGACGGCCTCACAGAAGCCCTGGCACGGCGGGGGAGTTACAGGGACTGAGGCACTACACCCAGGGACCAGGAGCAAGCAGAGGAACCACTCCAAGTAGCGGTGGCACCGAGACTCAAGCAGCCCCTCCCACTCATGCAAAGCAGCCCGAATTTCCACCTCGCTGCCGTGGCTGAGATAATTCGGCAATCTGATATGGTTGGTGCCCAGAACGGAGCAGAAAGGCAGGTGGGCCGGGAGGGGCAGGCAGCGCCCGCCCGCTGGAAGCAGTCTGGGGAAGGAGGGAGCAAGCCCCGCGCCAACAACTCGCAGGGTAGAGGTTAGTAAATCGAACTCAGGAGGACCAGCAGGAGGAGAATCCGCACCGCTCACTGCCCTCAGTTTGGGCGCAGAAGGGCTCTGGTTCCCACTGACACCAAGCAGTGCCGGCCCCTCGCCGTCGGTGCTGCGCTTCGGGCCCCCATCACCCGGTGTTGCAGCACCAGGAGCGGCGGGGGATGGCCAGGGGATGGCCCAGGGTCGCCAGCCCCATGTCTCAGCATGGTCTGCAGCACGTGGCGTGGGCGATGCTCCATGTCGCTGCGCCGTGGGGTGGTGGGCACTGTCACCTGATGGGAAAGGGAAAGGAGCTCTACCTGGACGGGCGGCTGCTGGCCTCTGTGGGGAACCCCCTGTCCCCTCCTGCTGCCAGGGCAGCTCCGTCGTATTGGGGTTCCCCGTTCCCAGAGGCTGTGGAGTCTCGGTGGGGCTGCGGGTGGGTGGTGTACTGCGAGGGGGAGCGGCAGTCCGAGCCGTGCTGGTTGGCACTGAGATCCCCGCGGTGCTCCCGTCCCCCTGCTCGGGGCCATCCGTGCTCTCAGTGCTCTCCTGTCCCGTAGGTGCTGCCGTGCTGGGCTCCCGGTGCCGCTGTGTGGTGGCCACATCCCCTGCTGCTGCTGAGCTCAGAGGTGTGCTCAGGGTGGGTGAAATCTCTGCAGTGCTTGGCGCCGTGGGGGTCCCCGTGGTTTTCGGGCTGCCCCAAATCCAGTCGAGAAGCTGCGCGTCGCAGGAGGAGAAGCAGCAGGAAGCCAGCAGCAGCCAAAGCCCCAGGTGGAGCACAGCCATGGGGAGGGGAAAGCGAGCCCCCCGGCTTCGCAAACGGAGGGGCTCGGGGGCAGAGGCAGGAGCTCGGCCCCAGCGAGGCGCCCGCAGCGCTCGCATCGCTCTCTCCTCCCCAGCGCCCAGCCTTCAAACCGGAGCGCTGGGAGGAGTGGCCCCGCTGCCGGCCGCGAGCCCTCCTCTCCCAGCCTCCTCGCAGCAGGCACGGCCCCCGAGGGGCGCGCAGCCGGGTTGCGACCCACTCGAGCCCCCTGAACGGCCAGGAGCAGAGCCAGCGGTGCAAGCTCCCTGGGCTGCTGGCCCACACTAGCCAGCTGCCGCTGCTCCTGCCTTAACCCCTTCTGCCCCAGAAAACACTTCCAAGATTTCTGCTGGCTGAGAAAGCAACTAGCCCCTAGAGTAGCAAGCGCTTTCAAGACCCTTTCCTTGCTCGGTTTCACGGCCAGAAGCCCCAGGTGCTGCAGTAGGCTGGTGAGCGAGCGGGGTAGCAGACGGTGAGCTGGAGGAGCACAGCGGGGCCCCAGCACCACGCGCCGGCACGCCTCCAAGCCAGGGCTGTGAGTAACAGCAGCCTGGGGCTGCAGTTCTGCTGGAGCCGGTTGCGAAAGCCTGCAGCAAGCAGCACAATGAGAAGACATGCAGGGACAACCCAGGTCCTCCATGTCACCATGTCCCCTCATGCTGACCATGAGAACCACAGAACATCCCAAGTTGGAAAGGACCCACAAGGGTCACCCAGTGCAACCCCCAGTCCCACGCAGCACCTCCCAAACCCAACCCCTGTGGCTGAGGTTGGTGTCCCAACGCTCCCTGAGCTCCAGGAGCCCTGGGAGCTGCTCCGTGCCCACCGCCCTCTGGGGCACAGCCTTCTCCTCACCCCACCTCACACAGCCCCACGCCGTTCCACTGCCACCTGAGCAGAGCTCAGCGCTGCCCTTCCACTGCAAGGAGCCGCAGGCAGCCACGAGGCCTCCCCTCAGCCTCCTCTTCTCCAGGCTAAACAAACAAACCAAGGGATGTCAGCCACTCCTCACACATCTCACCCTCAGACCCTTCACCATCTCCACAGCCCCACAGAGTCCTCCTGGTTCTCCTGCTGTTCCAATTTGTAAAGAAATTAAACAGGAACAAAACAGGGTCAATGAGGCTTGCGATCGTTTTAAAACAGCCTTTTGGCAAGGCTCTGCTAGTCAGGAAAAGTGTGAAACTAATGCTCAGATGTCTATTAGCTCCATGCACTGCTTCCCACGCTGCTTTTTGGTGTGATTTGTGCAAATTTTCCCACTAAAATGGTGGCTGGCACGGGAATAATGCCATGCTAATATGCCTGCCCAAAGCTGATGTTGTTTCACGAGT
Organism: Lagopus leucura; assembly: GCF_019238085.1. Taxonomy (NCBI): domain Eukaryota; kingdom Metazoa; phylum Chordata; class Aves; order Galliformes; family Phasianidae; genus Lagopus; species Lagopus leucura. The sequence continues at coordinate 20,868,219 of NW_024962267.1, read as the reverse complement.
GCTTTGTGGAACAGCTTTCCCCTGATACAGCACAGCCTACACCCAATGTCATGCATTTTTTGCCTTTAGGGTCGGGTTTCCACGTGCACCCCCTGCTCAGCAGCTCCTTGCAGCTACTGTCAGCCTGCCCCGTCATGTCCCAACAGGGCTCCGTGCTGCTTCTCAAGGCCGCTCCACCCCACGAGTGTTCGGAGGACAAGTCTTGGGTGATCACAGAACACCACAGCATGGCTTAGGCTGGAAGGGATCACAAAGCCCAGCCATTTCCACCCCCTGTGCCACAGGCTGGCTGCCCCCATGAGCTCAGGCTGCCCAGGGCTCCATCCAGCCTGGCCTTGAGCAACTCCAGGGATTGGGCACCCACAGCTCTGGGCAGCAGTGCCAGCGCCTCACCGCCCTCCGAGTGAAGAATTCCTTCCTAACACATAAGCCTCCCCTATTTTAGCATTTGAAAGCCATTTCCCTTGTCCTACTGCTAATTACACACGCCTCCCTCACCAAATGCATCACTTCAGAAGTGATACAAAGGGGACTTGTTTTTTGCACCAGAACTGACCAAACTCAGGACACAGGGAAGCCCTGACCACAGGTCCTGGTCACAAAGCCCCAAAAGGTCCAAGTGGCAGGGGACAATCATGACAGCCTCATTCCTGGCTGTCCAGATGGACAGATGGACAGCTAAGCTGTTCCTGGACAGAGCCCAAATCCCTTTCTCACGCTGGTGAGTCAGGGCTGGGGGCTGCCAGTCATGTTGCCCGTGGGAAGGATGGGTGGAAACCCAGGCTCAGCAGTTCTTGCAGGAGCCCAGGGCAGTGGGATGGGGGAGGGGGAAGGAAAAGCCCCGGTATCCACGCTGAGCAGTGCAGAGAAATGGCCCTTTTAGGCACCCTGACAATGGAGAGATTCATTTTTGCCACAAAGGGGCTGTTGATGGGGTGCAGGCAGGGCAGAGGAATGTACCCTGAACAGGGGGACACGCGCACCATTTCCCACGGCTTCTCCCCAGAGATGCAGAACGCTGGGTGGGAGCACCACAAGCCCCAGCAAGCTGCCTTGCCTCCACCAGGAGCATTCCAAGGAGCAGGGCAGGCTGAACGCGCAGACGCAGTGCAAGCAGAGATCACGAGTGCACCATGCATGGGGTGTAAAGAAAAGAAAAGCCAGAGAGCCCTGGTTCAAGACCTGTATTCCACGCTCGTGGTTAACAAATAACCACACCTGAACAGGGTGCCGAGCCAAAGGGTTTCCAGCAAGCTGGCTGCATGCTCCCCAGAGCAGTGGGAAGAGCATGGTGTTGTGACAGGCGACAGGGGACCTGGCCAGGGAAATATTTGCTTGTGCTGTGCCAGCACTGCACATATGGGCTGGCTCATAGTGCCTCCCAGTGTGGTGTTTTGAGCTCTCAGCAGGGAGATCTGGGGGATGGATGGTGGGACCGAGGGGACAAGCTCTGCTCAGGAAGGCCCATCCCACGAACCTAGCTGGCTGCTGGGGACTACCAGCCAGCCCCTGTGGGGTCACACTGCTCATTCTTGAGGGCTCCCCACCCAGAGCTCATTGAGCAGCGTGAACAGATGGATGGACAGACAGACAGCAGAGGGAGCTCCAGGCCCGAGCACTGCACAGAGTAGAGGTCACAGAGGGGTCCTGAGGGATGCTACTGTGCCCATAGGCACTGCACAGGGATGTCTGCACCCAGCACAGCTCCAGCTGCAGGACCTGAGCACTCAGCTGGGGCAGGGCGAGACCCCAATGGCCTTGCCCCGTCCCTCTAGGTGTCACTGGCCCACCAAGGACCTCTCTTTTCCAGGCCAGGAACCCTTGAACATACTTAGCTAAGCAAGCCCAGACAGGGCGAGCAACCTGATTCCTCCATCACCTGCAGTTCTCTGCCTCCTCTCTTGCTTTTGGCTCTTTCTCAGGATACCCCCAGCCCCTTCAGCACAGCCAATTCCACCCTCCACCCTCTGCCCCCACCCCCCACAGGAAGCCCTGCAGATTGTCCCATAGCAGCACAACCCATTGGACAACCAGAAGGACATCTCAGATTGCTCCTAGGGGAGGATGAGGAGTCACCTTCCTCCCTGCTGCACACACCAGATTTGTATTAGGAATGTCTCAGTGGAGGTGCTCAGGCAACAGCCCGCCAGGCCTCTTTTCTCAATGTCAAAAGGGTTTGGTGTGCTAAGGGAGTGTGTTCTGCTGGCAGGGCATCCCTGTACTTCCTCCATCCTCTACGTGGCTCAGCCCAGGGATGCAAACAACACCCCATGAGAACACACCATGGCCCCACAGTCTTTCCAAAGCACAGCTCCATCGTTTGCTAGCAGAAAGCAAAGCCCTGTAACATCAGAAGGCTCCTACTGCAATGCATGAGAAAGCACCAGCTCCAAAAGGCACAAAATGCAGTGAAGCAAACATTTGAGAGTGCTGCTTCCTACCAGCAGCCCAAGTTTCCCTGACACATCCCTGGAAGCAAGACTCTCGTCCCATGCCCACAGCCCAGCAAGCTCCCAGCATGGGCATCAGGACCTCAGAGCCTCCCAGGCATGGAGCAAAGAGAGACTGCAGTGAGCTGTGGGAGTTTTCTGTTGCTAAAAATCACTGCTGCCAAACAGTAGGGCCAGCTGCCCACTGATAAAGAACCGCACACAGCAGGTCTCGATATGCAGCTCCTTGGTGTGAAATAGAGGCACACAGGGATGCTGCCCTGTCTGTGCATGTTCTCCTGCGTGAGTGCTGCTGGGGAAGTGACAAAACCTCAGCGCTAGGCCAGCAGAGAGGCTGCAGGCGGAGCATTCAAGCACCGAGCAGAACAAAATCCAGCAACTGTCAGAGACAGATGGTATCTTTAAAACCTATCGATGTTTGGGATTTTAATCTCTTCCTATCCGAAAGCACAAACAACAGTTAAAAGGCACTCATCAGGACGCACGCGTAAGAGGCCTAAGGATATTGCTACATCTCGCTGACCTCCCATGCAGCCAGCGGGACAGACAGCGGGACAGACAGCGGGACAGACAGCGGGACAG
>NW_024962267.1:20645428-20865177 GCF_019238085.1 Lagopus leucura | reverse complement strand
CAGCGGGACAGACAGCGGGACAGACAGCGGGACAGACAGCGGGACAGGCACCCGGCAGCAGTGAGCAGCAGCAGAAAGGTGGCTCAGCAGCTGCACCCAGGACAGGGACACCGATATCCCCAGCGCTGCACACTGTCCCTATCCCAGGGATCCTGCAGCATCTTTGGAACAACACCAAACACAAATTCAGTCCATAAAGGCGACGTACATGAGCCCAGCCTTCCAAAACCTGGCAAAAGGCAGTGCTTTTTGCAGGGGAAAAGGACGCTCATGGTTGCAAGGTATCGCGTATGCCAGCAGCTGCTGAGGCTGGTGACGCAGGTGGTGGCTCAGGGAGGATGCAACCCGCAGCCACACAGCACCGCCGAGACCCCGGGACCGCAGCAGCGTTCCTAAACATTTACTCATGGAGAGACAGAAACTTCCTCCCAGCGAATTCCTCGATAAGATAAACCATTAAAATGTCACGACTGCCTGGGGGAGCGATCAAATCATCCAGGGGATAACAAACAGCCTGGGTGCACCACTGCAGTGGGATACACCCAACCCAGGGCTCCCACACACCTTCAATGAGCATTGGAACCGAAGTGCCCTAAGCCTGGCCCACGTGTTCCCCCTTGCGACCCTGGCCACGGGGTCATTGATGCCCACCAGGGCATCGGGGCTACTCACTGAGGAAGTGTCTGCCAGTCCTCATGGGAAATATGCAGACTATGGCAGCAGGCACGGCAGAGCTGACACCAAGCAAACAATCTCCCCTCCATCCTCCCCGGCGAGACTAAAAATACCACCGAGCCGCTTCCTCCGGGAGCAGCACAGGACGGGTCAGGTCCCAGCAAAGGCACCATGTGTTGACCTCGTAACTCGTTACCCAGCCCAATCGGAGGGCAGCAGTATGCTGGCAGCTCCCTTTTTCTCAGCACATCCCGCAGAGCAGGCTTTGTCTGCTAGGCGGGGAGCAGGCCAGGGGGCACCAGCTCTGCTTCCCATCACTGCGGGGCCGCCCGACAGCCAGGAGATAAGGCAGCGGGAGGCGAGGGAAGGAATGTGCCCCCTTCCTGCCCCCATGGCAATGCATCACCCTGCAGACTAAGTGTTCCTTGGAGGGGGGGGAAGGCACAGAGCCCACCCTAAGCCACCTCCATCCTGGTACTGGTGTGCCACACTTTACCACCACTGGCAGACTTCCTCCTCTGAGTGAGAGCATACAGCATTGGGCACTCCTCTGCCCTATCCCCCCAGGAATTCCCAAACCACAATTGCATTCCTGGAATTCCTGCAGCCCCCAGGGAGGTGCCGGGAGCATGGGGGTGATGGGAGGGTGTTGGTTCCCAGCTCTGCTCTGGACAGGGCAGCCAGGTGCTGTTTTCAGACACCTCCTTACCTGCAAATACAGGGCACAGGAGCTCTGCAGAAAGAGGAGCTTGGGAACCAACTTGAAGCAAAGAGCAATGCTAAGCTGTCGAGAAAGATCTGCCTGGGTAGGGGCTGGCCAGGGCTCAGACAAAGCCTTCCAGTGTTATGAGGAGAAGGAAACACAGCCTGCGTCTCCTGCAAGTGCATCTCCAGCACACAGCACCTGAAGGGCACTGTGTCCACCCTGCCTGGGATATCTGCATCCAGGTCTCACCCTGCAGCAAAGAACCCTAGGCATTCCCTTGCACAGCCAGGTGGTGGGGAGCTCTACTCTGCCAGGCAACCGGAGGAAAAAGAAGGCATAGGGAGGGCCTGACCCCAGAGACCACCTTTCAGTTGCCCTTGATGTCCACGCTGACACCCTGACACTCAGGGGCTTTGTGTGCCTCGAGCCTCAGGGCACTGCTAACAAGGCTCTATGCCCTTCCACCTCTCTGCACTCCTTGTACAACACCCCATCTGTGCTGTTGGCTTTGGCATCTTTTTCCCAATCTTTCACAAGTTCCCACCAAGCTGTGACATCCCGCCTCAGCAGCGCATCCCTGTCCCATCCGGGCTGCCAGCCCAGTGCAGGGTCACCACACTCCACACCATGCCCTGGCATGGCTCCGGTACTGCAGCGAGATGCTGGGAGCAGCCTTCAGCAGCATCACCCTGCCCTTGAACCTGCCCTGCCACACACACCATAGGGCTCAGTGCCTTGAAATGCATCTGTCTCGTGGCAATGTGATGCCAGTCAAGGTTGCTGCCTTACAAGAGGGTCTTAATTGAAACTGTTGAGGATGTCAACCAACATTTACAGACATTAGGATGAATGGCATCTAATGGGTCTAATTTGCTGCCGGTTGCTCCAGCCTGGCATTCCTGCAAGTACGTCACCGCGAACCTTTATGCATGGAAAGGGTTAAAAACACAAAAAAGCCCCACACTACAAACCAGCAGGCATGCCTGGAGTGGGGGATTAGAGAGAATAGGGCCATTTCTCAGCACTGACTATGGCAACATAAATAGAAAAGTAACATTACACTGGAGCCGGGGCCCTTTTGCCCCGCTCTGTCCCTACAATGCCACCATTGTCCAGCTGACAACTGGCAATTTTCCCTGTGTGGGGCTGACATCCTGCAGGCTGGGCATGGCGCTGGGGGACCGCCTTCCCCTCATCTCAAACTGTGCCCCAGCACAGCCAGGGGTACCCGCAGCACCGTCACCATGCACCCCAGCATCGGACAGATGCCCCATTGCATCCCATGCCGTGCTGCTTTCAAAGTCCACTTGCAGGGCTTGACTTTGCAGGGAGCAAGGATGGGAGAGCAGCAATAAGGCAAGCAGAGGGATGTGGCATTTTCCCATTGTGAACAACAGCACGGAGCAAGCAGAGGGCAAATGCGGGAGGCGGCTGCGCGCCCCAAGCACCACAAGCAGCTGCTCCGGGATTCTTTCTTCTGCATTTTAATTATACAACCACTCAAGTTTCTTCCTAATGGGAATGCTGAAAACCAGTTTTTCCTGCAGCAAGGCCAACTCCACAAACGCTAGCAGTGACCTGTGAAAAAAGCCCCATAAATCAACATGGCAATGTCTTTCCCCCCCCTCCCTTGCAGCATCACCACTACTATTTCACTGGTTTTTTTCCACTGTTTTAGCTTTTTTTTGTTTTTGTTTTATTTTCTGAGTTTATGGTTGTTGTTTTTTTTCCAAGGAAAGCATCTGTAAGTAAATAAACCACTCTGAAGACTCCACAAAACCACCTTCAGCACCGCAGCATCCCTCATGCCCACAGCCACGTGGCTGCTCCTAGGATGAGGTACTCCATGTGGAGCAAGCAAACCCCAGACTTCCAAGCAAATCCCAAACCTCCCCTCCTGGCTGCTGCTGGGCAGCAGACAAAGGGCGCTGAATTAGCAATTCCCCAGTGAGAGCTTGGTGCTGCTAGAGCTGAAAAGAGAAAAGGGGGAGGGGAAAAAATAAATAAATAAAAGAGGAAGGAAAAAAACAAAACACCAGCAGAAAAGTTGACGTACACAGGAACTGGCTGCGGGACTCCATGCAAGATGCAGCGTGCCCGCTGAGCACCCAGCCCAGCAGCGGGGAGCACCCAGCGCTGCCGGCACAGAGCCCAACACACCGTAGTGGTGGTGCTGGGATGTGGTGCAAGCAATAAGAACAGGCAGCAGGACAAAGGGCGGGGGAACGCAGGGCAGGAGAAAGCCCGGAAGGGGGCCGCGGGGAAGGAAAGGGAGCACACAGCAGATTGCAAGGGGACATTGTTATTGGCCGATAATCCGTGCGGCAGAGGGTCCTGAGCACAAAACTTGGTCTCAGCCTGTTTAGCTGCCCGGAGATGGGAATTCCCCAAAAGGGAAGGCCACGGCCAGCCTTGAGGCTCAGGTGTCAGTCTGTCCCCAGCTGCAGGGTACTTGGACAGACCCTGCTGGCCGCCCTAGCATGCAGCACGCATCCTCTGCCCCCCGCTTCCAAACCCTGTTGCTAGGACACTCGAGGCAGCAGAAATACAGCGCGGGGCGGATTAGCGTCTAGACTGGCTGACCTCTCCCTCTAGGTAGCACCGGGGCAAGAATTGGGCCCCTGGCACTTTCCTTGGAGGAAAGGAAAAAGGGGGCTTTGCGCAGCCCCCAGAAGCGGGAGCAAGGCAGAGGGATGCTGCTGTGCCAAGTGAGCTACCTGAAGCCCATTGCTAGCCGTGGGCCTGCCCAGCAACCGGTGACAAAAGGGCCTTTCATGGAAGGGACATGTCAGCGCCACAGTTAGCAGGGGAAAGGGGAAAAAAAAGAGCTGAAAGAAGATTATTACCTCCAGCGCTGCCTCTGGGGGCTGGAGGCTGCGGGGCCCATGTACATGCAAACATGTACATTAACTCTTTAGGTTGAGCCCCGGCAGCAAATAGGGGATGGAGCGCTGCTTCCCATGGCTGCCTGCCATAGGAGCTGGTGGCCTGAGTCCTGCAGAGCAGTCACCAGGTGTGGCAGGGTGGCCAGAAGGTCCCCAGGAGGATGGCTCTGGTCCCAGTGCAGAGGGAAATAAGGCTCCCTGCTGCCAGCCAGCTGCTGCAGGTGCAGAGCATAGAGTCGTAGACTCGTAAAACAATTCAGGTTAAAAAAAGACCTCTAAGATCATGTACTCCAACCATCCCCGATAAGCCCACTCCCAGCAAGGTCTTCCTGCCAGCACAGCTACGTTCTTGCCCCAAGAATGAGAGAAGAACCTTCACTTTCACAGAGCAACCAGCTCAGAAATATCCCTCCTCCGACTCACAAAAGTGCATTTTGGGGATATGTTTCCATTCTGAAATAGAATCATAGAAACATAAAGGTTGGAAAAGACCACTAAGATCATCGACTCCGACCCATCATGTTGACTGACCACATCCCTCAGTGCCACATCTCCACAGTTCTTGGACACCTCCAGGGACCAGGACTCAACCACCTTCCTGTGCAGCCTGTGCCAATGCATTAACACTCTTTCTGAGATGAAGTTCTTCCTAATATCCAACCTGAACCTCCCCTGATGCAACTTGAGGCCATTACCTCATGTCCTACGGCTCCAGCACTGGACCAGAACCATGGAGCCAGCAGGGAGTAAGGCCATTTTCCTCCTGGTGATACCAGGTGCTGCACAAAGGGAAGCAACCCACTCCCTTTGGGAAGGCAGAGCTGCAGAGAACAGTGCCTTGGCTCCTTTCTATCATCTCCGTAGCCAGAGATACAGGAATTTGCTACACAGCACCATCTTATCGCGTGGTGCCCTGCTTGGAAACCTCCTCCAGGAGTCTGTGCAGATCCCATCCTCCTCTTGCAGCCTCTGGTTACATCGTCACACCAGGCTGACAATGGCACCTTTGGGCTTATCTCGTGGGGGTGGCAGCACTATAGCCTGAAGCTGATACCCCTCTGTGGGCTTGAGATGGCGCACAGTGGGGCTTTTCTCCTCCACATGCCCAGGGTGAAATCCAAAGCCAGCAGTGCATTTTCCCTTCTGCTGCTGTGCCCAAGGAGGGAGCGCTCCTGGTGAGACCTGGGCTCCCCCAGAGCACCCATCCCTCCCTGCTGCCTCCCAATAGGTCCCCGGAGCCACTGCGCCCTGTGCCAGGGGTGCCTGTCAGCTCCTTATCTGGGGTTATCAGAAAGGTGCCCCTTATCCAAAAGTCAACAATCCCCGGCTCAATCAAGTTACAGCCTAATGAGGGAGGTGGAAAAAAAAATAACCTGTTTAACTGCAGTGTTTACTGGAGAGGAGGCAGGTGGCTCACTTACGGACTGTAAAACTGGAGACGGCTTCAAGGGCATCTGGGCAGGCAGACAGAATGATGATGGGAGATTGCTGGGGCCGCCCCCAGGTGCTCTGCTGCTTCCCCCCCTCTCACAGCCTAGCACAGGGCCAGGGGAGCAGCCCCATCTTCCAGTCCCAGGGCCCGGGAGGAAGAAACCAGCGGATGGAGCTTGGGAATATAACAAAAATACAATAAAAGTCACTAATGACAAATTTCCATCTAAAAGGGGCCGGGATGCGGTGCCAAAAAAAGCAATAAAAATTCCACCAGAGCAACCTTTTTAAGTGCAAACGGGATGTCACAGAGCAGATGTTGCTCACTGAGAGCCCCATTGCTGCCCTCAGTCCTCTCCCAGACTCCCCTGCTCTGACATTTCCCCCCGTGCTCCCAGCCCACGCCGACACAGCTCTGAAAGCTCCCAATAACCGCGTAAATGTCCAAACCAGTTCCTAATCCCACTTAGCTCCCTGATTCAATTACATTCTGGCAAGAAACACTGCGGGTCAATCAAGCCCTATGCTGAGAGCCAAAAAACGCAGTGCTACCACACACCTTCCTACATCCGCACAGCCAGCACCCCACAGAACAAAGGGGTGTAGGGCAGAGCTGGGCTTGCCCCCCGAGGGCTGCCTGCAGCCCAGGGATGCTCTTAGGGTTCCCAGCACTTCCTCAAACGCCACCAGATACTCTGTAAGATCATTAAAATGCTTTATTAATCCCATACCTCTGGGCTGCTGATTCACATCCGATGCTTAATCCTAGATGTCTCCTTCAGCACTTTGAACTCAGTGGCTTATGCCAGAACTCATTCTGCACTGGGGAAGCTCTCGGCTTCTGGACAAGACGCGACGCGCTCAGTCAGGCCGCCACGTAGGGGCTCAGAGCATCACTCCGAGCATAGCACAGAAGAGGACTGTTTCCCAGCACTAGGTGCCTACTTTTGGGTTTTGTTTGTTGTTTTAGTGCCTGGCAATAGCCCTTGCAGGGCTGTTCCCCCGAGTGCCTGTCCTCTCTAAGTGTTCAGGCTCACTATTTCAGCAGCGCCTACATCGTAATGAAATAAACAGTGTAAGGAGACGTTCTTGCTGCTGCGGACCAAAACAAATAACAAGAGTTGCCAAAGAGGGGCTGCTCTTCAGGGCACAAACAGCACTGCCCCGGGGCTTGGCAGTGCTCGTGCCAGCAGCCACTGTGCCAAGGGCGTGTGCCATGGCCCCATGCATCCAGGAGGGCTCAGCTCCCATTCCCCCGCAGATATCTGAGATCCAGCAGGGCTGCAGGATGCTGCGGATGGATTGAGTCCAGCCCAGAGCCGCAAGACCACGGAGAAAGTCAGGGTCAGGTCGCTTGCTGAAAGGGAAGGGAAGATGAACGCTGCCTGAGAGTGCAGCACTACTCATCTCTTTTTACACTGAGTTCCCAGCTCCAAAGCACAAGGCACTGAGGGGCCATGAAGGCTGGCAGCCATTCTGCAGAGCTCTGCCAGCAGCCTGGGCAGGGGCTGGGTGCTGACAGGAGAGACACATGCTCCCTGTCCTTGGCAAGCCAGCAGATGGGCAACACCGAGGCACTTCTGCTCATGGGCAGCAGTTGGGATGCTCAATGCAGAGCTCCTTCTAACCTAAAGCAGCACCTGCTGGTGCCACCTGCGGCACGCTCCTCACCCAGCCCTCCTCCTTGTCAGGAGAAATTCCTCAAATAATGTTTGCGAAAGCACAGATCCACCTGTCAGAAATCCCCACAAGCCTATGCCAAAGCAGTTATGTCACAGGCCATAAATCTCTTTGCACGGCACCTGCTTCATCTCTGAGGGCTCGTGCTTGTGAGGCACCCGAGCCATGGAGGCCAACGAGCCAGCGAGGACGGAAATACACAGAGCATGAGCTGCCAGCAGCATGTCACTCTGGCACCTGCTGCATTCAGCAGCACAAGAGACAGCTGATCACAGCTGTCCAGGTGTTGTCTGCTTCCTATCACCACCAGCTTGACCTCAGTGTTCTGGCCCAGCATAGAATCACAGAATGGTTATATTGGAACAGACCAAAAGCCCACCCAGTTCCAATCCCATGCTGAGGGCTGGTTGCCCTGCACCAGATCAGGCTGCCCAAGGCACCTTCAGGGATAGGAGCTCCAAAAATGGGATGGAAGCTCCTCATCACAGCTCCAACAATAATGAAGAGAAACCCAATGTACAGCAGGCTGCAGCATTGTCCCAATTTCCCTGCGTTCTCAGGATGGGACACGCAGTGGCATCCCAGCAGCATCCCTGCCCCAAACTCCTGCTCCATGCCACTCTGAGGGATCTCCAGGGGAAAAAAAAAAAGCCCAGCTCCAGGCAGCTCAGCTCCCAAATTGCAAGAAAGGCAGATAAACAGAAAGGTTATCTCCTCGCCAGGACGGCCTTCAGAGCAAACATTCCCGAGGAGCCCATCACAAAGAAGGGCTGGCAGAACAGGCCCTGCAGTCCTTGGACATTGAACCAAGGGGAACAAAAAAGGAAGGAAAAAAAAAAAAAAAAGTCACACTGAGACATGTTCAAATTCTTTAAAACCCGATTCGCAGCTTGCCACTGGGAGCTGGCCAAGTCAGTGGGACGAGACGGGCACTTCCCTGCCAGCCCTGCTGCTGTGCCTACCGAGTCTGGACAAAGTGGGGGGACCCTGAGGGCAGCGGGGACACGGCCCTGGGCCAGGTACAGCTCCGTCACCTGGAGCCAGGGTGGGAAGGACACGAGGAGCCATTTCTGCTCCAAATAGCCACCCTTAGAGCAGTGCCCAGCCCTGCAGCTTGACTGTGCTGGACACTCTCCAGAGACCTAAAATAGTCGATTCGGGATTTTGCATGGGAATAATTTTCTCCCTCTGGAGACGTCTTTGTTGCTGAGATCCCTGGGGACCCACGGCCCAGACAGCAGTGTCACGAGCCCAGTCTGGGGCGCCTGGAAAACCTCTCCCCATGCTCCCGGATGGGTTCCAGCAGTGCCAGGCATCCCTCCTGCTGGCTGCACCCAGTGCCTGCAGCGCAGCCCAAGCGGAAAGCTGTACCTAGACGGCATAAAGCCTCGCTCCAGCAAACAATCCACAGATTTCACAGCCCAGCATCTGTTGACTTCCAGCTCGCCCGTACCTGAGCAGCCTCCCACAAACTGGCGGCGGGATGAAGGAGGGGCAGCAGCCGAACCTCCCGACCTGCGGAGAGGTGGGAGCGCTCCGTGTGGGACACGGAGAGCCGCCCTCGCCCGTTGTGGGTCAGCGCTCACAGCGCTCGGCCGCTCCGCAAACAGGCTGCAGGCAAGCCAAGCCTCCCCGAGTGTAATGTACCGGCTCGTGCCTCGTGGGGAGGGAGGACTTGGAAAACTGAGCTTCATTCTGCGTCTTCGAGGGCGCGCGCAGCCCGGGGGGCAGCGGTTCCCCATAGGGCAGAGGGATCCCTCACGGCACGTCGGGGCACCGCGCGTCTCCCAGCGCTGCCCCAGCGAGGACCCGCGGATTGGGCACCTCCGGCGCACGGCTGTTCTGGGGCACGGAACCACAGAATCACAGGACTTCCCGAGACGGAAAGGGCCCATCAGAATCACCGAATCTTACTCCTGGGCAACGCCGGCCCTCCCGCCCCGCGGCCACGCGTCGCTCCCTCCGGCCGCTCGCGCATCAGACGAAGCAGCGGATGGGGCGCACGGGGACGCAGCTCCATCTACCCACCCCTCCACCCAACCGTTTCACACGGGCGGCCGCGCTCGCAGAGCACCCCGCGGGCACGGTTCCGGGACCCCCATCCCTCCCCTCTCGCCCCGCGCACGTTACCGGGCTCCTGGGAGGAGGCGGTGAGCAGCAGCAGCACAAAGAGCCCGAGCAGCAGCAGCAGCCTCCGCGGGGCACACCTGCGGGAGGAGAGAGAAGCACAGAGCACGCTGTCAGCCTCGACCCCGTCTCCGGCCCCGCTCCCCCGGCCCCGCCGCTCACCCCGGGCGCATGGTGCCCGCCGCTGCCGGCTATGCGCGGCTCCGCGCGGCACCTCGCGGCTCGGCCCGGCCCGGGGGGGGCGGAGCGGGACGGGGCGGGGCGGAGCCGTGGAGGTTTCAGCCCGCCTCCAGCCCCCGGTACCGGGCTGCGAGGGCCGCGTTGGGCGGAGGAGGCGCGGCTCGGTTGTCCCCGAGCATCCTCGACGTGCTCCGGTGCTCCTATTTCTTCTCTCTGCAGCCCCGCACAAAAAAAAAAAAAAAAAAAAGAAGAAAAAAAAAAGAAGTGCCACACCTCGCTTTGTCCTGTGCGGCACTTTGGTGCCCCGCGGCAGCGTGCTTCAGGAACGCGAGCCTGGAAACTTCCAGGGGATCCAGGACTGATGGCAAAGGCGGTGTCTGAGCTAAGTGAAATAACACACGAGGCAAAACCCACAACGGGGGCGAGAGTCTGAGCCCGGAGCTGCCTTTTGTTTGGGTGATCCCGCGTGGCCAGGGCTCTTACATTTCCCCTTTCCAGCCTGGATGCCTTTCTGCCAGGTGGAGGCTGCACTGCACTGCACCCGAGCCTGTGCAAAAGCAATACGTGGCAGCCCCGAGCCCAACCCCCAGGCTGCCATTGTGCATGGGGCTTTTGGGGCTGCAGGAGGCATTGGGCCTGGATGGTGCTTGGGAAACCTTGAAAACTTCAGCTGATTCGAGTGACTGGGGGAGGCTGAAGCCCACCATCACCCTTTGGCTGCCTTCCTCCCTCCCCATGCTGCCAGTAGGTCACCGTCCCCCCCGCACAGCTCTCCTCGCACCATCCTGGCTGCCACCGGGGAAGTTTCCCACCATAAAACGTCCTCCTGCTGCGCTTTCAAGTTGGAGAGCCGCAGAGGACAGATAATGAGGCTCATCTTTTCCCAAGCAAACAAGCGCTGCCCACCAGGGGGGAAGCTGCCAGGGAGGCAGCTCTTTCAAAAGCCAACCAAATGGAAACCATCAGCGCTTCCATGGCGGTGGTGCCCCAGCCCAAAGGGCCTCCTGCCCCGCAGGCTTCAGGCTCCAGCAAAGTTTTGGCATTTCTTCTCTCCACACGGCTCCTCCAGGGCCCTGCTGTCCCCTCACACCCCGTGCCTCTGGGTGGCCTCCGCATGGGCACCCCAGTGCCATCGTCTGGACGGAGGGGCTGTGCTGGATCCCGGCACACCGCTCTCAGCAGCTCTGCGGCTGGGATAGCACAGCAGCCAACAAGTGTCACCCTGGCAACCCTGCGGGATGACGAGGCTGTTTCCCCCTCCTTTCAGTGGAGAAGGGGGGTTTGGAAATGCCGATGTCTCCAGCAGAGCTCCGACACGCTTGGCCTGCCTCCGCCTCCTCCTCCTGCACGGCGGCTGTGAGCAGCAGCGTGTCCCAGGCTGCCAATGTCCCCAGCAGCCATGGCCCGTGTGCTGGCGCCTGCAGACCCCGTGAACCGTGGCTGCCAGCACTGCTGAGAGCCGGCTGCTTGAGCAGCGCTGCTGTGCAACGCAGCTTGTGTGGTGGAAGCGGGCGGGTGTCCTGGTCCTGGTGCCGCCAGGCTCCTCCTGGGGGGCTGTGTTTGGAGGCTGGGGAGCAGCAGGGGCTGTCGGGCAGTGAGGAGCAAGGAGGCAAAGCGCGATATTTGGCAAGCGGCCTTGCAGGAAAACAAAGGCTGAAGCAATGCAAAGAGAGCAGAATACCACGAGTAGCAGGATGTCCTGCCTGCGCCCGCCTGCAGCCCTTTCCTGAGCTGTTTGTTGGGGTTCAATCCCTGGTGCTGGGTTGCGGCCTGAGGATGAGGCAGCTCGGGAACATCCACCACGGTGAACCCTGCTGGAGGCTTTGCATTCTTCCCATGGGAAGAAGCAGGGGTCATAAACTCCCCCATAGGAACCCCGGGGTCTGTACCTGTGTGGGATGTAGGGAGGGTTTCCTGGGTTGTTCTCCATGGGGAGTCTGAGCAGCGAGCATCCAGTAACACACAAGGTATCAACATCTCACCTCTGTCTGCAAAAGGCATCCCCACTTCCAGAGCTGAAACACGCAGAGCCATGAAGGTGGGCGTTTGGGTAGGACCCAAGGAGCTGAGACAGGGAGTGGGGATAATTGGAAACCCAGATATCCCAGCAAAGAGGAAATCTGGCAAACGTGAGAGCTTGGCCGAGCATGTTACCCTTCCATGTGCGTGGGGGTGAGCTGATCCTGGGGAGAGGGAGCATCAGGAGCCCACCCACACCCTTCCTGTTGGTGCAGAGAGGCAGGATAGTGCCGATGGCTGTGGCTCAGCAGGGCTGTGAAAGCCATGCGATCAGCATGGCTCACGTTGAGCGGGGCTCAGGCTAGATAGAAGGAGGTGGGTGAAGGGGCAAGGACCCCAGGGGTGGAGATCCCCATGCAGTGTCAGAAGGGCCCAGCCACATGTCCCCCCTGCTCCCTGCTGTGGGGTGGTGCCCGCTGCACCCCGTGTGGCTGCCTGCAGGCATGGGCACCCAGTGTGTATCCCACAGCCTCATCCCTTCCTTCCAGCTCCTCCGTGAGTCATCCACTCAACGGGGAAACCAATACTTGTGCACACATCAGCTGAAGCACACAGAAAAGCATTTCATGGGAACTGGGCCGAGGCAGATGCTTCTTGCATGCCTCATCCATGTGGCTCGCCCTTAGGTCTCTTCGCCTCTCAGCTGGGTGTGGGAAATGGCACTTGTCTGCCTTCCTGCCGTGCCTGTGTGATGCCAGGGGGAGCTGGGGAGGGCAGATTTTCACAGCTGTGCAAAGCCCTGGTGCAAGCACATCCTAGAACAACACGTGGGTCTGGTCCCTAGCCTTAAAGAGGTGCCTTGCAGCTGGGGGCAGCCCACAGAGGAGCCCCTATGAGGATTTGGGGCATAGAGCTGTTGGATGGGAAAGAGCATACTGGAAGGGGCTCAGGTGAGGGGCGAGAGAGCAGGAAGGGGAAAGGTGGAGGGCCACATGCCCCCAGAGTTGGTAGGTGAGGGGATGCAGAGATGTCAGCACCACGTCCTGTGACACCGTCGTCAGATGAAGGCTGGGAGCAGACCCAAGTAGGTATTTCTGTCCCTGTAGTGCATGCCTGGAGCTTGCTGCTGGGATGGGATGTGGAGGTGGGTAGGACCTGCAGGTCTGGCAAGCAAGAAGGCAAATGCATGGCCTGGCAGTCAGTGAATAGGTTTCTTCTACCTCAAAAACCACAACCCAGCATCAGACCTGCTACCCTTTCCCAGCCCTTCCAGAGACCTCTTTAAAAGCAGTTTATTTTTAACACAAGAGCATGTTCCTCCCGCTTCCTGCATTGACGGACAGGTGCTTGATTGAGCAGGGAGAGAGCCTTGAACATGGGGCCGTGCAAGATGAGATTGGCAGGAGGGAGCAGGCTCTGGCACGGTGACAGCACTGAGCCCGTGCTGCAGTTTGGGAGATGCCCATGAGCAGCACTGTTGGCTTGCTGGACTTGATGCTAACAAGCTGCTGTTAGCACAGTGGCATGCGGTGGGAGGACATATGGGTCACAGTGCACAGCAGTGCCTGGCAGAGCAGCCAGCAGAGAGCTGGAGGCAGTGCATGGTGTGCACAGCCCCTGTGCTGGGAGCAGAGCCACAGGTACGTTTTCCTTCTGTGCAGGCAACAGCAAGAGCAGACAGCCCTACAACCCGGGGTCCCGGCAGTGCTGCTGTCTTGGTGCTTTTCCAGAATATATGTAGCATCTCCCCCGAAACAATCAAATAAGCCTCAGAAAAAAAGAAAAAAAAAGAAAAAAAGAATTGAAATCCCTGCTCCAGCAAGACTCAAAATAGGAGCCGTTTCCTCCCTGGGAAGAGGAAATGCCTCACTCCCCACGGAGCATCTCGTGATGGCTGGTGCTGTGGGACCATCCTGGCCACACTCCTACTGACCATCAGCATTTCCCACCCCTTTCTGGCCCAGTGGGTGCTGCTGGAGGTGCTCCTCCAGCCTGCCCACAACCATGTTGCTCTCCCTCTTTTTCCCAGTTTGCTTTCCCTTTGATGAACCTTCTGCTCTCCAGTACCAACCCTGGCTCTGTGCTCCCTGTTCTTTCCCAGCTGCTGCGTGAGGTCTTCACGGCCCTATTTGCTCTTTGGTACACGTTGCACTGTGGCTCTGAGTACAGCATTTCCCTTCAGCCCCTTGGCAGCGCGGAGGCCTCTGGCTTTGTGGACCACAGTGTTGGGAAATCTGGGATGGGCCTCTTTCTTCTTTCTTTTTTTGACACATATTCTTACACAGTCTCTCGCCTTGCTATTGAATAGCCGCGTGATGGATTTCTTCTGCCTGCTCTTCCTTACCACAAAATTAAAACCAAGTGGTTTCCCAGCTGTCCCAGAGCTGTGTCCCATGTGCTGTGTGGGAGCTGGTCTGGGAGGGCATCTTCCCCCTGGCCATTCCCAGACTGCTTCTGGAGGAATGACAGCGTTTATTGCATTAAAAGGTTTTGTCCTTACCTTCTGTGTCCTGTGCATCCCAAAAGGTGCCAAGGAGCCAGGACACACAGCTTACACTTTGTCACTCACTACCCTACGTGGAGTGGTACCTCTGGCTTCTCTGCTGGGGTCCGAGCATTCCCCTGGCAGCAGGCAAGGGCAGTGAGCATCAGGGCATCCTACTGCAGTTGCTGATGGCATGCAAACAACTGCCACAGGGCACGGCTTCCCCAAAGGGCCTGAACTGCTGCCTGAACTGCTGCCCACCCCCAGAGAAGAAAAGACAGCCCCTTTTCTCCCAGCACTTGCGAGCTGCCTCTGGCTCGTCTTCACTTGCTCAGCAAACACCCCTGAACAGGTCAGCACTTTCTTTACAACAAAACTATGTCAAGAATTTCTCCTGAGGCAGCCGGACCCTTTCCAAAGAGAGTGAGCTGCCAAATTCTGCTTCCCCCACCACCCCCCACAACCCTCCTTCCCTCAGCAGAGAAACAAGGTGCAGGCTTGGCCTCTGAAGGCTCACTGTGCCCTTGTGGCCCCCAGAAGGGGCTCCTCTGCCCTCTCTCAAGCCGTGTCTGCCACTGCTGGCTGGTGGGCTGTGGGTCTCTCCAATGTGCAGACTAAATGGGGGTGGGGGATTCCTGGTCCTGTAATTTCGAGGTTTTCCCTCGAGCTGCTTGAGTTTGAAGAGGCTTCTCAAAACTCCATCTCCTGGCTTCTCATGCTCAGACAAGATGTTATGCTTTCCAATAAAAGCCCATTCCTAGCCCTTGCTGCATGGAGAGGCAGTTGCACAGGTGTCCTCACAGGCACACGTTTCACCCTGGGTTCTCTAGAGTTTTTAGAACCTTGTCATAGACCTCTCTGAAGTATGGTAAGCACCAAACGGTGGCCCTGCTCTGCAGAATACCTCCCTCCACCTGCTGACAGCCATCCACCCTGGCTCCACGCTGTGGAGAACAGCCAAGTCTGGCAGGCTGCAGGAGCGTGCCCTCCAGGCACAAACAAACATCCCCTGCGTGGCAAAACCAGCTGTAGCTGAAACTGCTTTTCTCAGTACCTGCAACTTCCTCCCCTGTAGGAGCATGCTGCTGGCTGCAGGAATGAAGCTGCTTATCCACATTGTGTTCTGGGTTCGTGACTTCTCTGTCCCAACACCTAGTCTCTCGTGAGAGCACAGCCAACCCTGCCTGGCTCCCAACCCCTGAAGTTGGCTTTTTGGCACATCACCCCAGCAACACAGCTGACAATCATCTGCATCATTCCTCTGGTGATGATTCATCGTAGGAAAGTTGGGTTTCTTCTCCTGCCCATCTGCTGTGAAGGCAAAAGAGCATCTTAATGGGATGTGGCCCTTTGAAAGGGGCTCTTGAAAGCCCAGCGTCCTTGGTCACCCAAGGCTTGGTGACTCAAATGCACTTGCGCTTTCACTGAAGCCAAGACACCAAGTGTTGGAGCTGCTGAGGCCTCTGATGGAGTGAGTGTCTCTGCAAACGTGGCATCAGGTCCTTCCTGAGCCTGGAGATTGACCATGTCAAACAGCCACAAGCTTGTGGGATAGTTATGGGTCATCAGCCACGATCACAAGTGCTGAAGAAGAGGCCAGGAACCAAGGATACATTCTGCAAGGAGATGCGTGTGAAAGCAGCTGACAGCCAGTCAGCCCTTCTCCAATGGGGTCTCATTTGCTGATGGAATATCAGGTGGTTTCTGTGTTCCAGTTTGTGCCCATTGCTCCTTGTCCTTTTGCTGGGCACCACAGAAAACAGCCTGGCTCCATCCACTTGACTCCCTCCCTTTAGATATTTGTAAGTGTTGATAAGATCCCTCCTCAGTCTTCTCCAGGCTGCACAGCCCCAGCTCCCACAACCTGTCCTCACACAGGTGCTCCAGACCCCGACCATCTTTGTGGCCCACCGCTGGATTCTCTCCAGCTGTTCCCTGTCTGCCTTGAACTGGGGAGCCCAGACCTGGACACAGCCTTCTAAATGTGGCCTCACCAGGGCACAGCAGAGAGGAAGTATCACTTCTCTTGACCTGCTGGCCATGCTCTCTGTAAAGCACCCTGTGGCACCATTGGCCTTCCTACCAGCAAGGGCACACTGCTGGTTCATGGCCAACCTGTTGTCCACCAGGACACCCAGGTCGCTCTCTGCAGAGCTCCTCTCCAGCAGGTCAGCCCCTAACCTGTACAGATGCAAGCAGTTATTCCTCCACAGTTGCAAGACCCTACTCTTGCTCTACACTAAACCTCATCAGGTTCCTCTCCACTCAACTCTCCAACTTGTTCAGGTCTCGTCGAATGGTAGCACAGCCTTCAGGTGTGTCAGCCTCTCCTCCCAGCTTCTTATCACCCGCAAACTTGCTGAGGGTGGGTTCTCTCCCTTCATCCAGGTCACTGATGAAGACACTGAGCAAGACTGAATCCAACACCAACCCCTGGGGAGCACCACTAGTTGCAGGCCTCCAGCTAGACTGTGTCATTGATCACAATCCTCTGAGCTCTTCCAGTCTGCCAATATTCCATTCATCCCATTGTCCACTCATCTTCTCATACCTACTAAGCTTACCTATGAGTATATTATGGGAGACAATGTCAAAAGACTTCCTGAAGTCAAGGTATACAACATCCATTCCTCTCTTCCCATCTACTTAGCCAGTCATGACATGGTAGATGGTGAGCAGAGGGTGGGTCTCTGCACGATTTTCCCTTGGTGAATCCGTGTTGACTACTCCTGGTAATCTTCTTTTCTCCTTCTTTACCTCCAAGCTCTAGGGTTCCTGAGGACCAGTCTTATCAGTAAAACAAAGAAGGCATTCAGTAACTCAGCATTCTCAGTGTCCTACTTACCAAGGCACCCAACCCATTCAGCACCTTAACCTTTTTATGTTGTTTAGCCCAGAACTGCACATAATAGTCAAAGCCAGTCTAAATACAGTGGGAGAATCCCCTCTTTTGACCATGTGCTGATGCAGATGCACCCCAAGATACAGTTCATCTTCGTGGTTACCAGGGCATGCAGCTCCAAGCTGCTGTCACCAGCACCCCCAGGCTCCTCCTGCACAGCTGCTCCCCAGACACTCATTTCCCAGCTGTGCCTGTGTCCAGCATCGCCCCAGCCCTGCTGCTCCAGTCCCTGCTTCTGGTGCTGTTGCACAGTCTTGGCTTGCCATCGTGTGGCAGAGACACACACTGGCTCCTGGCAGGGGAAAGCAGCCCTGCGAGGAGCATGTCAGCCAAGGACGAGCAAAACTGTGACAGCACACAAAGAAGGAAGCGTGGTAGGTGTTCCTGCGGTGGGGTACAGAGCTGCTCCCAGCCGGCAAGGTGGGCACAGAGCTGCATCGAGTTTGCTCAGAGGGGAACGGGACTGACCCGAGGCTGAGTGTGGGGGCACAGGGCTGGTGTGGGTCTGCTCTGTGTCTGCTGGGACGGTGATGGAGCAGACCTGAGGACACTCGGAGTGGCTTTGGGATGGAGCCACTGGAGGGGGTAAATGGGCTCGAGGCATCTTACAGGCACTCACTGGCATTCTGTGTCTGCCGTGTCTCTGCCAGGCTCCTCAGCTGCATCTTTCTCAGGGACTTGGCAGCAACTATGGATGTTACTAGAGTGGCCTGCGGAGCAGCAGAGATTGCAAGTGGTATCCACTGCACAAAGACAAGGCGTGTGTCCACCATACCTTGGCAAGACTCAGGTCCTTTGCCTGCACATGGTTGGAAGCAGCTGGAAAATGGAAAGCCAGTGGATTCAATGCATGGGGCAGAGCTGTGGGTCAAGGACCACCTCACATAGCTGGTGCTGCAGGGGCAGCAGGACCGAGGGTCCCCAGAGCTGGAGCTAGGGCTGAAAGGCAGCTGAAAGCTCTGCAGCCTTTGCAGAGCCAATTCTCAAGGCAGCCAGGGCATCTGCCAAGGAGACCCCAGCAGGACGCTTGGCTCCCTATCCTGCACAGTGGCTGCTGCTCCCAGGGGACCAGGCTCCAGAACCCATCAGCTTGCATGCAGGGCCAGCCCAGTGCCCTGGCCATGGCCACAGATCTGTCCCTATGACTTTACTCCATCCAGGCTGACAGCGCCAGGGGATGCACTACCTCCTGCAGCCCCTGCAGGGCAAGCACAGGAGAGGCATAAGCAGCCTATTTCCCGTATGAGGCCTCCAACTAATAGCTCCCATGCCTCCTGGAACACCATGTTTTATTCACAGATCTGTCAAAACATTCAAGGCTCTTCCAGAGAAACAGCAGGAAGGACATGGCTACTTTCTAACAGATTACTAGATAGGGCTCATGCACTTGGTGAGATTTTAAGACCTAGCCAGGTGTCTGGCATCTAGCTCTAGAGTTTGACTATGACCCCTGGAAGATGGCTGCTTTGTGACCTGAAAGAGCCCAGAGGCAAAGCATTTCATTCAGCTCACAGGGAAAAGAAAGGATCTAGAAGACATCAAGAGAAAAGTGTTACAGATAAGAATGCTCCCTGCTAACCAAGCAAGAAAAAGAGACTGCGAGTGTCCGTTTGGCTCTGCTTGGGATGCATCGACCTTCTTTTTCACAGAATGGATGAGGTTGGAAAGACCAGAGGCTGTCTGGTCTAACCCTCTGCTTGAGCAGGCCCACCCAAAGCAGGGTGACCAGGACTATGTTCCAGATACATTTATTTGCAATGCAATAAATGTGTTTCGTTAGGACAGATATTTGCCATGTTCATTTTACTGGTGGGCTGCAGCTCTACTACAGCTTCATCTCTCTTTTCCAAGCTGTGTGGCTTTCTCTCCCTTCCCACTGAACTCTGCAAAGCTGGGCTCTACCACCAGCAGGCAGAGGCTGAACCTCATGCTTGTCTTGCATCATTTTGGCCCACTTCATCATCTCTAAGACCATCTCAGACCGCAGAGGAGCTGATAATGAGGAAGCTGGCCAGCATGTCCTCCTGGTTGTGGTGCTTGGGCTAGAACAGAGCCAGAAGCATCGCACAGAGAGGTATGTAGTGTGGGTACAAAGAAGAGACTCCTCACAGCATCCCCATGTACCCGGCCAGACCAGGAACTTGATAGCTGGAGGCATCCTGCACCGTATGATTGCACTCTGGGACTGAGCTGCAGCCTCTATGGGGCTGTCAGCTGTGTGGTCTCTGTGTGGTATAGCAACATCCCCTTTTCTAAACCTCCTGGCCAGCCTCTGTGTGCTCACCAGGGCAGGTGAGAGGGTGAGAATAACCTCCTTTGACCTGCTGGCTGTGCTCTTTTTAATGTGCCCCAGGGTACCAGTGGGCTTCTCGTGGGATAGTATGAGCCTCAGCAGGTTGTGCTGCTTTACTCCCTCACCACCACCACCCTTTTTGTTTCACCACTATTGAATGCCCAGCAGCAACCAGTGCCTTCCCCATGCTTGCTCTTGCAGTTAGTGCTAGATTCATCTGTTGCTGAGTTTAAACTGCCCTGACCAAACGCAACCAGGAATGGCAGCAGAGCCATTATTCCACATTACTGGAGGTTCCACCTTCTGGCAGGCCTGTATATCCCATTAAATTCCAAAATCTGGGCTTTTGACACTCAGGTGGAGTGGGCTATGAGGTCCAGTTGGACTTCTGACCTAGATTTCCAGTTCTCAGACCACGCTGTGGAAAATTCTAAGCACAGATGTAAAAGCGAGATTAAATAAATAAGAATTACATCGACAGGTATGCCACCAAGGAAAGGTCTCTATCAAGGGAAGAACAACTTCTTTTGCTGGTATTCGTGTCCAAAGGATTTGTAAAGCTATATTTAAACAGGAAAATCTCAGCTGTTGTGTATTTCTGGGTAGGTACAGACAAAGATAATAAATACGTTATATATACACACAGACACTACAGGATGAACTACTGCATGCTAAAACCATACGGTCTTCTCTCCTTAGAATAGCATAAATGTATATCTTTATTCATAAATACACAAATGCATTTGCAGTGCATTTGGTCAGCTCAAGCAGTCCCAGGCTGAGCAGCAGCATTCCTGGCACACATACATGTGCAGCTCCTGGGCTCTGCAGCCCATAGAACCAGCATCTCCAAGAGGAAGAACAGAGCCAAGGGGATCCCCAGTGCCCATGGATGGGTACCATCACCACACTTCGGTCAGCAAGTCTCTGTGTGCGTGTCAGGATTCCCCAAACCACAGCATCCTGGCATTCTGCAGCCTTGTTCCTCCACTTCCTCTGCCAGAGAGGAGAAGGACGGCCTGGATGCCAGGCAGGATGCAGCCACCTCCTCTGTGTTTTGCCCTTTTGCAAATTGAGCTGCTCTGTGGCCTCTGCTCTGCTTAATTGATCCAATGTCCATCTCCAGCAGAAATAAAATAAAACAAAATCGTTCTGCTGTCTCATTCATAATTTGCTTCAAATAAAATGCGCTTCTGCCTGAGTGAATGCCCTTCAGGGATACTTTAAATTGTCACAATGCATAAGGCTTTCCCTGAAATCTGCATTTTTACAGTGCTGAGTCTCCACAATAGCCCCTGGAGCCACGCTTAATGTATTTCAAGGGATGTAAAGACTTGCCTAAGCAACTTGGCTAGAAAAGCTAAGATTGCTTTGATCTAATTTCTTCCCATCTTCTTCTCAGAAAAAAAAACCCAAAAAACCCAAAAAACCCACAAAATAACAGGCGAGTGTTGTTTTTTTCATTCTGGAAACAAAGAAGAAAGCCAAATGTCAGCAAGAACTTCTTGACCCATTAAATCAAACCCCAAAAATCCAACTGCAACAGGACAAGAGGTGTAAAGATCCAAGTCCCTGTGGGATCAGAGCTGCTGCAGCTGATTCAAACTGGTCTTGCTGCTAAAAACGCACTGAGAAAACAGCAAGGTTGATCCCACCATCAAACCATGCTTCAAGAAAGTAGCTACGGTGCTCAGTGGGTACAGTCTGCAAACATGAAGCCCCACTAGAGGTCTGTAATTAACTCCAGGCCTAATGACAGAACAGAAGTACCGCCAACGGAGCAGCCATCACTGCTGATGCATGCAGAAGATCTCAGACCTGAGCACCTTTCCTATGGATTTGCAGGACATGAGCCAAAAGCAAGCAGAAAGTCACCAAATGCCCTTCACCTGCATTGCTTTAATGATGCTAGACTGCCTCCACAGCCAGCACCTACAATGATTGCCCCTTTCTTTTCCCAGCTGGCCTTGCCAGGCTTTCTTTCCCCCTTTCTTCAAAGCCACTTTCACTGCAGAATTCTCCAGGGAAAGAGTGCTGAGCTCAGCCTGCTGCCTCCTCCTCCTCCTCCTCTCTGTGGGTGCTGCTGGAGAGCCCCAGAGGCTGCCCAGTCCCACCACACCAGGCTCCCTTTTCTGCCAGCACTGGGAAGAACAGCATCCAGTTCTGCTGCTGGTGAGCCTACAGGCTCCTTGGGAGAACAAGTCTCAAATTAACTGCAAGTAAATACCTGAAGGACAGCATCTAATCTATGAGCCTCAAGGTCAGATTGGTAAACTCTCTCCTGCCACTGGAGGAGGAAAAGCCTCTTTTTTGCAGAGGTTCCTATTCATGTCCTAAAATGTTTCAGTGAGGGGTAAACACAGGGTGGTGTTTTGTCTGTAGCTTGATTTCTGAAATCCATCAAGAAAATTCAAGCACATCTCAGTCTGAAATAATTAATCAGGGGATCTGAAAACATTTCCTATAGAAACGTTTCTCATTAGCTGGCAGATTATTTTGGTGGCACACACAGTTATCGTAGAGCATGAAAACTTTCAGCCCATCCAAATTAGACTTTCCGATGTTCAGAAATAATAAAAGAAGTAATACAAATAATAAGGCAGCAGGGAGGACACGGGCCAGGCGTGATGAATGGTGCATTCCCACGCCAGCCTTCCTCTCTATTTCATGTGCAAACCGTAAGAAAGCCTTCTGCTCTACTGCCCACAGCCCCATGTATAGTGGATGCGCACGTAGATGGTGTGGGCAAACACCAAGCTCACCTTTATAGAGATGTTTACCTTACTGCCCAGTGCTTTGGGGCCCTGGGAGACGCCTGCTCCCAGCATCCATGGTGCCACCATGGGATATGGGAATATCACCATGGGATATGGGAATATCACTGTGGGACCAGGGCCTGCATGTGGCAGTGGGCTCCTATTGCTGCATTTGCTGCGGCATGAGGAGAAAGAGGCAGAGGGAAAATCTCCTTTGTTTTCCTCCTCCTTGCACAGAGTTAGAAGTGTTAAGCTGGACTTTCAGCAGACCTTCAGTCCCACGGTACCGATGGAGCAGGGCCAGCTGAACACTTGAGGAGATCTGGAGCCATGAGTCACTATGGCTCATCTTCCCCTTCTCCAGACAGAGCAAAGCCCACTAGCATCCTCATCAGCTTTTCAGGGTGAAAGCACCCCACCAAGCAAGGCTCACCCACCTGATGCTCTTTTCTACAGCTCAAGGCAGGCCGTAGATGCTCAGATATCAGACAGCATCTTCTCCTTTGGCACAGCTCCAGCTGGGGTCCCAGGGCTGGCCTGGTGCATTGCAAATAGGTGTTATAAGGCCAAGGAGACAAGCAGCAGCTGGTGTGAGGCTGGGAATGAATTATGGATGTGCCGGCCTCCCTGGAGAGCTTGTGGTGGGGAGCAGAGGGGCTGCAGGGCACCTCCTGCTGCTGAGATGATGGCTTTTGCTTAGCAGACCTTGCAGAAACACCTCGTGGGACAGCATCCAGCAGTACACAGCTTGATGGCATGGCCAAGTCACAGGCCCTGGTCCTACGCGTTGCAAGTCCAAAACCACGTGCTCACCCTTCTCCATTGAGTTTTGAAGTCCACTTCAAAATTGTTTCTGACTTTAATACAAAAGCAATCGTGCTTCTTGAGACAGGCACACAACCAGCAAGAGGGAAGCCAAGGGCTGAAATCCAAAACCATTTATTGAAAGAAAAATATTGACAGTTAACACAGAACCAAAGCTGGACACGTAGGAAGAGGGATGATGTTTTGTCAGGTTTGTTAAAGGGTCGTCATATTTCTGATCTTACACATAGTCTGTTTGTCCCATTCCACAGACCATTCCTTCAGTGCTTTGTGAAACAAAGAGATTTTTTTTCTCTCCCCTGGAGTGGCATAAAAATATACCTGTCAACTCATGCTCTATACGTACTATAGGCTGCGTTTCTACTCAGTGGGAAAATATCACCGTACCATATGTAAAATTAAGAATCATTCCACTATTTTATTTATCTTACTGAAAACTTTTTTTTTTTTTTTGTGCACTAAATCTGAAGTCTCCTTAGATTAGACAGCTCCACTATTTACCTGTGATCTTTTTAGGCACAGATACAAGTTACGGGTTATCTGCCATCCTGCTCCCAATACTTGAGAAGGAGCAGGCAGAGAGGGTCAGACCCAGCCAGCCTGATGCTGTCAGGGAGAACTGAACCATGGTGGCCAGGTGAGAGCCACAGAAGCAGCCTGGATTTCTAGAGGCCCAGCAGAAATGCACTTGGTTTGTGGCAGAACTGCAAAGGCTGGTGTGGAGGAGAGCACACTCCCTGAGGATTTGCCACATGAACACCACTTCTTCCAATGCAGCTACCTGGTCACTGTTGGAGAGCAAATTTTTCTCTTTCTAGAGCCACAGCTAGGCTCTGAATGCCACTTAAAGCCAGAACATTTCAAATTTGACTCTCATTAAGGTATATAGACAACACGGGCAGAGTTCGCAGTGGGGAAATAGGAGCAAGGAGGCTGGAATGAGAGACAGCATGGGAGCAAGGTGCTCCAAAGTTGGAGGTCCTCCAAATGACCAAAGTGACACAGCTCTCAGATGATGCAAGATAAGGATAATGCTACACAGGCCAGCTGATCTTCCTCACCGTGCCCTGGAGAAAACTGCCATGCCATGGCTGTCACTTCCTTGTCCAAACCAGGGACATCTCCAGGGGACCAGCATGTGCAGCCTCTGCCAAGGCAGGATGGTGCAAAGTTGAAAAACCACAGAAACCAGCCAAGCCAAATCACCAGGAGCAAAGACAGGACGCACATGGCAGGGGGAAGGTCTGTTGTCTGCAGCTGGAGGGCAGCTCCTTTCCCAGTGAATAATCCCACTTTGCCCAGTCTGATCTTGTTCTCCTAGAGATAGAAGTCACCACTGAAAGTGTGGGGGTGATCCGGCAGCACTTCTGCGTGGGGATGCAGCTTGCAGGGGGGAGCAGGGCTGCCCTTTGGCACATCTGTAGGGAGTCCCGTGTGAGAGCCAGGCAAAACACAGCTGCTGTCAGGCTAGGAGAAGAGAGAGGAAAGAGAGTGGTGAAGTATTCTGTAGCGTTTTACTGACACTGATGGGCTGGGTGCCCAGAGGATGCTGCGTGGAGGGGAAGCTCCTGCATTGCTTCCCCTGGAGGTGCTGGGGCTCAGCAGCAATCCCTGTACTTGTTGCACACCTTTCCCCAGCTCACCTCTCACTGGCCCTCCAATTCATTGACAAGGTTGAAAGCAGTGCAAGTCCATCCGTACTCCCCAGTGGACACCAATTTTCACCCACTGACTTCATAATCAACCTTTGCAGAGCTGACCATGTATTGCAGCCCCACAGTTCACTCATTAACTGTATCTGTAAATTACAGGCTCCCGCTCTGCATTTGGAACAGGGCAGTGATCATGACACCGGTCATGGCACCAAACCTGCTGGAGTTTGAGAAGCATTTAGACAACACTCTTTGTACTGTAAAATAGCAGATCTTCATCTCATATGGACCACCCATCAAAGCTTAACATAGCATGGCTGGAATATGCCATAGAAAGGACAAAGCATATGGAAACCATACCCCAGACAGCCAAGGTCTAAAGGGAAAAATCCACATTCTGACCTGTTCTGCAATGCTTGGTGCAAAGAAAAGCCCCTGAAGGCCTTCTTTCTGACCGCAAAGTGGCAGAGCAAGGTGATTCCTGCCTACCAAACAGGCAGTGCATGCCTTCCTGTGCTAAGACCCCCCAGGAAATCCCAGCACAGAAAATACTGAGCTCGAGTGCAAAGAGAAACCTTCACCTTGTGGCTGTTCTCCTGGCTCAGTATGGAGGTGTACAATCCATAGGAGTTTGCTGGAGCCTCCAGCACACCGCCAGTGCTTCCAAAGTGCTCTGCAGATGAGCTCAGGAAAGGGTACATGGAGGGAATAGAGCTTGGATGCGTCTCAGGAACAAGCTGGTATGAAGAAGATGGGAAAAGCCCGGAGTAGGGAACCATCTCCTCCTGGGACCTCTCACTGTCTAGAGCATCCATGCTGCATAATCCATTCAGATTGGAGCCTAGTGCTGGCACGGCAGGCCCAGGCACTGGACCCAAGTAGTCCTGACGCTGGCAGATCAAATCTTGGCTGATGCCATAGAAATCAGGCTGAGCTGAGGATGTCAGGAGAGGGGAGACGTAGTCCTGCCAGGGGCTGCTGCTGCTGCTGGTGGGGAGGAAGCGTGGAGCAGAGGGATGATGGTGAGCACACAGCCTGTTCATCAGCAAGCGCCGGCCAGCTTTGTGTTTCAGCTGGCTTGGTGCTGCCCCACGCCCTCGGCCCAGGACAGGCAGGGAAAAAGTCTGGAGAACATCCTCTGGGGTGGGATGCACAGCTGGGAAGTCACCGTCCAGCTGCTGAGCCTGCGGCGGGGCTCCCAGGTGTGAGCTGGGAGCTACAGTCCATGGTGTGACCTGAGAGAGATGCAGGAAGCGGAGCAGGTCCTCCTCCCCAGCGCCTCTGCTCTGCAGGCCTGCAGGCAGCTCGGCCTCCGTCGGCTTCAATGGCAGCGGGGACTGCTGTGCCAGCGCATCATAGAGAGGATGCTCCCATAGCAGAGCAGCAGCTTGGCCTGCGACAGTGCCAGGCTGCTGTGTTTGCTGGGATGGGTACTGCAAGTCCTTGGCCTCTGCGTGGGCCTGGTATGTAGCAGAGCATCCCAGTGGGCTCGAGGTCGTGCCTGGCAGGGGACAAGCCTGCAGGTCTTCCTTGTGCTTGTTCCCCGGTGTGGTGTGGATGTAGGAGAGGATCTCGTTGCTGGTGAGGAAGTCACTCAGGGACAGAGTGTGATCAGGGTCTGTATTGACCATCACCATTTTCTCATCCAGGAGCAGGAGCTCCAGGTCTTCAGCGTTCAGCCCCAGGCTCTCCAGTGCACTGAAGAGTTCGTTGTTGGAGCAGCTCTCGTCGCTGTTAATTGTCAAGGAGTTCAAGGTGGCCAAGAGAGGGTCCTCCTGCTGCAAATGCACCCACTCCTCTTTGAGGCTGTCCTTCCTTGAGGAAACTGGAGTGGTGCTTGTGCTCCAGGCCCGTCCTGCACCCAGTGAGGACGTGTCCTCGAGGTGGGCCAAGAAACTGCTGTTGAAGGTGTGGTTGGGTGAAGGAGCTGGCTGGGGGGCATATGCTGCCTTGTCCTGCTGCAGTACAGCACTCAGCAGAGAACCAGGGGCAATGCTGTCCTTCTGGGAGCATCCTCCATTGCTGTGTGAGGTCTTCTTGGACTTGCTGATTTTCCCTTTGCTCTGGAAAGCATCACAGAAGCCCGGGAGAGGGAAAGCACTTTGGTATAAGAGTGCTTCTCCTGTAGCAAAGGTGAAGGGAAGATGCATGGATCGTTTCCGAAGGTGCTCTCCTCCTTCTTCATCTCTGCAGGGGAGGAAGAGGAGACCGCTGTTTGCACGTGTACAAGCACCTGCTGTAAACTGCTTCTGCAATGCAGAATTGCAATTTGTGTCATCCCAGGCCCCTTTACTACAACCAGCCCATGCGCACCGATGCATGCACACACAGGTGTGCTTATGTACAAACAAATGCACTCACACAAGGGGTCTCTGTGTGACGATGATGTACTCAGGCTTGCTGTTCTTGTAGACAAGCCGTGCATTGGCCTGCACCCACTTCCAGTGCTTGTCCTTTGTCAGCAGGCGAAAGACCGTCAGGCCACTCTCCCCTGTCTTCATCACTGCCGGGAGGAAGCACAGATGCTGGTGCCCATCAGCACATCACCTGAGGCAGGACTGCCTCAAGCAATGCTGCTGTTGCCAGCAGGGATAAGCAGGTAGAGTCACAACAGAAGGATGCCCTGGCTGGCTCCATGAGCAGGGAACACACCTCCCTGGCTAGATGCACCTCCCTGCTCGCCACCAAGAGCATTGCAGCAAGGCATAAAGCAAAGCGTCTTATGGACAAAGAGCTGCCCGGATCAACAGAGCTACCAAGGGAGCTTTGGCCTCAGAGGTGAGCATAAAGGGAAAAGGACTCTTACTTCTGATGTGGTTCTCGGCACAGTAGAGCATGTCAGCAGCATGGATGAACTGGTAGCCGGTGCCACACATCCGCAGCTCTGCCTCGGTGTAGCCCAAAACAATCTTCCCCCTACAGGAGAATGCACCCAGCTCAGTGGCAGGTCCAGGTGGGACATCACCCGGGCTCAGCACGAACCAGCACAGTGTAGACACACAGCATCACCCCACAGATCAGCTCTGCCACCTACTTGGCATCACATGCCAAGGGAGTGAAGTCCAGTTTGTGCTTTGTCCTGAAGATCATGTTCTTGGTTCTGATCTCCAGGATGGATGGGGGCTGCAGAGGGGTGGAGATAGCAAAAAGAGCCAGCTGCGGGGGCAGCGTAGACCCATCTTCAGACCTTTTGTTCTGCCCGTGAAGGAATCTCAGCCTGCCTTGAAGGTTTAAAGCCTAGAAAGAGAAGATAAGGCCAGTGTCACACACATTGCTGAGTGGAGGGAAAGAGAGGGAGGAGAGCTCCATGGGAAACAAGCCATCTTCCTGCAGAATTGATGCAAAGAACCAAGCCCCAGGAGAAAGAGGCTGCCCAGCAGGAGCAGTGAACCTCCATACAGAGGAGATACACACCCATCCTGTATGGGTCTGACACTGCTCAGGCCAGGGTAACACCACAGGTCCAGGAGTATTGCTCCTTGTGGCCTCCTTGTTCCCTGGTGGGTGCAGAGGGAAGCTTAAAAGAATGCTATGCTGGTCTCCCCACAGCAGCAGCTCATCACTGATAACCCAGATGCTGCAGTTGCATCAACGCATCACATCATGCATAGGCTGCTCTTTGTTCGACGTGAGCTACACCTCAACCCCACCGAGAAGCATTGCTTATTAGTGACGGATAACCAGAACATCTGTTCAAGGTTCAGTGCCACTGAGAGGACAGGAATAAAATCCACAGGAAGAGGTGCAGGCCAAACACAAACACACACCAAAAAAAAGCAGAAAAATCCCCTTCTTGAGGCAGGCAGAAAAGAGTTTCAACCCTTTCAATGTCAACTTTCACGCTCCATCATCCCTTAGCGTGAGCCTGCTACAGACCTGCACTCACCAGGAAGCCAGAGGAATTATCCAGGAGGCAGCGAAACCTGCACACAAAGCTCCTTTCCAGAAAGGAAGAGTTTTCCAAAGGCAGTTGATCAGGCTTGTAGGCAACAGCAGGAAAGCTGAGACTCTTCCTTCCTGTAGGAGAGAGGGGTTGAGGAAGCAGTAAAGGCTGGTGGTCCCAGTCCTCAGCAAAGGGTGGTGGTCCCCAGCAAAGGCAGCATCGTGGACCACAGCTTCTGTGGGACATATCGGCAGAAACTATGCTTTGTGTTTTGGATGAATCTGTGGCCACAAGGATGCAAACTGGGAGCAGCTGGGAGCTGTTTCCCCAGTGCCTGTGGGGAATGGAGCATCTCGTGCCTACACGTACCTTCGGGAGAGGGCTCACCCTCAGCACTTTGGGGTGGGTTGAAAGCCCAGTGGAGGTTGCGCCTGAATTCCTGGTGGTCCTCAGTGTGGATCAGCTTGAAGATGCTCTGGTGCATAACATCTGTCTAGAGAAAAAAAAAAGCTGAGTGAGCTACGTGGCCTGCCCCAGCCCCTGCTGTTGGCCATATCCCACCACGTCTCCCTGTGCTCAGGCCTCTAGCTGAATGGGGTTGGACACTCCCCACCAGAGTTGATGTTGGGCTGGTTTAGGGCACAAAAAGCACAGCACTTTTTAGACACTTCAGCCCCTCTGCTTTGAGCTCGGTACAGCAGGGGCACTTCACATCTCAAATTCCCAAGCCACTGAACCCATAGGGAGGGTAAAAGGCTTCCCCTATTGTAGGTCTCATTCCTGCTCCCTTTGGGATGATTTTTGAGCCTGCAGAAAGAACGGATGGGGTCATGGTAGCAGGGCCAGGACACCCAGTAGCCACAGACTTCTCCTTGCCTTCTTCCCTGTATGTGAAGCCCCACATGGCCCTGCAAACCCATCACTGCAATTCAGGGGTGTCCCACGAACCTGATGAAATCCCAGGTAGTCCTGGATGGTGTGTGAGGAGTAGAAGATCAGCCCTTCCGATGTCACCACCAGCACAAAGCCATTGAGTGCCTAGGAGAGAGAGCAGGTCAGCAGCTGAGCTCTGCCCACATCACCCTGTCCTAGCAGCTCAGATTCAGATTCAGACATTTATCCACATCCTATGCAAAGAGCAAGCACAAATCTCACAATGACTTGCAGAATGAAACCAGGTACATTAAGGACCCCATCCATTCTGGAATCCTGGTGGAAAAGTGCCTTTCTGACAACAGGGGATCAAAGTGGCATTTCACATTGGCCGCATTAAATTTGACCTGTGTCTGCCTCTGTGGCTCTGCCTTCATAGTTCCCATCCTTCCTACAGACCAGGGAGGATCCTGGCAGCTGGGGGAATGAAGACAGGGGATGTGCAGTGAGGAACAAACACGCTGCATATCCCAGAGTGCTGGCAGTGCCTGCTGCTTTCACACCCCTTCCACGTCCCCCAGGTGCCAAGGACCCACATGGGCTCTGCCCACTCTGCTTACATGGAATCACCCCTCGGCAGTACTGCATGACAGCAGCAGGACCAAACTTTGGCGTTGTTAATGCCAAAGTTAATTTGTATTTTTAAATATTAATTTATTTATGCACACTCTACAGTTCAGTGGCCCTTCTGTCCACACCAGTAGCTGCAGGACTGCAAAACCAACATCTAAGGGAACACTGCATTCCCAGGCCAAGCTGCTCAGAGCCTCTGTCCTCCCCAAGAAGGGCTCTTTCCTACCAGCTTAACACATTTGGGTGGTAATTTGGGTGTTCTCTCTGAGACAGCAGCCTCAGGGCTGGCAGGAGGAGGGACCAGGGCCAGTGTCCCTTGCCCCTGGAGATCTGTGAGGATCACAAGGTGCAGAGAAGTTGCCTCACAGGTTTGACCGTGCAGTTGCTATCCTGGACAGCTTTAGCATGCAGAAGTCAGAGCGCCCTCACAGAGCTCTCACGAGCTGATACCATCACCCAGCCACCTGTCCCTAAGGACACCAGGTCCTCCTGGATCCCAAAATCTGGCTGCAGGCAGGGCAGCCAGCCCCGTCCCACTTCCCCCACTTGGCCATCCACAGACATCAGGATCAATTAGAGTCTAGCGCGTTGTCTCAGCCAAGTCTGGCTATTGTTGCTGCCAATTCCCATTTCATTGTCCAGGTCCGTGTTTCTCCCCCCTCTCCTTCCCTTTATCCCAGGCACAAATGCTCTCTCTATTTACTGGGTTGACCTCAGTGTGTGGGAATCTGCTGCAGAGGTTAATTAGTGCTGCCAAACGCTTTTTAACCCTTTGAGCAGCCCTGGAGGCATGGCCTCCTCCGTGTGCTGGTGAGCACAGTCTGGCAGCATTCTGTCCTTGTTCAATGGTGCTGGAGAGAGGCAGACTGGAGGCAATATGCACCTGCATGGCTGCACACCCGAGGATGCTGCACCCAGTCCTCAGTCCTAAAGCCCAGCCGCATCCCTCAGCCCTGGATGAGACTAAAATGGAGCTGTTCTCACCCTGCTTGGTGCCTCTACAAAGGCAGCATCCAACCCGAGGAGGAGCCTGATGAGCAGGGCATCAACCCTTCTGAGCGCAGCTCTGTGCTTTGACAGCGGAAAGCCCTCGAGGTTTTCATGATTAACCAGCTTGGCTTTAGCATTTCTCTCCCCAGACACCAAGATCCTGGCTCCGCAGCAATCAAGCAGGACAGTAATTATAATTACTGCTGAGTGAGCTTCTGGGTAGGTGCCAGATGACAGCCAGGCTGGGAACCAGGTAGAGAGGAACAGGGGGACTGCGTCCTCGTGGGACCTCATGGTGCTGGAGCGTGACCCTTTATGCACCCCATGCATAAAGGCATGTGAGTATCCTCATCTGAGCGTAAGGGCCACAGCGACTTTCTCCAGGAAAAGGAGAGGCAAGAATCCTTTCTGCCTTTATCCCTTTCTGCCTCAGGGATCCAAAGAGTTATAAATTCTGCTCAAACACACACACTATGAGTGAAATTACTGCAGTAAGTCCTGTAACCACTGTACTGACCAACAACCACACCAGTGGGACAGCAGACCGCGTCCTCCCTTCATCACAACGTTCACCAAAATGTCTTGCAACTGAGAACAGAACAGCCTGTTCTTCGGGCAAATCTCAAAGGAAAGAGGACCCAAGGAAAAAGTTCTTGAAGGCATCTGCCATGGAGAGGACCACTGACCTGCAGGAGCAGCTCGCCCTCCGGTACTGCTGACATGCCCAGAGCTGGGCTGCTCTCATGGTCTCCATCTCTCTCTGCTCCTTCAGCACCGTGGTTCTTCAGAGCAACTGCAGCAAAGCACAGTGAAGGGACATCAGTGCTGCAGCAACACCTCCAAATCACCGCCACAAGCAGCCAGAACAAAGACGTTTCCCCTGCCTTTCCATAACTCCAGAATTCCTCTTTTATCCTCTTTTTCTCCTTTTCATTTCCATACCTTTAACAAACCCAAAGCAAAGAGCAGTTAAAGCCAAAGATCATTAAAACAAGTAGGCATAATTGCTGGAACAGCTGCCCAGAGAGGCTGTGGATGCCCCGTCCATCCCTGGAGGTGTTCAAGGCCACATTGGATGGGGCCCTGGGCAGCCTGGGCTGCTAAGAAATGTGGAGGTTGGTGGCCCTGCCTGTGGCAGGGGTGTTGGAGCTTCATCACCCTTGAGGTCCCTTCCAACCCTGGCCATTCTGTGATTCTGTGATCTGTGGAGTAACCATGAGATCCTGCACTCCATCCTGCAAAAAAATCCACATGTTTAGTGAGCTCATCAGTTGGAAGTTCTCTCATCATTTAGTAATGGCCACAGAGGTCCTTTGTCCCAGGGGGTTCAATGCCTCTGTCCACCCCTTGCAAGGAGCCCTCAGCACCATGCTATGCAGCCTGAACAAGCTGGGCATTGCAGGCACAGCAGAAACTCCCAGCAAGGAGAATGGATCGACTCTTCTCATCTCTGTGAGTAAAATGCAGGGGCTATAAATTATTGAAGGTCTCCTCTCCTCCTCTGGCAGCTTCCAGATGGCTACGCTGGAGGTGCAAGACAAATATAAACCTGGTGGAGAAAAGAGTCAAGGGTTGCTGAGGTCTGGTTTAATGGTTTTGTGTTTGCCAGCAGAAAGAAAACTTGCAAGTAATGGTCTTGAATCACAAACACTGCCTAAATATAGACTTCACTATGGGGCCAGAGGAGACATCAGTTAAAATCAGATGGTACATTGTCCTCTGTACCAACAGCTGCCACTGAACCCAGCCACCATCCTGCATTCCCCATGAGGGTTTTCCTGACCTTCCATACCATCCCCAGAGCCCCAGAGATGTTCTGCTCTTGGCCAGGACACTGCACATCAGCCTCCCGAGGAAGATGAGGAGAGATTGCCACCTGAAAGCAGTGGTCCTTGGGCACAGGAGGGAGGGCTGGGGGTCCTTCTGCATGCTCAGCCTGGGGAAATGATTCACAGGAGGCCGAAGGGACACCTCACTGGTGAACTCCTGAACCTGCAGGGGCTTTGCAGACCTGAGAAATCTCTGCACCGGCAAGCTGGTATTAACATTTTTGAGAGGATATATCCCAGCCCCCTTCCCTTTCTTCCATGCAGGCAAAACCTTCGAGTGGGAACAAGATTTTGCATCGGTCACAGCTTAAAAACAAGAAGACTCAGACCGAAACCCAGCCCTGGGGTTGATACAGGAGAAGCAGAGAAGAACTCAACCACCTCATGGCTCTTTAGGAGCAGCAACAGTTCATGCCCAGCCTCCTGGCTGGCATCACTTAAGGCAAAAAGCCACACTTATTCTTAATGGATACAACAGTTTTACTTATAATACCTACCACAGATCCCCGTTGGCACAAATTTCATTAAATAGATTAATTATTTATCCCTTGTCTGAACGGTGCAGAGACAGCAAGTTCTGTAACCAGGCGTGGTGAATAATGAATGTCCTGCTAAAAGATCTAATTGCACATCTAAAAGCAAGGAAGGCCTCATCTACACATCCCTGTTGCACCACT
Organism: Lagopus leucura; assembly: GCF_019238085.1. Taxonomy (NCBI): domain Eukaryota; kingdom Metazoa; phylum Chordata; class Aves; order Galliformes; family Phasianidae; genus Lagopus; species Lagopus leucura. Next base: position 20,831,736 of record NW_024962267.1, on the reverse strand, counting down.
GAAGGCACACTGGTCTCAGAGGAAGAGCACGTGCACAGGTTTAAACAAGGACAAAGAGGACAGTGGTGTGTCAGGCTGTCACTTCTTTTTGCAGCTCTTCTAACTCTTGTAATGCTGATAAATCACAGTCCTTCAAGTAATGACAATCCTTCACACACTCAAACAGTGGCAGGACAAGGGGCAATGGTTTTAAACCGAAAGAGGGCAGGTTTGGAGTGGATGTATAAGAAATTCTTTACTCAGAGCGCTGGCACAGGCTGTCCAGAGGAGCTGTGGATGCCCTATCCCTGACAGTGCTCAAGGCCAGGCGGGGTGGGCTTTGCGGTCCCTTCTGACCCATCCCATCGTATGGCTGGGCTTTGGGGTCCCTTCTGACCCATGCCGTTGTATGGCTGGGCTTTGGGGTCCCTTCTGACCCATCCCATTGTATGGCTGGGTTTTGGGGTCCCTTCTGACCCATCCCATTGTGTGGCTGGGCTTTGGGGTCCCTTCTGACCCATCCCATTGTGTGGCTGGGCTTTGGGGTCCCTTCTGACCCATCCCATTATATGGCTGGGCTTTGGGGTCCCTTCTGACCCATCCCATCGTATGGCTGGGCTTTGGGGTCCCTTCTGACCCATCCCATTATATGGCTGGGCTTTGGGGTCTCTTCTGACCCATCCCATTGTATGGCTGGGCTTTGGGGTCTCTTCTGACCCATCCCATTGTATGGCTGGGCTTTGGGGTCCCTTCTGTCCCACCCTATTGTATGGTTCTCTAAGCTCCAGGAAACAAGGAAGCACCATTTCAGGCTTGGGAACATGGCCCGCAGCTGAAGTGCTGGAAGACTGCTCATGCTGGTTGATCTTAGGCATTGCAATAGAGGGTAAAGACTCCCTCCATCCTGATTGTAACACGCAGAGAGAAAGCTGCGCTTCCTGCTATTTGGAAATAGCTTTGCAGACCCTCGCAGTGCCCCCTCCAGGACAAACCTCTTGTCCCAGGGGTTGACGCGGGCCACCTGCCTGCACCCAGGGCTTGGCTCCTCAGGAGCTGGGCCCAAGGGGAGGGATTAGGGGAGCCAGGCACCACCAGGCTAAGCTGACACATCATGTGCTGCCCCTTGGGTGTCCCCGAGGTGAAGCTGGGGTCTGGCACGTGATGGTGGCAGCCAACTGCAGCTCCATCCCACCCTCCTGGGCCTGGCCAGCGGTGCTGGGTTTAGTGCAGTACCACCTGGATGGGATGTGGGATGAAGCAGGGCTGGGCTGGATGGCTTTCCCCAAAGGGTCTGCATCTCTGGAAACACCATGCGAGTTCACAAAGCCCCAGGTGTGATTCCTGGCAACAGGACATGGATCTGAAGGGATGAGCGCAGCGTGATGGTGACCATCTATGTATAGATCAAGATACTCAAATAAAATTAAAAGTAATTGATTTTCAAATAGGCTGGGAGAAACAACAGCCTGGAGACGACAGCATTCCTGGCTTGCAGTGAATTATTTAAGAAGGGGGCTGGAGAAATGGCAGCTGGCAGAAACCTGCTGGTGCACTGATTGATCCACTTGTGGGACAGGCTGCCTGCTATCAGTAAACCAAACAATAGAAGTCGAGGAGGGAATAGGCTGTGTATTTTGAAGAGGAGCACTGCAGAAGCTGCTCTAAGGTGAGCTTCATCTCACACGGCTTCTTAGAGTGGCATCACTCTGCATTCACATCAAAAGGGACTGAAGACGCTCTGAAATCACCCAATTTTGTAGGCTGCTTTTCTCAGAGCTCCTGTTAGATAAACTGCTTAAATCAGGAGTTTTATTTGTTTGTTTTTTAAGCAGCAGGGGAGCTTCAGCTGGATCCACAGGCACTATGTGCATCCCAAAGGATGGGGGTTTCCCCTCTCACACCTGAATTGCTGTGACCTGGCTTAAAGCAGGGCAGCCGGTCCTACAGCTTCAGGCACACGGGTGGCTCGGCTGCTGGGAAGATGAAATCAAACCGCATGGAATGACCAAGGCAAATAAAGAAAGAGAGAAGCTCAAAGCAGGGGATTTCCCAGTTTCTCACTCTGCTCACCAAGGTACCCATTTTGCCAATGCTGCCGGGATGTCGGGCTGCAGGCAGGGAGCTGGGATGGCTGCTCATGGCCCCAGGGTCAGCCCCTGCTTCCCTTCCCCAGCACAGCGCCCCATCACACTGCACAGGAGGCCAACTCCACACACCCCAACCTCTGCCGCCGTGCTTCACGACAAGAGCAGCCATTTCAGAACTGTTCTAAGGAAGAACCGACCACCCTTTCGGTCTATAAATCCTACAAGCCTTTAAATGATTCATGTTTCAGGAGAGCAGCGAGCCTGCACTGCACCTCACACCGTTACTCCTGAGAGAGCAGCAGTGCTCCCACAGCTCCCAGCATCACCACGATGGGTCTGAGGCTCCACATTGGGCTCTGTGTGGAGGTGGATGTGGGCAGAATGGAGCAGCGTGGGCTGCCCCAGCATGGCTCCTTAGCGGGGCAAAGCAGCACGGCTGTGGGCGATACGGTCAAACAAACAAATCGACCCGGAGCTGCCAAGCAAACAACTGCTCTCTCAGGCCATTAATTTTTCATTCCATCCGCCTGCCAGTTCCACCGTGCTCGAAAGAGAATGGGAAAAAAAGAAAAAGGAAAAAAAAAAAAAAAAAAAAAAAAGACTTCCCATTCATTCAGTGATTTGGAGTTGGAAAAATATCGTTTGTGAGGTCACTGATAGCTGCTGCTGCTTGGCCAGCATAGCGCAGGGCTGCCCGAACACTCCTCCTGTGGGCTATTCACTACAGCGGCAGAACGCAGGAAGGTATTTAATGCGGTGTGTTTTAAAAGGCTCCCAAATGAACTCTAACCACGCCGCGGTAATTATCCACTGTCAAACACCGGGCATTTCTCAGGTCCGTTACAACGGGAAAAGCCGCTCTCACAGTGCCTCCTCTCAGCCGTGCCCTCCAGCCCAAGTGTCAGTTTTCTACTTCAGTGCAACCCACAGACAGAACCAACTTCATCGCCCTGATTCCGCCGCGCCTGAAGCCCGCTTCGCCCCGAGCCGCAGCGGCACTCACCGCGGAAGAAGCTCTTAGCGCGGAGAAAAGCGGCGCTGAGCCGCAGGATGGACAGCTTGTCCAGACCGGCCGCCACCTCCTCGGGAAAGGGCAGCAGCGCGGCCAGCCGCTCCAGCTCCTGGTTCAGCCGCTCCCGGTGCCGCTTGGAAGGGTTGGAGCGTCCGGTGTCTGCAGCGTGCAGCCTGCGGGGCGCAGCCACGCGTTACCGCGGAGCCGGCGCGGAACCGGCACCATCCATCCCTCGTCCCGAACCCAGCCCCGCTCTCATCCCTGATCCCAATCCCGCTCCCAGCCCCGCTCCTATCTCTCACCCTGATCCCGCTCCCGGTCCCGCTCCCATCGCTGACCCCGCTCCGCACTTACGCTCGGGCCGCCGGCTTCCTCCGCTTGCGCCCCGCGTACATGGCTCAGCGAGAGCCGGCGGCAGCCGCAGGAGAGGAGCGGGGCAGCGCGGAGCAGCCCGGAGAGACCCCCGCAGGAGCGGCTCCGCCTCCGGCTGGGAAGGAGGGAGGGACGCGGGGACGCTGCGGGTGGGGAGGAGGTGGGCACCGGGACCGGGCGGCAGCGTGGGTACGGCGTGTGTGCGTGGAACGAAGCTTGGGGAAGGCTGCGGGCAGAGCAAGCCGTGGCTCTTCTGTACCGGCAAGGGCTATGGGAAAGCTGGGTTCAGATCGGACAGAAGGAAGAAATTCTTTACTACGAGGTAGGTGAGGCCGTGGCAGAGGCTGCCCTGAGAAGCTGTGGATGCCCCTTCCCTGGCAGCGCTCAGGGCCAGGCAGGATGGGGCTTTGGGCAGTCTGTTGGGCTGGGTGGATTTTGGGGACCCTGCCAACCCAAACCAGTCTGCAGTTCTGTATAGGAAACGCAGGGGCCAGGACCCTCCTCCTCCAGCCTTAGCCCAGAGAAAAACTGAGCAGCTTCTGCAAGTACTTGCTCAGCTGAGAGGGAAATGGAGAGATGCTGTTCGAGGTCACAGATCACAGAGTGGCCCGGGTTGGAAGGGACTCCAAGGACCTCCAACCCCCCCACCACAGGCAGGGCCACCAACCTGCCCATTTAATACCAGACCAGGTTGCCCAGAGCCCCATCAAACAAACTGTCACACCACTTTTTACTACAAACCACATTTTAATACACAACAAAGTGCAGTGAGTGAGTTGCAGTCCATCTTTTCTTCCGCCCTGACGCTGGTGAATGACATACAAAGAAACCACAGAGTGGAAAATGAGACACTGCCACGAAAACAATCCACGGATGCACAGACATAACACATGCAGTCGAGATGCAAGCAACGGAGCAGCAGGGGTCTGCTGCAGCCCCCAGTGGCAGAGCACTGCAAGGTTTGAGGCTGGTCAGTGTGTAAGGCTCACATCAGGTGCTTCTCCAGGCTGCTGCAGAAGGGTCCAGCATCGCTCTGCTGCCTGCACCCTACAGCTCAGCATCATCCCACCCAGTGCTGATGACTTGCCGAGGCCACAGGGCGTCCTGCAGCATCCCTGCCTGGATCTGGTTTATTAAGGATAGATGCAGGGCTGATGGAGCTCTGTCTCAGAAACAAATTTTAAAGCCACAGAATCGGTCCTAAGCACAGAGGCAGGTGGCAAGCACTGCCTCCCTTGATGCCTTTCTCATTGCTTTGGCAAAAACACACCATCTTCCATCTGATGGCATGGGTAAAGGTAGGGAGAAAACCAGGGGAAGGAGCCATCCCTGTGGTCTGAAGCACCTCTTTCCCTCCCTGGGTTCACTCACTGTGCACACAGCTGCAGTTACCTCACCCCACTGTCTCTCCAAAGATGCCCCCCACTGGCCCTCACGTCCTGCAGTCCCCAGCACACACCTTCACTGGACATTACATGCACAGAGGGGCTGCCTGCCTGCCAAGGAGGACAGTGGAAAGACAGCAGCTGGCTCACAGGAGGACGTCCTCACTCCCACCTCTGCAAAGGGAGATGCTGAGCAACTCGAACTCAATCCTGTCAGTGTTCCAGGGTGGTTTGTGCAAGGTAAAGCACTTGTAGGTATTTTAATGGCATCCCCAAGAAAGGAGTTCCCGTGCCTGAAGACACCCTGGCTCGTTCTGTACTCACGGTGACGCAGCATGATGCTGTCTGTCTGATGTGTGCCAGAGCCCTCACTGACCCCTAGCACAAGTCCCTGAGGTTGGGGCCATGCGTCCCTGCTGAGCACCTGCTTCCCATTGCAATGGGACTCTCTGGGGAAGCTCCCCCAGCTCTGGGAGCTGCTGGTCAGTGCAGTTTGTGATTCCAAGGACGCTCCTGTTGCTCCCAGCTGTTTTGGAGCTGCCATCCAAGCATCCAGTGGGCAATCTCCTGGGGAAGTGCTCTTGCCCAAAGTGCTGCCCGGGTTTGCCCATACTGGGACATCATCATGCTGTTGGGACACTAGAGTGCTGGAGTCCAAGGGAGGTGGGCAGCTCAAGCCCATCAGAGTGCACTCAGACTGGCTCTGGCAATCAGGAATGATGGTGTCTATGGGAATAGAGGAAGGAAGTACTACTTGAAACTCCAGTCCTGAGTTGACCAACTGATCCTCTGCACAGGTCTTGGTGCTGGAGCCCAAGGCATCCAGAAGCATCCTCTCCTCCAGACTGGCTGGGTTAATCAGGATCTGCTGTTCTGCTGGAGCAGAGCTGCCCTCTGACATAACAGAGTCCAGAGAGAGCACAACATCCTGGCCTTGTGCACCAGCTGCTTGGGGCTGCTGTGGGGCTTCTGGATTAAATCCCCAGTGCTGGAATTGAGCCACATAACACCCTTCCTCACTGCAGTGCATGAACTCCATGCTCTTTCCATCACGCTCCCTGACCAGCATCTGCTCCATGTAAGAGGGCAACTCACTGCTCAGCCTCTCACCAAAGTCCTCAGGTGGCAGGTCCTCCACGAACAAGCTAAGCAGAGCGTCCTCCCACTGCTGTAGCTCTGTACTGTCCATGGTGAGGCTCTGGGATACGTTTCCATCCACCTCACTCTTCTCAAAGAGGGTTTCAATATCCACCAGGAAGGAGCTGCTGTCCTTGTCATGACCAGCTTTTCCATCTTGGCTTGGTCCCTCAAGCTCTGCATCGAGATCTGGCAAGGTGAACTGAGGGACATCAGCATGGGAGAGAGAGATGGATGCATCCTGTTCCATCGTGGTCCCCAGAATAGAGTTGGGATCTACAGCATGCTGCTTTGTATGGGTGTCTGTCTTTGTCTGAAATTCCTCCTTAGCCTGAAAGGAGCCTAGGAAATTGGACTTTTTCCCATATATGATCGCTTCCCCTGTGGCAAAGCTGAAAGGCAGCTGAAGGCTTCGCTTTCGCAAACATTCCTCCCCTTCTTCATTTCTTCAGAGTGGAGGAAAAAGAGAGGGAAACACAATGAGTATATTCTGCAGGCCAGGCAGGACCAGCCTCCAAGCAGCAAGATGGGAGCTCGCAGACTTGTCCAAGACCCTGGGCGAGGGGACGCAGCTGGAAACCCAGCCATACTCACGACAGGACTCGCTGCTGGGCGACGATGCAGTCAGGCTCACCCCCTTTGTACACCAGCCAGGCATTGGACTGCAACCACACCCAGGTGCCCCTCTTGCTCAGCACCCGGAAGACTGATATCTCACTCTTCCCTGTCTTTATCACTGGGGCAGGGAGAAAAGAGAGGTGGCACAGAGACTCAGCTGGGCACCGCAGGGGCGTGGGCAAGTTGTGCCTAGGCACAGAAGCAAAAACTGCAGCCAGCACACCGTGCTGCATGTCAGGGTGTCCCTGCACAGGATGGCACTTTACCAGCTTTCTGTGCAGGTATCAAGCAGGACACCTCATCACAGCTCCTGCAGACCTCAGGAACACAAGGGAGCACGGCCAGGGCTGCACAGCTGCCAGCCCACAGACTTGCCACAGCCCCAGTGTCCCTCCCTAGGTTGCTCCCCTCAGCACTCACCTCTCACATGGCTCTCTGCACAGTATATCATGTCGGCTGCGTGCACAAACTGGTACCCGGACCCTGTACTGCACAGCTCCTCCTCTGTGTAGCCCAGGATGACCTCCCCCCTGAGGGCAGAGCACAAGGCATGGGCACCCTGTGGCACTCTGGCTTTCTGTTCTGCACTTGTGGCCACGGGTTTTGCCATGATGAAGGCGGGAGATGCCATACCAGGAATCACAGGCAATGGGAGTAAAGTCCAGCTTGTGCTTTGATTGGAAGAACAGCGCCTTGCTCTGAAGCTCCAGGATGGAGAAAGGCTGAAGTGGAGTCACGATGGCAAAGAGGGCGAGTGGAAGAGGCCCCAGGGACGTGTCTGATGCCCTCTTCTGCTGCCCAAGAAGAAGTTTCAAGCGTCCTTGGAAATTCAAGGTCTTGCAAAGGATGAGAAAACAAGGCAGGCAAGGTGAGGAAATAGGAGCTGGAAACCAGACTGCCCCAGATCACATCTGCATGGGACACGAGTGAACACAGGCACGCAGCAATGTGTCCAGGGGTGATGCCAGTGCTTAGAGGCATCCTGGCATTACCAGAAATCCCAAGGAGTTAGCTAGCAGGCAGCGCAGGCGGCAGGTGAAGTTCCTCTCCATGCAGCCAGAACACTCAGGGCACTGGTGATTGTGGCTTCCTGCAACGCTGCATCCATCAGGCACGGCTGGAAAAAACAAGTGGAAAATGAAGCCACACCTTACAGACCTGCTAGGACACTGCAGAGCTGCAGGAAACCACACACCTGCTGGTCACAAGTGGTTCCCATGGATGGACGGCAGGTCCTGAGGTGGGGGTTGGACCTCTCTGGGGGTGACTAAGGCTGAGCCCACACTTCCCAGCCCAGCACTCACCACTGTGCAGCTGGCAGTGGAAAGCAGCTCTGTCATCCTTGTGGATCAGCTCGTAGATGCTCTGGTAGATGAGATCCGACTGGAATGAGAAAATGTGGAGAGCAGGTAGCACCTAACAGGTACTGACCCCTGGCTTTTCTTTGTGGGTGGTAAAAGTACAGTTACTGAGGATAAAGAAATGGGAATAAAGGGTTTTGAGCACAGCACGGAGATGTACCAGATGAACCTCCACTAGGAATGGCAGGGATCGAACAGGCTCTGTCATAGAATGTGCTGCCGACCCACAGCCCACACACAGACTTTCCATTCCATCCTAAAGCAATGGCACGTTTTCCAACTGATGAGGCAGCAGAGAGAGGTTTAAGTTTAGAGAACAACAGAAGAGTGGTGAGGTCTGAAAAATACTTTTGTAAACAGAGCAAAACCTACAACTTCCTACTGTGTGAGAAAACATGTGCCAGAGCATGCCACAGGTACCAAAGGTGTGCCAAGAAGGCGGAGTGAGCCTGGGCAGCTGCACTATTAGTTGTCCCAGGTGCAAGTACAACCAGTGGGTATATGCTGGAATAAACTGTACAGATATTAGTGACCTGAAACACACTGCTACCAGGAGAAATCCCCTTGGAAGGTATCTACCATTACCACACGCATGCTTGGTGCAACCTGGAGTTGTTTCTGCCTCAATTCTTTTCAGCACGTTAGAAATACCCATCCTTGTCCTGAACAGAAACTACCATTTGACTAAGCCTGTGGGAGTGTTCTGGTGCAAACCATCTTCCTAGGAAACACCAGCAAGTTCTCACACCTTCTACCTCCCAACACACACCCCTTCTTCGATAGCCATGTCTTGGAGCAGCCTTTCTCAGCCTGGTCCTGCAAAGTCATGGCCCTGCTGAGCACACAGGCAGCTCAGGCCATCCTCTGCCATGTCCCTGTCCTCAGAAATGTGCCAGAACAGAACTTCCTGCTTAGCCAGACGTACAGGAGAAGAAGACCACTCCCTGCCTCAGACAGCTGGTTTGGCCCACCTGCACACGAAGATCCTCCTACAGTGAGCTGGGAAAGGGTGCAAAGAGAACAAAGAGAGGAAAACATCAGTCTGCTGTTGAACCAAGAATCAGCACTGCCCACCTCACAGCTTTGTCTACAAAAACTGAGTTTGGTAGCCTCATCGGGTTCCTGTTGACTCGATCCTTTGAGCTTTAGAGGAATCAGAAATAATGGGGTGAATGGGGAAAGAGACCTTCTTTTTCTATGGCACCTCACATAAACCTCCAGGCACTGATGATGCTCACCACTGTGATAACCCCTCCCGCCCTCTCAGTGAAGGTGGACGTGCCCATCAGTATGACACCACGGGACGAAAAGCTCACACCCCTCTCACAAAGAGGAAAGGATGTAATGCCTACCATTGCTCAGTTTGCATCTGTGGCTACTAAGCTCACAAGCACGTTTGTTGGCTTTCACAACCCCTGAAGAACACAATTCATTTGAAAACATCCATCAGGAGTGACCAAATTCTGGGCAGGGAGAGAAAAAGCAGACATTGGCTGGCCAGCATCTCCTTCCCAGGCCTGTGCTGCATCCATGTGTGCACACTCAGGAAAAAATAGCACCCACCTGATGAAAGCCCAGATAGTTCTGCACGGAAGGGGAGACGTAGAAGATGTAGCCGTCTTCAGACACAGTGATGACAAACCCATTAAGTGCCTGAAAGTATAAATTGAGCCCAGAGTTACTCTCCTTAGCTTCAGTTTAGCAGCTGGCTGGCTGGACTATCTTAAAGTGCTGGTGTTATTTGGTGGGGAGGTCTCGCAGCCAGCATGAGCAATGATCAGAGATAGCCTAGACGTTTTGGTAAACCACTGTATTTTGTAAAACATCACCTGTGTTCACATACAGGCAGGGCAACTACTGTATTAAGAGGCATCAGCTAAGAAGTACACGAAGTAAAGACCAAATTCAGTCGCTGTTATTGTTCAAATATCATCAAGCATCTGGAAATAGCAGCCACTCTGTACTTTGAAAGTCCAGAGGTGACAATATCCGGAAAACCAAAGCCCAGATGAGGCCCTGGCAACTGTATTTGCAATGTCTGACATGACATCCCCCATGCCCTGGACATGCAAAACGATGTGTCTTCTAGGAGCTAACACCATCCCATCTAATCAGCCTCTGGTTACTCAGGACAACAGTCCCTTCCTGTTTGATTTCAGTCTTGTTTCTGACTAATGTCTCAGGAGTCTCCATACTTTCAAAGGCCTCCAAACACATCCTGGCATTGAAGTGCCACTGTGAGACACCAATCTGCAAAAATTCCTCTGTTCCGGCCTATGCTGCAGATGACAGAAGACAAGGCTTCACATGCAAGAAATGAAAACAAAAATCAACTCCATAAAACATCTTTGTGCTCACACCAACTGCCAGCTTCACTTTTTGCCTTCCACTCTACAATTGCATGTACATGGCCTGCAGTTAAATACATACCCAACCAGTAGCTACTTGCTTAAAAACAGCCTTTGTAGTCATTTGTGTCACATCCTTGGAGGTCAGGAAAACAAATCACAGAACCACACACAGTTTATGAACCTCTATGAAGAATGTTGAGGCTCAAAAGTTCTTTCCCCCAGCCTTGCAATCCTGACATGAGTGCAACCTTCAGAGAGTTGGCAGGATTCCTGTGTGCTCGGGTAACTCCCTCTACCCCAATTTGCAATTCAGGGCAACTTCAAGTTGCTACAGTGGTAGAAGCATGATTTCTTAGTATGACAACAAACAAAGCAGACCACAGGTTGACCACCTGCTAACACCAGAAGCTAGCAGGGATGGACAACTCGTGGTCCACCCTGCAGCTCATCCTAGGTGCACTGTGATGGATGGGATGTTCCAGAACAAAGAGAACCAGCTGGTCAATGGAATAAAAGGACAGAAAAATAAAAATCATTTTAATTATCTTGGATTATTTTAAAACCTGTTGGTTTAAGCATTTTGCTTGATACACATCAAGCTTGATGCACATCCAGCAGGCAGGGAGACTGGTGCTTTCCCTTCATGTGCTGCAGCCCCCACCAATGAGCCCTGAGTCAAAGCTTTTGGCAGATTATAACATGTGAATAAAATACTTTTTAAGGAAAAAAAATGGGCAGCTCAGCTGTAGGGATTTTGGTCCTATTAACATCCCACATGCTATCCAGATGCCTTCAATCATCCACAGCTGCCAATGCTCTGATAGCTCAGCAAATTGCCAGCCATCATGTGGCCTAGCTCAAACTCCTGGAGAGCACTTGGGAGAAGCCTCACAGAGAGAGTTGGGCAATTGCTGGCTCCCTTCTGGCTATTGTGTTATTCCTCCAATTCATCTGTGACTATCATACTTGCAGACATCTGAGATGAAGAATCATAGAGACATTAACATTGCAAAAGACCACTAAGATCATCTAGCCCAATCACCGAAGATGGGAGAAGAGAACTCAAGATGCAAAAAGCACAGGCACAGGATGCCATGGTATCAGGATTAAAGCCACGAAGATCGAATGCCTTCTGCAGACCTGCCCTGCATCCACAAGGAGCATCATATATTTTCACTTGAGATGCCTAAGTGTTTATTCAGCAAACAGCCTTTCTAAGGAACTTTTCTGAGCCATTTCCTTCTGGCTCACATTCACAGATTGCAGCCTGAGCTAGCAGCATTCCTGCCAGGTGAATCCCTGTCTCTTTGCTCTCTGACACTTGGCGAGGGCTGTTTCACTTGACATACACTGGCCTTTTCATAAGGCAAATTTGCACTGGCCATTGATTTTGTCCACAATAGCTTCCCAGATCCATCTTTCTTCATTTTGCTCTCAACTTTCAAACTGAGCCTGGGTTTCTTCCATTCCAAACAGCTGTGAACTCACGACACGGAGCTCGTGTAGGGAAACCAATTCCTAGTGGGCATGTTATCACACAGCTATCTCCTGTCTTCTCTTGGCATCCACTGGAGCATAAGGAACGCACCACCCTGGAAATTCATTGGGATCATTCCCTACACTGCTGTATGTGATGCCTCTGCACCCTTCTGGACAGAATGGACAAGCTTGCATATTGGTACCTGCCACACTGTAAGCTAAGCCACAGCAAACTGAATGAGAGAAAATGAGCCAGGCAGTGCCTCCAGTGCCCTTCCTGAGGTGCTCAGTGCCTGCTCAGGATGCAAAGATCACAGTGAAGCACCTCCTGGCAAAAAAGGGTCTCCTCTTGCTCTACAGCTGGGACCACACATCCCACTGCTGCTGGTGCAGTCTGATGGGCAGGGCCCAGACACTGTGTCTGGCAGGAGCTAACGGACAGCCCCATCGACCAAACCAGGGCACGGTACCTGGAGCAGCAGGTCCCCCTCTGGAAATGGCTCCCTGTTGATCTGCAGATGTGTCTGTCCATTCCATCCTGGGGCTCTGGGCTGATCCAGCATGCAGCTGCCAACATCCGTACCTACAGCTGCAAGTAAGGCAGCAAGAAATCAGTGTGGATAGGCAAACCGGGAGTCTCTCCCTCCACCTCTTCCTCCTCCCCTCCATCTCAGTTTTGCTTGTGAATGGGTGCATCATGCGTGTGCAGGCAGCTCAGAGGAAAGAGAAAGAAGTTCAGAATGGGTGGGAACTGGAGCAGAGCCCCTTTACAAAGGCATCCTCACTTGCTCAGCACTTCCTCTAAGATGGTGTCTTCCCTGCTCAGTTCCATTTCTGGGAAATCTCGCTTCTGCCAAGGTCTGAATCAGGAACAACAGAGGGGAGTAGAGTGTGACAGGTTGGGAAATGCAATCACCACAGTAAGAAGTCTTTAGCTCAGGGCCTGGTAGAGCTGGAGCTCACCACTGTGGGCCAAGTGCTACCCCATTCTTAGCTTCAAGCTGCCCCAGTGCTGTCAGAACTGCAGTGGAGAAAGGCCCTCCTGCCTTCGGGACTGATGAACCTGTGGCTGTGAGCTTCCCATGCTGATTCACAGGCTGCTTCAAGCTTCCTTGATCAAAGCCTTCAAGGCAACACCCACAGGTGCAGCTGATACTGGAGGAAAGGTAGGAAATGAGGAAAAACCCTAAACCACCCTAGGTCTGACCACACATTTAATCCATCCCATGGCAACAGATTACCTCAGGACCACTTCAGACCCCTTCAGGCCTTGGGTAATGATGGGTGATGCACAAGCAGCAGCCACGTCCCCTGTCATCCCTATATCGCATGCTCAGTCTCTCAAGGGCATGGCATGGTCTCCCCAACCCCAGCATCCCTTGGGTGAGTCAGGTCAGCCCATTCCCCAGATCAGCATTTCCCCATGTGTAAGCTCACATTTTTTCCTGCAGGGGAAAACCATCCTGTGCAGACACTTCCCAAACAAGCAAGAGGTTGATCAGCCTGGACGAGGGATGTGAGCCCTCTGGGAAGGGTTTAGAAAGAAAAGGTTCAACATCTAAAGGTGTTTCAAAAAACAGATGCAAGGCAGCCATGAGACAGAAGCCCCCACCAGGCAGTGGGGGATCACAATCCCATCTTGCAAAGGCTTTCAAAAAGTCAACGTCCTTACAAATCAGGACGAAAGCAAACCAAGAGGAGAGCTTCTCTTATGATTGCCAAGTGATCCACAAGGAAAAATATCTAAAGCCCATTTGTACCATTGGTATGACTTCAATTTGCACATGATGGGGTGGAATAGTTTCAAAGCAAAACTTTTTTTTTTTAATTTATTTTTCTTCTTTTGAAGTGCTGACTCCTCTCTGAAGCATTGAACTAGGGCAGGAGAATTCAAAAAGAAACCAAGTTCTTCCAAAACAAAGCTCCCAAAGGGTGGAGAGGATGCACATGGTCCCCAGCTTTTTCCCAGCAGCATTCAGCATGGAGAGCTGCAGCAAGCCAGAGGGAGCAGCATCCAACACAAAACACCTGCTTGCTCATTTTACTGTTTCCAGCAAAATGATTTCACCCTCCCCTCCCCACTAGCAGCACAATATCCATCTTCTCAAGGGTTTTTTTGATTTCTCCTTGGAGATGCTCACTTCCCCCTACATTCTCAGTGGCAGAATGGTTCATTTCTGCACAGCTGTGCTGGAAAACTGCAGATTCTGCCTCCTATGGGGCGTTTAGGATGGCCTGGCTTGGGTAGAAGGCTTAGGGGTACAGAGAGCCAGTGGCAGGCCCCAGGAGCTGCTATTGAGCTGTCTATTTCCATCGGTCTGATACTTTTAGTTAGGTCTTGGGACTGCAGATGACTTTGCTGCTGGGCTGAGGCTGTCCTCAGGAACCACAACCATTCCTCAGTGGTCTGCAGAGTCTGGAGAGCTTCTGTAGGGGAAGAGCCTGCCCACCTCCAGGTGATGACCCTCTTAACATGTCGTAACTGACTACTTTGTTTCCCCAAGCTCTCCATAACTTTCCCCAAGCACCTGCAGAGACAAGCCTGGAACAAAGCATCCCTACGGCTTTTGCCCCTCCAGGAAAATTTCCAAACTCATTCACACTCAAACTGCCAAGAACCACAGGGGCTAAAAGTGATCCCACAAGAGATGGGAGATGAGAACAGCCACACAGAGGACTCCAGGCCTACACAACAATCAAGGGATACAGAGGCTATTTTCAATCATTTTAGTTTGGAAGGGAAACAAATCCTTTTAATCAAAGAGCAGAAAAACCACCCCATTTGCACCCATGAGAGAGAGGGAGCACTTGTGAAACATCTGCTCAAGGCACGTTACCTCCTGGGGGATTTCACCAGCACATAAATCCACTCCCATCAGAGACAGCTGGCAGAATTGCTGCCCCACAAAAGGCAGTGCTCCCACTGCACGTGCTGGCTGGCTCTGCTCACTGATGACACAAGCTGATGGCTTCAAGCCCCCTGCCCTCCTGCAGCTGTGAGGCACTGCTGGGTGACAGAGCTGACAGGCAGTGCTGTGCATTGGGTAAGTCACCCCCAGTTTAAGACACACATTATAGCATAACATTGAGACTCCCACAAGAAACAGTCAAGATCAAAAAGTTCATCCCATTAAAAGAAACCCCAAGCCTGCCTGAAAACCATTTAAAAGAAGTAGTTTTAGCTCTCTGCTGTACTTCATTCCCTTGCATATCCCCCAAGCCCAGCATGGGAGCACAGAAGTCACCGCTGATTCTTTTTGCCCTTTCTTCCTTTCCTTTACTAGACACCCTGCTTCCATATCCACTGAAAAATGAGCATAAAATAAGCTTCTGTTAGTTTTTAAGGCTAATGCCAGAAAATCTCAGCACCCTGGTGAATCACATAGCAAGGATTTCCAGGAAAACAAGCAATTAATGCAAGACAGGAGATAGCATGACACACAAGTGATCTGCAGTTACTACACAAATCCCTGGCACTTGCTGAAGTAATTTAGGGACCATTCATGTCTTCATTGGGCTGGGAAAGAGGCTTTTGGTGTGCAGTGTTAAAGAAGAGGGGAGGAAATACAGCCAGACACAGCAGATCCTGGTGCTCGTGAACTGCACATACATCCCCAATAGCACTCAGCTGGGTTGGTGATCCTTGCCTTCAACAGGAAGTTTCTAAGCTTTGCAGTGTGGAGAAAGAATGAGAAGAAGGAGCAAAGCGATCAAAACTCTTCACCTTTTGCTCACTGTATTATTGAGACAAATTATAGCAGTGTGACCACAGAAACTGACATGTCCTTGCAAACTGGCATAGCTTTGTCAACGGGAAAAAAACATTATCAGTAAAAGATCCTGGGGTCAGTCCTGCTCCCATAGGTTGAGTTACACCAGTCGGAGATGAGAGACTTCACCTACAGCAAAAATTCCCCTTTGAACAGATTCTGGGGATGTTTGGTACCACAAAACCAGGAGCTCCCAGATCTTCCAGAAACACCACGCTGCTTGTAACTGTTTTCCTCTTGGACCCAATCCTAAACCCTACAAATTAGCACCAACTTTCTCCACCATTGTTCAACCATTGCACAGTGCCAAGCAGAGCAGGTACACATCATCCAAGTAAAACATCCTTCTGCAGGTAAATGCCAAATCCACAGATCAGAAACTGTTGCAAGAAATCATCCAGTATTCTCCCAAACAGTGCATGAATCCCTGAGGGAGCCCACGCCACCCCCTCCAACCTGCTGCTACAATCCTGCAGGACCTTGCCCACAGACTTGACTTCTTTCATTGAATTAGTTACTTTAAGACTAGATGCCTGCAACTCTGGGTTATGGGAATAACAAGCAATAAGGAGGTGAATAGAAAAGCTGTTTTAATGCTGGCTGCAGTGGTGCCCCACAGCAGAGCATTACAGAGTCAGACAACAGCAGAGGTTGGAGAGACCTCCTGAGATCTCTTAGGCCAACCCTCTGCTCTAGCAGAGTAAGTCCCCAGCACAGGCAGGGGCCTGGCATCTATCCCTCCTAACTGCACAGTGCAGGGACAGTGAGTGTCCCATATTGCTGGTGGGAAATGTGGACGTAGGAGAACACATCCTGCAACTCTTTGTCAGATCAATGGTGTTCCAGTGGGACATCAGCTCCCTCTGATGACAGAACCATACTGCTCAGCTCATCCTCAAGGGATCACAGAATTGTAGGGTCTGGAAGGGACCTCCAGAGATCACTGAGTTCAGCTCCCCTGCAAAGCAAGCCCCCTACAGCAGGCTGCACAGTTGGGGGTTTTGAATATCTCCAGAGAAGGAAAATCTGCAGCCCCCCCAGGCAGCCTGTTCCAGTGAATGCATTTTTGCACCAGCACCTGCTGGTGCTCAATTGCTTGTCTGCAAAGGGCAGCTAACCTTCCCCAGGCTGACAGCGGGCTGTGTGTGGGCCAATGGGTCACAGGAGGTACCTTACTATTGGCCATTGGTCTTATGAGCTCCAGAGCGTGGTCTTGTACTTGGAGAGGGCTTTCTACTGCAGATGCTGCCACCTGCATGACCTTAACCTGGGACAGTGGTATAGCAGCACACACCCTGAGCATGCCCCCTCCACCTGGCAGAACATTTTAAGCTCTGAGTTCTGTTTTTGTTTTGTTTTTGCTGCTCTTGTCTTTAGCACAGCCAGAACTTTGCCACATCAGCAATTACTCCAAGATGTTTCTCCACAATCCTCAGCATCTGCTTCTTTTGTTATGCAAACTCTAGAAAACAAACCCCAGCACAGATCTCCAGCTAGCTGGAGGCTTTCCAAGCCACTCAGCACTAGACAAATCCATCCAAGCTTTGAGGTCTCACTGTTTGCAGCAAGTGGGGGTCCCACCACATCAGGAGTCCAGGGCACCCAGCAGCACTGCAAACGCAGAGCCAAGCTTTCCTCCTTTGGCATACTCTCACAAAGATGAGGATCGGCGAAGTCCCTCCATATTTATCCAGAACACTGTTGGATCCAAGTCCAAGGAGCAACCACTGCAAATTGCTGTTTGTGGACAGAAACGCGGTGAGGTTCATCTATCTTTTACAGAAGTAACAAAAGTGACTTGAAGTGACTTTTTCTTTTGATGGTTTGACTGCTAAGAAGCCAGAATGGGCCAACTGTAGGGAGAAGTAAATGAAAAACTGGACAGTGGTTCACCCTGTTCTCACAGCACCTGAGAAGAGCTCCCAGACGTAGAGCAGCGTTGGCATCACAGAGCTGTTCAGAACAAAGCCATCCTCCAAACTGAAATGTGGGCTGTCATCAAGTTGTCTCCCAGAGGTAGAACTCTAGTTGCTCCTACTGCTAAAACACATCTGTGCTTGAAACCATGTCACAGCCTATGATGGTAAAGCACAATCTAGCTTACTCATTGAAATAAATCCTAGTAGGCAGGTTTCAGTAGCACCAGAGTTGTCCTTGCTATCCACCAGCACTCAAAGGCTATATTCAATGAACAAAGCTTGGAAGAGATCAAGCCCTGAACCTTGCCATGTTTTTCCCATATAACCTAGGGAAGGACTCAAGCTTTCCAACTTATAGCAGGCTCTAACAATGGGAGTCTCGTGGTGTTCAGAAGAAGAGTGAACACAGGACTCCTCCACTGTTACAGGTTCCTGCTTGCCCCAAATGCATGGAGCAAGCTGTTTACTGTCTTGCTGGCACTTGACATGCACCAACTGGGGACCACCAGAACTCAACACATACACCTCTCATATGCTGAGACTGAGATGGTGCTGCACCACACTATTCCTTGGAGAATGAGGAGATCAATCCAAGCCCATCGAATCCAAGCTGGGAGCTGGGCGAGGCTAGCCTGGGGAAGGCTGTAGGCAGAGCTCCCTGTGGCTCTTATGCACCTACAGGAGTAAAATAGGCAAAGCAGATTCAAAGCTAAGTCAGTCCAGAGTTATTACCCTGCAATAACATCTGATTTCCAAACAGCACCATGCACCAGAACAAAGTTCAAGTAAAAAATCAAAACAAAACGACGACAAAAAACCCCACTGTTTCTTTCAACTTTCAAAAATGAGATCCTTGTGAGCTTCCAGCTGCAATCATGCTGACCAGGATCCTAAGCAGAAATCATGATAACAGTGACCCTTCTCCAATCCAGCAGAGGACTCAGAAGCATCTACCCATCTGCTGCCCATGCACTCACCTTGGCTGTCCTCTTGCTGTGCATGCTAATGACCTCTTCCTCATGTCCCAAGAAAGACAAGGATGAGCCAAAAGCAATGTTATGCAGGAATAATGCAGGGATATCTCAGGAGGGACATGCAAGCTTCATACCAGGTAAGAACAGAAAAGCCACGGCAATGCCAGAGGTTTGGAAAATCATTTCCCAGAAAGTTTGGTCATTTATTCCTTTTCTGCTTTGAGTTTGTTGATATGAATGGGCAGGAGGGGTTACCCTATCCCATGCTAAGCATGCTGGCTGGGTATGCAGAGCTCTGACACAGAGCAAAACTCGCCTCTAGGTCACTGAGCCTGCATGCACCTGACATGCAAAGCATGCACCTGGCTTGCTCTGTCCAGCAGATAATGCAGTCTTGCACAAGTCATGATGCAAACACTTACAGTAGGCACAAAAATCTGTACAACAAACCCAGCTCTAAATCCAACACATATAAGGGCATCTAGGCTTGTTCCCTCAAAATGACAGCCTTGCTTGGAACAAGATATAACCTGGTGGGAACACCAGGAAATGGTCACTTCTTCTGTGAACTGTAGTCAAGTCCCAAGAGGGCACAGATCAATCATTTACTAGACAGAAGGTGCAGAGCTTGTCAGAAAACATTAACCATCCTTGCCAAGCTTTCAGCCCATCTATACACGTCAGTACCATTTCTGTTAGGCTTAGAAGAGGTCTTACAAAACATTTCTGAAACATTCCTCTCTGCTTGTTTATGGCACTTTGCAGGGCAGATGATTTATGGTGATTTGGGGCAGCGTCACAACTGCCACGTGCATTTTCATGAGTGTGCTGGTAAATGCACTAGTTTTCCTGCTTCAAACGTCCAGGTAACAGCTCTCACTGGTTTAAGAATAGAACAACCTGCTCTGATGAAGAGCTTCTGTCAGACAAGCTTAGCCCACGAGCTGCAGTAGGACAGAGGCCAGGGATGTGACCTTACAAGGCACAGCTACTGGATGCCACTTGCATTCTGGTGTTGGACATGCAAACCTGTCACAGCCAAAGCATGTTTCTGAACACTCACACAAAGCCTGACCAGCTCAGCAGAAGCCAGCCTCCAGGAAGGCTTCCCTAGTAATTCAAGCAGGTGTTGTATGCTCTTCAGGTCAGCTTGCCCTTCTCCATCTGGGGAGCAAGGTACATGGATCCCTCCATCAACACTAAAAAGAAATCAGATGAAGGTCTGTCACCTCTGCAGGGTCTTCCTGAGAAAGTTTCCAAACCAAAAAAAGCTGTATTGGGATGAAATATGAAGAAGAAATATGGCCAATGAATGCATGCAGGTAGGACGAGAGGATTGTTCCATCCATCTCTCACCAGTTTCTCCCTAAACATTTGAATTGAAAAGAAGGTGAAGAAATACACCACCAGCACCAAAAAGCCAGACCCGGGAGCTCTGTAACGTATAAGACTGGGATCTCAGGCAGTCCAAGACTATGCTTTCCATGAATGTCTGTTTATTGCAGTCACAAGTAGAGAAAGAGTGTAACTGATCTTGAATTGCCTCAAGATCAGGTGGACCAAACCCTGAGCAACTTGACCTATCTTGGACTAGATGACCTTTAAATGTCCTTCCAACTCAAACAGCTTTATGGCTCTGTGAAAGGCTGCAGGTGAAATATGCAGGTGAAATACAAAGCAGAAAGTAGCAAAGAGAGATTAGATAGTGAGCATGAGTCCATTCCTCGTATCTGTTCACACCTGCTTTCACATGCAAACTCCTGCTCCAAAGCGCTGAATATCTGCTGCTTTGGCTTCAGGTGTGCAGGGATCTCAGTCTCGGATGGACTTTCTGGTACATTGCAAGAACCACCTCTAGCAGTGGGATTTTTACTTCTAACCTACAGCACAGCCTGTGTGGGCACACAGCCAGGATTGCCAGCACCCGCCTCGCTGCCAAACCGGTTATAACCACGTACTTTGGCTCCACACAGAACACACAAACATTTCTCCTAGGAGAAGGGGCATGTGCCTGGACTCACTAAAAACATTTGGAAAGGAGCTCTATCAATATGACACAAATCAGAATGCCTGACTGGGTGCTGAAGGGGACAGCAAGGGATGGAGATGCTCGCCAAGGCGATGCCATGCTCTCCTGCTGCTTCTGCAGGAGGGAAGGCTGCATGAAATGGAACACACTCAGCGGCAAAACTGAACCAGAGAGAGCAATAGGAATGATTTTGTTGTCTTCTCCCACAGCGCCTGAGATGATAAACCATAGGCAGGTTGCCATGACTCCTTGATGACACATGGCTTCAGCAGACAGGGCCAGAACTGACGTTGATCTCAGTGAATCAGTAGAATGATCTGAAGTCAAACAAGATTAGTTTCAAAGCAAACATGGGCAAAGCAAGGGAGGGGAAATAAATCAAGGGCACAGTGCCCAAATGGCAGTAATTGGGCTGGCAGAAGGGCTCTGCACTACAAGGATGGGTTTCAAGCTGAATGTGAATATACACGATGATGATTGCTTTTCTAAAGCAGCTCTCACCCTGGGAAAATGCATGCTGAGAGCACACAGTGGGATGCACTCCTGCTCAAAGGCAGAGACCCAGCTGAAGTGTGCTCGGCAAGGGGTCCACTCATGGTGATGTGCATCCCTAGCTGGAAGGGCCCAGGGAGAGCCCCAGGGGACAGCTTACAGACCGGGCATAGGGCAAAAGCCAGGAGAGTTGAGTTTATTTGTCCTAGAGGAAAGATGACTTAGGAAGAGTTTTGGAGTGTAGAAGAATGCTGGTGGCTTTCTGACCTCAGTGTGCTCTGCCTTCATCTTCCCTGAAACAGCACAGTTGGGTCCATCACCTCTCCCACAGAGCACAAGGCACTGGTGAAGAACCATGTGCCTGTCCCTGTCCCCTCACCATGCCAAGCTTGTCTCCCCCAGCTGCAGGACAAGCACTGCTCTGCAGTATTTACCTGCCCTTGTAAACAAGTTATGAAAGCAATCCCCAGCTGCCTTTCTGGCTTTATTTGTGTTGCAGTCTGAAGTTCACGTCCCACCAGCAGGGAGGTGACTCATGAACACGTGGAGACAAGCCTGCCTGACAGGCTCTGTATGGCTGTTTCACTTCCTACCTGCTGCAGAGCCCCATGGCACTGGTACAGAGGGACAGCTGTCCTCCTTTGAACATCAACCAAGCAAGGCAGGTTGATGTTATGCCACCACCATCACCTTGCACAGCAGTAGCATTCCAGACCTACCTTGCCCTCACAGCGTTAGGCTGCATGTCAGCGAGGACCTAACCACCCAGGGGGCTGAATCCTATTTCCCAGATTCGTTCCACTGCAAACAGCAGTGAGCCTCCAATGTACACATGAACTCCAGGAAGAACAGGAAAGAAATGAGCTAACAGTGAACATGTGCCTTAGGATCAACTTTGCTTAACCTTCCATCCACAGGGCATCAGGGTGACAAACAGAACAGCCCTGCATTGGATTTCCTACCTATGCTTGACCAGAAGAGATGCAGCAGCCCACAGATCCCTATAATGTAAAGAATTTTTTGAAAATTTTCACATGGATATCCCTTCCCCCATCCACGTCCTGTGTGGGCTCCTGCAATGTCTTTCCTGGACATTCCTGGTGCCCAAGTTGTCCTTGCTTTCCCAAGGTTGTTTCTTTTCAGGGACTTGTAACTCCCTGAAGAGGTTTAGATCTGGATGTGAAGCAGTCAAAAATGAAGGGCATTCTTTCCAGAAAGGACAAAAAGTGTTTTCTCTGGAAGATTTGAGGGATTGATGTCCCGTGATCATATCTCCCAGCTACACCACTGCCTACACATTTTAGGAGACGTGGCACTTTTCTCCCCAATTTTCCAGATTATCTTTGGTCCACTGCTAAAGATGCAACATCAATGCAGTATTTAAAAGAGGATTATAAACAGGAGGGGAATCAACTTTTTACAAGGGTAGACAGTGACAAGACAAGGGGAAATGGTTTTAAGCTCAAGGAGGGAAGATTTAGATTGAATGTCAGGGGGAAGCTCTTTACAGAGAGTGGTGAGGTGCTGGAACAGCTGCCCAGAGAGGCTGTGGATGCTCTGCCCCTGGAGGTGTTCAAGGCCAGGTTGGATGGGACCCTGGGCAATCAGGTCTAGTACCAGATCTGGAGGTTGCTGGCCCTGTCTGTGGCAGGGAGTTGGAATTCAATGATCCTTGAGGTCCCTTCCAACTCAAGCCATTCTGTGATTCTAAGATTAACATTCAAGGGTTTGATATCACAATCATCATCCTGTCTTCAGGGGATACAACTCTCCACCCCAAAGCAATCATCACTTCAGGATGGGATGTGCAGCAGGGATTGAGCCCAGGTGCTTTCTCACTCCTCTCAACCCTGACACAAGGCACTTACCCGTAAGATAATTCTTCACCTTCAGGTATCCTACCGTCAGTCGCAGGGTGGAGAGTTTATCAAACCCGGTGCATACATCTTCAGAGAAGGGCAGCAAGCCAGTCAGCTTGTTCAGTTCCTCATTGAGTCGATCTCGATGCCTCTTGGAGGGGCTGGACTTCACCCCCTCAGGAGGTGGTGGTTTGGGGCTGGAAAAGGCAAAGCAGAGTTTGATTAAGTATGTCCAACAGGCTATTCCCAACCCCAGAGCTGATGTTACTGCACCCATAACAGTAAAACACTGACAGATCAAGGTAAGGCCATGAGATAGTAAAAGCAAGCCCCAACAAAGCCATGAGGCTGGGGACAACATGGCCATGCCATCTGGACACCTCGTGCAGTCCCTGGTTGATGTCCTCCAGTGGGAACATGTAGAACCTTAACGTGTCAGCAGAATACTACAGCCTTGCTCCCATTACCAAGCCTTGGCAGGGAAAGGGACACTGAGTGGAGACCTACAAGCCATCAGAACATCTCTTGGGGGTCTCACAAGAGCATCTTTTGGTCCAGTTAGACTCTTCCACCCTTGCTCCTTTCTCTAACTCCTCATCCTGCACCCATCCCACATGGCAGGCCCCTTCCCTGTCACACTTCACATGCTCACATAAGCTCCTCAGGATGGCAAATGCTAGCTGAGCTCCTCAGGGGGTTCTACCAGCAGTCCTGCCCAGGGCCTGATCAGCACATGGCCAGACACTGGCAGTGAGCAGACGAACAGATAGTAAGAATGAAAAGTAAGAAGGTCCAAGAAGATGTTTTTGAATTTTTCTTAGTTTCCTTTAAGTTGTCCTCCTGCAATCACATTTATCATCTTACGCAGAAGGAAGCCCCACAACCAGACTTCTTTTCTTAACTCATGAAGAAGAGTGTGAATGCTGAACCCAGTGAGGGTGACAGAGCACTGGAACAGGCTGCCCAGGGAGGTGGTGGAGTCTCCTTCTCTGGAGATGTTCAAGACCTGCCTGGATGCCTACCTGTGCGACCTACTGTAGGGAACCTGCTTTGGCAGGGGGGTTGGACTCGATGATCTCTGGAGGTCCCTTCCAACCCCTACAATTCTGTGATTCTGTGATTCTGTGAATCCATTCCTTTACTTGTTAACTGATGCTACAAAGGGAAAGCACACATGAAAATCAAAAGTAGTACTTGGATGAAGAGATACCACATAAGGTGGTTTAGGGCACAGCACTTAGAAAGCAGCCTTTCCAAGCTTATGATCTCTAATCCTTTCATATGGGCACTTCCAAACTAAACATCTGATGCCAGACTTAGGTTCTGGGACAAACTCTGAGCTTGCAGGTTCTGTGAGAGCAGCTCTAGTCTGTCACAAGCTGGCTTGGAGAGCCAATCAGCTGCAGTTATTACACACTCACCACCACTGAAGTCTCAGCCACAGTGGTTAGGGGTTAGCTAATGACTTACATGAATCTGGGATGTCACCTTGTCTCTTTTGGATTCCAATTTTTTAGCTTGAAGAAAAACAGTTTAGATTTCATGAGGGACCCACACCCCACTCTGTATTTGGTTGAATTGCATCTCCTAACATGCAATCTGTGTTGTTTTGATGTAATTTGTGTAACCACAAACTCTACCTCCACAAAGCAGCTTCAGATAACAGGATCTGCCAGTATTTAGAAGCAATTTAAGCTCTTCCCTCTAATACTGCTCTCAAATCCCATCTGGCAGGACTGCTCACATGTGTGACAACAGAGGAAATGAGTACTAAATGAAACACAACGAGGTGTCCGTTGAATTCTCATTACAGAGAGCTACTGATGGGTCTAAACATGGATGGAAAATTTCTCCAGAAAACCTCAGTCGGGCTGTTTTGTAAGATGAGAATCAGGATGGACAGACCTTGCTTCTAGAGAGATTAGGTGTAACTCATCACCAAACTTATTTACACAAGCCAAGCAGAACACTGGCACTGATGCTTTGATGTACTCTGTTAGCCACTGGCTTAACAAGCCCTTCTGAAACTGCAGTCATCAGGGAAGAAAAATGAAATAGCTTTCAATTAGAGCGTCAAGGAAAAAAACAAGCAATTCTGTAAGTAATTCTGACTTTCCTCAGGTATCTTTAAGGAAAAAGATTTTTCTTTTTCTTTAAAGATATCCGAGGAAAGTCATATATATATATATATTTATATATAGTATACACACTCGCTACACAGGCATGCTCCACAGAAAGAAGAAGGGAGCCAAGCAGGCAGTGCTGCTCTTTATGGAAGGGGAAATATACAGAGACATCGCAGGGTCTCCTGCTATGGAGGAGCACTGATGGCACTTGCATAAGTGGGGTGTATGGCCAGCACCAAAGCACTGCAGGGAAAGGGCAGGAGGGCTGCAGAATTGCACTGTCCCATTCATGTAGGCCAACGCCATGCCCTGCAGCACTGATCTCCAAACCATCCTCATGGATGCCAGAGACAAATGTCTTCTGGGTGCTCTTCACTCTCTGTGCAGTTATGAAGCTTTAAAATGAAGCCAGCAGGAAAACTGACAGCCCCCATCACACACACATAGCCTGGGAAAGGCACAGACATGAACACAACCCTGTTATTAGCCATCAGAGAATCTGCACAGGTGAGCACCAGTGGGGAAACCATGCATCCCCTGAAGGCAGAAACTTTGTCTGCTAATGTGTTTGACTTTCTGTCCTTAACGGTTCTGCCTGTAACCTGCTGGCAAATCCTTCTGGGAAGAGAGTGGGAACATCTACAGAGACTGTGAGAGCCCCAGCAACTGGAGCTGCAGGGCTGCCAGGATGCTGGGGGGTGACCAGGACTTTGCAAGGGACAAACTCGCACATGTAAGGAACATACCCAGGCAGTGCTGGGAGAGGCGGTGATGGATTGATGGTTGGCCTAGATGATCTTAGAGGTCTTTTCCATCCTTCATGATTCTATTATATCTCATCTCCTCTCTTCTTTTCCTCCTGCTATCCACTCTGTGCCTATCACCACTACTAAAGGAGACGTCAGGGTGTTTGAGCCGTGGGGTAGGGTGAGGGACATGCCAGGATATGTGAGGGACAAGCCCAGGCAATGCCTGGGTGATGACTCAGTCAACTCCTAAAGAGCCCAGAACAGTGTCTGTGCCATTCAGTCACAGAAGGGTCCTGCTGTCACCATTTTGGTTTGGTTGGTGTCTGGTGTCTCAACCAGTTCTGGACTGGAGCCAACTACAGCCCTTCCCTGGGTTTGGGCTGGACAGGTGTCTGTGTCCTGCCAAACCTGCTGAGATTCCCTGTCTCTAGGACAGGCTCCATGCACACTTCCCAGGCATTGTGTGGGGTCTCGGGGACAACACACTGAGAACTGGCAGCTCCATGCCTGCACAAGCAGTGAGAAAATGTCTTGGGAGGGTCTGCATCCCACAAGCAATACTTGCTTTCAGTCTCCCAGTGCAGAAACGGTGCCAGAGTCCACGATGAAGCTGCTGAGAAAAAAAGCTACAGCCCCTGCATTGGCCAGGGGAAGCAAGGACACGGGGAACACACGGCTGTGAGCAGGATAAAGGCTGCAGTGCTGCCTCTCCAGCTGCCCTTTGGATGAGGAACCCTGTCGAAGTGTGGCACTTCTGCAGGCTGGCAGGAACTGAGGGTGCCCAGCACCACATTCAGGCAGATCGTGAAGAAACACTCCCTCCTCCATCGCAGGCTCGAGCTCAGCTCATCCCTCCTTCCTGCAGACCTCAGAAGCAGGCACTTGAGCCTCCCGTGTGCCTGCCGATCTCAGGCCTGGGCGACTGCAGCAAGTTGGGAGGAGTAGAGCACAAAAGTTGGGAAACAGCGTCGGACCGTGACGAAGCCCCGCGTCTGAGTTTCTGAGGGCTGGGGAACTTCGGTCAATAGGGACCGGCGCACAGTCAGCCCGCATCTGCAGCCAAGCACAGCCGAGCATCCCCAGCTGCCTCCAGAAACAGCGCGGGCTGGCTGCCGTTTTACTTCGCCCTGCAGCTCAGACTCCAGCAGCCAGCACCAGCAGCAAATAACGCTAAGCAGGACGCAGAGCAGCCCTGCCCGCTACCCCGGGCTCGCCCCGCAGCAAGCTCCCGCCCGCCCCTCAGCCCCGCGGGCAGGGTCCCCCTCCGCACCCACCTCCTGGGCACCGGCTTCTTTCTCTTCCTCCCGGCGTACATCTCGCCGGCAGCACCGAGCACCGCCGGCAGCGCCCGAAGGAGGAGTTTAAATGGGAGTGAAGCGGGGCGGCCCCGGTCCCAAGCCGTCCCTCCGTGGCTCTGCCCAGCCCGGGTGCCCGGACAGCCCGCAAGGCTTTCCCTGCTTCTTGGCCGCCGTGTCCCTCTTGCGACCACCCTACTCCCTTAGCAGCTGGTGGAGAGGGGTTGTAGTCATAAAAGCATAGAACCATACAGTCACAGAATTGTTAAAGTTGGAAAAGACCTTCTAGACCATCAGGTCCAACAGTCAGCCTGTCCCACCGTGGCAGCACATGCCCACCATGCCCACCATGACAGCTGGAGGCACTTCAAAGTCACACTTCAGAGTGTGGAGGTGACATGCAGCCACTGGCAGAGATGAAAGCCTGAGTGGAAAGTTACCCTGAGCAGCACGTGCTATTTGATTGCTCTGTCCTGGGAGACCCTTTTGACCCTCCCCATCCTCCTGCCTTCCTCTCCAGGACAAGGAACTCCTGCAGTCACTAAATGCCATCACCAAACAGCGAGTGTGACTTGCAGGCAATGTGGGAACAGCTCTCCTACTCTCATGCATGTACAGAGGAATGCAGGATGGCAGTTGGTTACATCCCTGGTCAAATTAAGGTGATATGACGCTCGGGATTCATACGTAAGAGAAAATAAAATAGAATTTTAACAGGGGATTTCTGCTCTCCCACAATTATAGGAATGTTATAGGAAATTCAAGTAAGCTTTGCGATACTTAACAACTTCAAGAGAAAGAGAAGAAAGGAAAAGAGAGAAAGAGAAATGAAAGGAGGTAGATAGATCACCAGTCCTGGTCTCAGCCCCTATGAGTAGTACCAGAACAAAAGGGGAAGGGATGCTCTCCCCAGCCCCTGTTTGAATTGTAGTTGGCTCCAGTCCAGGACTGGTTGAGACACCAGACACCAACCAAACCAAAATGGTGTCATTTCTTTGCCAAGTGCTGAGTGTTGTTTTGTTTTCTGTTATGCAATCTTTTAAAAACTAAGCAACAGGTATTAGCTAAACCACAGCAGCAAAGATGGGGAAGGCAGTGTGGGCGAGAGATTATAAAATAATTAGGAAGTCCGTCTACCACCACTCCAGCAAGCCCCTAGAGTCATTTGAGTTGGAAGGGACCTTTAAAGGTCATTTGGTCCAACTCCCCTGCAAAGAACAGGGAAATTTACAGCTAGATCAAGTTGTTCAGAGCCCTGTCCAGCCTGACCGTGGATGTCTCCAGGGATGGGACATTCGCCAGCTTTCTGGGCAACTTCTCCCTTACATCCAATCTAAATCTCTTCCCTTTTCAGTTTGAAATCATCTCCCCTTGTTCCGTTACAACAGACCCTGTTAAAGAGTCTGTCCCCTTATTTCTCATCCCCTTTAGATACTGAAAGGCTGCCATCCAGTCTCCCAGGAGCCTTCTCTTTTGTGGGTTGAAAAGTTATCAGCAGGTGATTCCAGAGCTGTCCAGGGCTGAATGTCCTACCCCAAATCAAGTGCCTTGATCTGTACTGACATGAAGTAACACCGTTTTGCTAACAGCTGTTTTCTTCCTGTTCAGCTACTTTGGATTGCCCTGTGTATCTGTTGTACACAAAGAGGCTTTCAAATGCCAGCCAAATGCACGGAGATTGCATGAGCAGGAACTTGGACAGCAGTGTAGATATCAAAAGAGGTGGCTGCCCAGGCAGAAGACACTAATCTCTCTGCTATAAAACTGTTCCCATTGGACAATCAGCTCACCTGGACATCTACTGCTTGCTCAGAAGAGATTGTTGTGGACTTCTCTGGGTCCAGGACTTCATCAATGGCCAGCTGTGAAACTCAACAGTGTGGCTCTGTTGAAGCAATGAGAAGAAATGAATCTTTGTGGATTTGTACCATTCTCTCTGTCCCACGTCTGTTACGTCTGTAGTCAGTTACTAGGCTGAGAATGGGTGATGTGTGAGAGATGCTGGCTGTTGTGCTGTACTAGAAAGATACACTACTCTTGATCTCAAGTCGAGAACTTCCCACAGCCCCAAAGAGGGGTCTCTTCTGAAGTGCTTTAGGTCACCATCAGGCTATGTCAGGGTGTCACAGAACCACGGCAGGGACACAGGCATGGAGTCAGTAATATGCTGGGTGGGGATCTGGGGCGGGAACCAATGCTGAAGAATTGACATCGATGGAGTGCAGACTGAAAAACAGCCCAAGTGATGTCCTGCAACCGTATATTGCACCAGAAGGGAGACATGCAAGGCGGCTGGCAGAGAAGCAGCTCTCCTTTAGCACTACCCAGCCCCGTCTTGTGGCAAGGATCAGCAAAACCTCCAAGATCGGAAGGGACGTTCTGCTCGCCGAGTGGGCATTGGCTGAATTGCCAGCAGCACTAGGGACGTGGTATCCGGGGCTGTCTTCCCCCGCCCTGGGTCCTTGCTGAATCATAGAATCATTCAGGTTGGAAAAGACCTCTAAGATCGTCTAGTCCAGCCGTCAACCCATCCCCATCATGCCCACTAAACTAAGTCCCTAAGGACCACATCTCCATGTTTCTTGAACACCCCCAGGGATGGTGACACCATCACTTCCCTGGGCAGTCCGTTCCAGTGCCCAGACTCTTTTTTGGAGAATTTTTTCCTAATATCCAACCTGAAGATGTCCTCTCTCCTCCTGCAGCCCCTGTTCCAGCCTCCTGGCACGTGGTGTACCTCAGCAACAATTTCTTAGGAGCAAGCCCACCAAGGGCTTGGTGATGCAGCACCTGCAAGCATTGCTGGCTACAAGTTTGGTGGCTGAGGAGGTGCCTGCACACTGAACAGGGAGTGGGAAGATGCTGGTGCCTAAGCTGTTTTGCTCTTTCCTCCTATCCACTCCTGTCCTCATGGGTCTCCTGTGCACGGCTGAAGCCTAGAAAGGTTCAACCCACTGCCATACCACCAACATCCACCTCTGATGAGTGGGCCAACTTATGCTGGCAGGAGGCATTACAGTTGGGACAGCCCTCGTAACACATACAGTATAATTAAGATGCAAGTAACAAAACATTCTAATTTTCAATATTTTTCTTGCAGCATTCTGGTACCCCGCACAGCACCCCAACCAACGCTCCCCTCGCAGCCACCACACAGCCGCGCAGCCCGCGCCTCCCGCCCCGCCGTGACGTCATCTCTGAGCGCCCGCAGCTCCGGCTCCGTCGGCGCCGCCATGTCCTTGTGGCGGACCCGCCTGGGCCCGGCCGCCGTCGCTACCCTCAGTTCTGCTGCCCGCGGCCGCCTGCGGAGCGCCGTCTTGCCGGCGGTGAGCGGGAACCCGGGGACGGCAGGGCCTCGGGGGGGCGGAGGGAACAGGAGAAGGGAGGGGGAGGTGACCTTCAGCGCCGAGCTTGCTGCGTGACCCCTGCGCTAGATGTGCGCCTGTGGAAAATACGCCCGGTGTGGCTTAAGAGCGCTGTCAGCTTTTAATCGTATTGCTGTGTTGTCTTTCAGGCAGGCGTTCACATCAGCTCCCAGCGCCCTTTGCAGTATGGCTGGCTGGCTTACATGCTGGGAGAGAGAGCCTCTAAAAAATTCAGCAAATACAGTAAAATCTTCACAGTGGATGGCAACCTGTCGTCTGGGAAGGGCAAGCTGGCACAGTATATTGCAGATAAATTAGGTATGGCTTTTTAGGTATGGCTTTATTTTCCCTGTAGTGTGCAGAGTAGCTGGAAGACTGTGTGGAAGAAATGGACCTGAGGGTGTTGGTCAGCATCAGGCTGAGCGTGAGCCAGCAGTGTGCCCAGGTGGCCAAGAGAGCCAATGGCATCCTGGCTGGTGTCAGAAATAGTGCAGCCAGCAGGAGTGGGAGGTGATTGTCCTTCTGTACCCAGCTCTGGTGAGGCCGCACCTTGAGTTTTCTGTTCAGTGTTGGGCCCTTCACTGCAAGAAAGACATTGCAGCCCTGAAGCGCGTCCAGAAAATGTCAATAAGGTCTTATAGGGAGCAGCTGAGGGATCTGGGGTTGTTCAGTCTGGCATAGAGGAAGTTCATGGGAGGCTTTATTGCTCTCTGCAGCTCCCTGAAAGGAGGCTGTGTTGAAGTGGGATCTGCCTTTTCTCTCGTATAACTAACAATAGGGCAGAGGTGACAGCTTCAAGTTGTGCGGGTAGAGATTCGAATTGGATGTTAGGAACAATTTCTTTTCTGAAAGAATGGTCAGGCACTGGAACCAGCTGACCAGGGAGGTGGCTGAGTCACTGTCCGTGGAGATGTTCAAGAAATGTTTAGATGTTGTACTGAGGGACGTGACTTACAGTGGAAATGCGTAGGTAGATGGTTGCACTGGATGATCTCAGAGATCTTTTCCAAACTTGTTGATTCTATGAGTCTATGATTTCAATGTTTACTGGAATTTAACAGTGTCATTGTGATTGCATAAAAGAAGTTAACCAGAACGTCAACTCTTGGCTAGCAAATTGTTAGATGGCGTCACAGTTAATGGCGTATAGATAGAGGCAGACTAAAGTGCTGATGAAACTTGAGGTGACAGGGATGTTGCCAGGTCATTGTAAATGACATTTTGATTCCAGTAATGTCCATTTACAGCTTCCGACTGTCATGAAGTCACCGAGGACTTTAAGAGGTTTTTCGGAGGTGTTTTCTGTGATGTGCTCAGAGCATCCACGTTAATGGAGAACTAGTATGATAAAAGTTCTGCTTAAAACAAATGTTCAACTCACATCATAGAGCTGGAGTAATAAAACCTAATAATTGGGTTCCATCAGCTTTCTGTGAGGTGATAGGCCAGAGGGCTTTGTGTGCTGTCTTCAGATGTTATTTAGAGTAGACCTTCATACATAAATGAGAATAGGAGATGCTAATAGTAAGCAAGTACAACTCACTGTTCTGATTGGTGTTCTCTTTTGAGTTTCTGCCTTTCTTGTCAGGAATGAAATATTTCCCAGAAGCGGATATCCATTATCAAGACAGGATCGCAGGAGACGGACTGCTACTGGATGAGAGGTTTAATGGCTTCTGTAACCTAGAGAGATTTTACAATGATCCAAAATGCCCTGATGGACACTCTTACAGGCTGCAAGCTTGGCTGTTTGGTAACCGTGTTTTACAGTACTCTGATGCATTGGAACATCTGCTTACCACAGGTTAGATTTCACACTGGATACGTTTAATGTCTGTGTTGAGTGAAAATTCTTCAGGTGTTTTTAAGTGTTTTGCTAGAATCTGTGTTTTGAAATTAAGACCCTTTTAGTGAGTGTGGTTGTATAACACATTTAGAAGAATACCTTGCATGTTTTGTGTTAGGACAATGTCTTGTATTGTTTCTAATGAAGGAAATGCATACTGTTATCAGTTTCATTGGTTTTAAATGATAGAACCGTATAAAAAAGGCCATCTTAAACATACCAACACAGCTGAGAGTTCTGTAGCCTTTTTAAAACTCCCTAAAACTTTCCTGATGACATCTTTTGTTCTGTCATTTTGATTTCACTAAGTACTGCTTTGTGCTGGTGATTATAACAATTAATTTCTGAGTGTCTTCTGGTGTGAAAAGCTTTTCTCAATCAACACTGATTTACCTGTTGCTTGTGCTTTAGTAGAAGTGTTTTCCGAAAAATGATGAAGTGTGAGTACCAGAAAGCATCACAAACACAAAAATAAGTGCGCTGCTTAAATATATTAATCCTTACTTGCTGCAGTGCTAGGCAGAGTATGAGTGTATATGGATTAGACAGGCATTTAACATGCACATCTTTGTTTGTGTGAACAGAAAACTCTTGCTCTTTTGTTTTATTTAAAATCTCTTAGGCAAGTTTTCAGAAAATTGTCTGCAAGAACAGCGCCGTCTGTAAATTTGAATGCTGCTGCCAGGGGTCTTTCTGAGCCCAGTCTGACTGGAGTCTGCTTTCAATTGCAGGTCAAGGTGTGGTGATGGAGCGCTCCCCCTACAGCGACTTTGTGTTTTTGGATGCAATGTTTAAACAGGGCTATATCCACAAACGATGTAAGTTACCTGCACGAAAAAGGGAAGTTATTTTGTCATAAACAAATGTCATAAATGTAATAAATTAGCAAAAAAAAAAAAAAAAAAAAAAAAAAAAAAAAGAAGCCTGCTGGAAAGACTGGCTACTTTAAATATTTGCTTTTGTTCATGAGGTGTTTGGCACCTTGGTCTTTCTTTCATTGAAGACCAGTCTCAATCTGTGGGACTTCCTAATCCTTATTTAAGGCCTCAGTTTGCTTGTATATTCTGAGTATTGCTTACTTGTATCTCATCAGCTAGGGAGAGCCTCCCTTAGTAAGTGTGTGAGCATGCTTATGAGGATGAGTTTTCTATGTGAGATTTTGTATGATATTTTTCCTGTGAATTTTCTGTGAGGTATCCTTCAGGCAGACCTTGATCTTGCAGCATTAGATGGGAGGTAAATCATGGACTGTTGGGATTTGGCCTGCTTGCCTTAGATTGCCAGTTACCTTTCGAATTTTGAAGAGTGCAAATGCTTTCTTGCCTGCACAAAGTGTAAGGAGGAGAATGCAAGACTTTAACAAGGTAATGGAGCTGTTCCTCCTGGAAGCCATTTTTAACATATTAAGGATGTAAAGGTGATTGCAAATAGTTGTTACAGTTTTATGAAGGAGAAATTGTGCTTAATCACCTAATAGTCAGCTCCATGCGGCAAGCTGGCTCAGTGGATGAAAGGAGTGCTGGATGTTGTTTGTCTTGACTGGAGCCAAATGTCTGGGATGTAGTTTTGTGGAAACCTGAAGCTTTTGATGCACAGCAGCATGAGCAAACAGTGTGCCTTTGTGGAACAAAAGGCTACCAACAGCCTGGGTGCTGCATGAAGAGTGCTGTCAGCTGCTCACAGGCAGTGATGACCGCATCTGGAGTTTTGTGACCAATTCTAAGCTCTCAGTTGAAGACAGACATGGAATTGCTGGAGTGAGTCCAGAAAAAGGCCATGAAGAAGGTCATCAGGAGCCTAGAGTGTCTGACAGAAGGGAAGGCTGAGAGCTGGGATGTTTTCATTTTTGCCTGGAGAAGGCTCTGAAGGGATGAGTGTAAATACCTGACGGGGGAGGAGTACGGAGATGGAACCAGACTTTCCTCAGTGGTATTTAGCAAGAGAACAAAAGGCAAGCAGCACAAATGGGTTACAAAAAGTTCAAGTTAAACGTCCATAGAAACCTTTTCTGTTGTGAAGGTGGTCAAATCCTGGAGCAGACTGTGCAGGAAGGCAATGGCAGCTCCATGCTTGGAGATGCTCAGAATCAAACTGGACACAGTCAAGAGCCACCTGCTCTCATTGGTCCTGCTCTGAGTAGAGTGAATGAGCCAGCTGATCTGCAGATATTCCTTCCAACCACAACCATTCTGCAGCTCTCAGTTACGGATGCTGAACTTTGGCAAATACATGCAAGTCTGAAGTGTAGAAAATACTGATAGAGGTGAATCTTAATCTGACCCCCAAGTAAAATGCAATTGAAGCTCTTATTTCTGGCATTTTCCTGAGGTAGAGGTACTCATTCCCTTGTTTCCCTGACCGCCTTGTGCTTCTTGTCCACTTTGTCTTAGATTTAGGATATGTTGTTTTTTTGTTTTGTTTTTTAAACACATGCTGTAAATTGCAGCTTTTTGCTGAATGAGTTTGAGGGTGGTTATAATGAATGAATGAATGTCCTATTAATTTGCAAGCAAAGCCCAGTAATCCACAATTTAACATAAAATCTAATCAACAAATACCCAATTGTACCAAAATCCTTAATATTATTGGCAGCTTTTTACTGTGATGATGGGAATGGTAGGCTTTAAATTTTTTCACAGGCTCTTTGTGTTAGAATGCCTGGTGATGTTTTTAGCTGAGCCAGTGAGCTTTGTGGAGAGAAGCTCGGACTTCAGCTAGATTAAATGGAATTTGTGCTATTAAAGCCACCTAAATATTGAATTAAATGCTTCCCCTGACAGGTTCCTAATCACCAAACTATTACCCAAAGAATGCTTTAAGATGTTGATCTGGTAGAAGAATCTGGTTGTCCTGAATCCTCTTTGTGGAAAAGCCTACCCTTAAGCTTGGTATATCTACCATGAAGAGGAAACTTCAAATAAAATAGTAGGGGGTACGTTTTATTTGGAAATAGAATGTGTTTAGCAAACACAAGAAAAACACTCAAGAAATGATGAGGTATAATTCTCATGCTGTTCCTTTGCACTTGTTCCTCGTTTGGATTAAGTTCTGCTGGCTTTAGCTTTTGTGTTTTCTTTGCTTTTTAATGCAGGTGTTGATCACTACAAGGAGATAAAAGAGATCAGCGTTTGTGAATTCCTGCCACCTCACTTGGTCATTTATTTAGATGTACCTGTCCCAGATGTGCAGAAGAGGCTTCAAGAGAAAGGAGAGGTAATTCAGGCTCTTAAAAGGTAGTCTTCCTAGCTGCAGTTTCAGGAGCTGCACTCAAGTAGTGTGCTCCTTGCTCTGCGATCTGTGCTTCCTGAATGCCAGAAGCCCCTTCTCCAGCTTCCCCAGATGACTGCTCTTTCAGACCTTTGTCGATGTTAATTGCTTGTCAGTTCAAGTAGGGATTACCTGCAAATTCAGTTAGTTTCCTGAATCGAGGGCGGTTATGAAAGCTTGGTGCTTTGATGTTAATACAACAAAACTTTAAGCTAGCTTTTATAGATCTTTCGTGAGATAGAAAAACCATTGAGCTTTCTGGCCAGTCTTATACCTGTGAAGGAGTACAGCTGATTCTTGTCACCAGTGCAACTTCCATGTGATCTGAGGTTTGATAGGTGACTTTATGTATTGTTATCTTCGACAGTTTATTTTCCAGATCCTCTGGAACTGTTGTAACTCCCATCATCAAGCATCTTTCAAGCTGCTTTTTAAATTCATGGCAGTGGATAGATACTGCTGTTGAAAATAAAAGTAACTTCAGTTCTATAGCGTTACCTCTTAAAATTTCTTATCACCATATTACGTTACTGGG
This sequence comes from Lagopus leucura, assembly GCF_019238085.1. Taxonomy (NCBI): domain Eukaryota; kingdom Metazoa; phylum Chordata; class Aves; order Galliformes; family Phasianidae; genus Lagopus; species Lagopus leucura. The sequence goes on along the minus strand of NW_024962267.1, from coordinate 20,795,729 downwards.
TTATTGAAATTATTATTTATCAGAAAAATGGTAGGAGGTTTTTGTGTAATGATTAAATACGATGTTTGGTTTGGATTTTTTCCTTAACCTCCTGTGGTGTTTGGACGCATGCTTGTAACTGTTCTCAGATCCGTTCTGAGGGTTTAATGATGTTTACCTTATGCCATGGCTATAGAAAATTGTATTCAGGTGAGGTATTTAACTGTGGAAAGCCTGATATATTAAAAGAAAGCTTTGATTTATTACAAAAGCCATTCTCAGGTCCCTTAAATGCTTGGTGATGTCTGCTTCTTGAAGCAAGTGTGTGTTGGTGTGCTGGGTTTAAGTCAGTAGCGTTTTGTTTTTGCCCATTTAAGAGGGATGCTGATCATTGCCAAAGGGAAGTGACTTCAGAGCTGTGAAGTGGAAGGCTGCCCTTGCTGCTTTGTGGTCTGTGTAGCCTCAATGGCTTTGCCTGCTGCTCAAGTGGCTCCTTTCCTGCCCTCCAGCAGTTTGGACGCTGACTAAACGCGCCTCTACTCTTTAACGAACAAGGCACTCTTGTGTGGGAGAACTATGGATTTCTTTGTTTTAGCAACTTCAGTTACAGAAATAGAAACTTAATGTATTGTGGGAACCTGCCCGTTCTTTGCCCCTATGAGCAAAAAGGTCAGCGGCACTTTTGAGACGTTCTGGCATGAATTGCTGGTGTAACAGAGCTTCCCTAGGGCAGTGGCACCTGCTGGGCATTGTGGGGCTTGTTTGGGGATAGAACTTTGGGTTCCTGGTGGATGGAGTGTTTGTGGTTGGTATTGAGTACAGTTATTGCAGAGCTCTGGAAGAAGAGAAGCCTTCCAGTGGGGCCGGCTGGCAGAGATGCAGCACCTTCCAATGCGGTGGGCATCTTGGAGGTGTGTTTCCTATTTGAATAGTGGCAGGAATCGTGCCTTGATTTTAGGATTGAACTGAAGGAAGACATGCTAAATGAAAGAAATTCCGGTTATTTTGCAAACGTGACATTAAGGCAAGATGTGTAGGAGATTAGGCTTGCGGTGAACTGTCTAACAGCTGGTAGGATATCCTTTAAATCCCAAAAGAAGATAGAGAAGAAAATGGCTGTCCATGCAACTGTCTGAAACTAGAGAAATGGGTTAACGTTGGCCCTCTTGCTGGAAAGGCAGACTGGGATGATCCTCTCCTTTCTTTCAGGTGATAATATATAATTTCCTGGATTATGTAAATAGATAACTTTTCAAGGACTGATAAAATTTAAGTTTTGAGACTGTTGTTTGGTTCATGCAAACTCTGGAAAAATGAGAATTCCCAAAAACTGCAATAAATTTTAAGAAAGCTTTTTGTTTTGCTCTTACATCATTCTGTTGAGCCTTTTCCTTTATTGACTAGATTCACTATCAGATCAGAAGAATCTCGCTCATGTCTAATGATTAAAACCATGGAGATGGCGGGTGTAAAGCAGTGATTACTACATTCTGTGACTCATTCCTTGGGGTACTCTTGATGTTTAAGAAACTCTAAATGCTCTGTATGACTTAACTCTTGAAACTCAAGTATGGTTCACTGAATAGCTGCTAATACAAGAGTGAACTCTTGACAGATGGTGTAGGACCAACTTCTGCTTAGGCTCCTGTGCTGATGGGGAAAAGAAAATACACTTTGTAATGTTATTCTTCTGTTTTCTGTCTATTTTTAGCCTTACGAGAAAAAGGTGCCTGCTTCGTATCTCCAGAACATTGAGGATGCTTATAAGAAAACCTTCTTACCAGAAATGAGGTTAGCAAACCAAACTGCTCTGTTCACTGAGTCTTTGAGTAAAGAAATGTGTCATGATCCTAAAATCTCTTCAAATAGAAGCAAATAAAACCACATAATGTGAGATAATCCTTTTTCTGCTATGTGCTACAATGTGATGCCCTATTTATATGGTGCTGTATCCTTGGTATGCTGTCTGTGTATACTTGTGCATAGTAATTTCCTGCATCTTAGAAGCTTGATGTCACCACTGCAGTGTTGGAGTACTGAAAGTGAAATGTTTTTAGGAGCACATGGGAGGAATGTTGTACAGTAGTAAATTCATTGGATATTGTTAGTGGAGCTGAGCCTGGATCTGTTGTGTGCCACACTTGGGATGTTACCTTCCCTAACAACTCTTCTCAGTTGTCATAGCTTTGGCTAATTTCTTGATGGTGATACAGAAGGAGAGAGATAAGGGCTTCTCTTTCCCGTTTCTAGTTCAGTTTCTCTGCCTTGTGAGGCAGACACATTGCATCCAGGAGAGGATTCAGTGGACTTTGTTGATACTGTTAAAAGAGTGCACTGCTACCTGCCTTTACAGGCTGAAGTGCTTGTCTTTGAACTTCCCAGCTTTCTCTGGCTGGGAAGTGAGAATGTGTGAACTGTGAACTTGAGACTGTAATAATTTGTCAGATGTCCCCATTCTTAAGAAATAGCTCTATCAAAAATCAAATTGCCTTACAAATATAAAAACGTGAGTGTGAGCAGTCTTGCTATTCTGAGCAGGTTACTTTCAGGAAAAAAAAGCTGTTAAAGGTTACAGAGTCAGGTCTGCTTTACATCAAAACTGTCTACTCATGCAAGACTTGTTTTGTTCATGAAATTGACTATTGAGTTTCATTTATTTAAGTCATAGAAGATCTTCAGGAATATTGTTGCTTGCTTGCTTCCTTGTTGCTTTCTCGCTTCAGCTCCATGGTAAATCAGTACAATTGTGCAATTGAAGTGGATAACTTGATGTTGAGCTTGTCATTCATACAGGGACAGAAGCTGTTGGTGCAGTATATGGTTAGCTGCCTCTAACCTACACAGATTAACAGCTGCCAGAAGAAAGTGGCAGGGAGGAAGGGTGGGCAATGATGGGACTGTCATCCCCCCGAGGGCAGAGTAGGTTTGAATTTACTTGCAAGGAGGAAAATGCTGCTTATTCTTTGGATCAAATCTAGCCTCAGAAAAACACTGCGTCGTTCAGCGAGGCTAAACCTAGCCTAACTGGTCCTGCTGTGATTTCAACTCTTTCCCCTTTGTCTGGATGTGGTCAGTACACTTGTTAAGCAAACACCCTCTACTTGGCATCCTCATCAGTGCCCAGGCTCACAATGGCTTGTCACATCGATCTGCGTGCTCAGGCCTGAAGGGAGATGTCTCTGTTCCCTTGGTGGGAGGAGATCTGCACATGTGAAACTTCAGCTGTGCCTATCTCTGGACCTCGCTGATGACTTGCATGTTGCATAGATGCACACTGCCTTCAACTGCCTTTAACTGTTTGCTTGCTGACTTGCTCAGTGGTGCACCAAATGATGAGCATGCCTGGCTGTTACAGACTGTAACAAACTAATACCGGATTTCCTGGTACTTCAGTCTTAGAGTGAATATTTGGTGATCATAAAATTTGTGCTTCCTTTCTAGTCTGATATGCCTGAGAATGTCCTTATATGTATCTGTGTCCATCTATCCACATATATATAATCTTTTTAATGCATTTGTGAGCTGGCTGCTATGAGGCAGGTTCTTGGTGACTACGAACAGACAGCTTTTGTCTTTTGATTGATTTTCTGGTCCAGTGGTCTCAGATCACTGATGCTATCTTTCATATCCAATAGCGCTTCCACTGAGCAGCTGTTTTCACATAATGAAAGCCCTGATAACATGCAGAGTATCAAGTGATTTGATCTGCATTGCTAATGCAGCTGCCAGTGTAAGGCTGAGGCCTGGCTTACCTTCTAATTTGTGACAGTTGAAACTGAAGGTGTGTGTTCACATCCTACAGCGGCTCCCTTGAAAGCAAACCACCCGTGTTCTTTTTGTGACTGAGGAGTTCTGTGAGGTTTCTGCTTTTTTTCCCCTCAAGCTGGAAAAAAAAACCCTCTTCAAACAGTCCACTATTGGGAGCACCAGTTGAATGGCTGACAATGTAAAAGTTTGGGGCTTCATGTGAATAAAGGACGCCTCGTAAGGAAACTGGTTTTTGTTAGCCAGGGCTGCTCTGGCTGAAAGATGATAATGCAGATGAGGAACCAGCCTGAACTGCTGCAACTTTTTATTTTGTTAGCAGTCCTGCCTCCAGCAGCACTGTTTACACTGCCAGCCTCGATTCTGATTAAACTTAGAGGTGACTTTTCTATGCTGTACAATTAAGAAAACAGCATGTTGCCTGCCTTATGTTCTTTGTTCTACACATAGATCACACTGCCTCTGTTGCATTGGTTCATTTAGCTCTGACTTAGTAATAATGACGAATGAATGTATTATTTTCTTAAGACTTACCCACAAGTGTTAATGTACACATAAAAATGGAAGGTCTGCTGAAGCTTTGGGTTGAACAGTTTTATGTTGTCAAGTAGATTGGGCATTTGTGCCGATGGTAACATCAGTGAAATGGAAACAGATTGGTAGGTGGGATATTTCTATTTTTCTTATTGAACTAAAACTGTAGACTTTCTACAGGTCGTTTGTACAGTTTTATGTCAGGAAAGAAACAACTCACAGATCCAACACATCTATTGCAGGCTCTGGAAAAAATAAAAAAAGCTTTGGGTTCTGTTTTTGTGCTTTTGAATGTAATTTCTGCTTCATTTTGATGTAGAGGTGAGAAGATGTTAAAAGCAGTTGTGTCCTGTGAGCTCAACTTCTTTCTATTTTTTTTCCATTGCAGTGAGAACAGTGAAATTCTGCAATACACAGCAAGTGAGGCAGAGGATGTGGAGAAGGTAAAGAGTTTGCTGCTTCCAAAACAGAAACATGAAGAAAACACCTTATCTTAGATAATAAACTTAATTAGCTACTTTATGCAATTAGTGCTTGCTGCTCTGTCAGTATTCTGGGCTGGGACTATAAGTGCTTTGCAGTGATGTTGCATGAGTGATTGCATTTTTGTCAGGAGAGTGTACACCCTTCCCCCCATCCCTTTTGCCATTATACCTGTCTGCCTGAGCAAGCAAGTTCCACTCTATTATTACTGCTAATTTTTTTTCTTCAAAAGAATCTTTTGGCTCATTTAAATTATGCCAAGTGTTTCCACATCTGGATTGTTTTTCCAAACAAATCCTGAGGCAGTGGAAACAGCATTTCCTGACTCTCTGGGCTGTACATTATTTGTCTCTTTGGTATCACTCTTTGAAGTGTTGTGGCTGGTGGGATAGGTAAGGTTCTTTATAGCTTAATTTGGGAACTAAAGGCATTAACCAAGAAGTAAGTCACACTCAGCAGCCAGCTGAGATTTTTCCTACAAGCATAAAGTCTATTTCTATTGGCTTTTGCCACTACACAGCTTCTTATGATCCAGATTGGTACACAGGTTCCTTTGCAGTAAAATAGCTGTTGTTTGCGATAAGCCAGTGATGATCAGCTCTGAGAAAACAACTTGATAATCAGAGCTGTTGCAAAGCTGGTAACCCTGGGTTATTCATCTGTGTTGACTAGCGTGTGGTGTCTCTACTGTATCACCTTCTCCAAAGTGTTTTGCATGACACATTAACACTTGCCTTATTTCAACAGATGTTCTTGCTTGTGGAAAATAATAGTGGGGAAGTAGAAACTTACTTTCTTCTTTTGAAATTTGCCTCTGTAGCTGCGATCCCCTCTGAAAACAGTCATTGGCTTTATGTAATTCTGTACAGATTGTGGTGGTTGTGTTTCATTGTCTGGGATGGAATCGAATCCCTCAAAGTTCATTTGCACTCTGGAGTAGCAGTAAGGGTCTCAACTTAGCAAAGATCTTGGAGAGTGGCCTTACAGTGACTTCCACCAGCCCCCTCAACACCATCAGGTCCATCAGGTCCCGTGCACTTATGGATGTCCAGATTGCTTAACTGTTCCATAACACAGTCCTCATCATCCAAGGCAAACTCTTCCTTTATCCCAATTTCCTCAGGGGTGTGAGACTCCTCAGGACAGCCTGTAGCAGTATAGACAGACGAAGGCATTTAGTAACTCTGCCTTCTCTGTGACTTCTGTCACCAGGGCACCCACCTCATTCATCAGTGGGCCTGCATTGCCTTTAGTGTTAGTTTTATCTGCAGTGGATTTGAAGAAGGCCTTTCTGTTGTCCTTGACCCCTCTTGCAAGCTTTAATTAAGATTGTTACTGCCAACCTTGGCATTTGCAGTGAGAGAGGTATCTGACTGCTTGTACCCGTGCTGAGCATATTTGAACATTTTGAAGCCCTGAAGGAGGTAACCTGCTACTGCTTTCCTCACTTATGGATGTACTGGTCCAGCTGGGATGGAAGTATTCCTTCATTCCAGCTGTGACAGCTGACCCAAACTGACCAAAGGGGTGTTCTGTACCATGTAACATCACACTCTGCCATGGAGGGAGTTCCAAAGTAGCCTTTGCTTGAGGACTAACAGGGCATCCATCTGCTACTGTGAGCTGGTGAGTGATTGCCTCGGCACCACTGCTTGCTTGTTTTTGCTTTTTCTCTTCCTTTTTGTTTATTAAACTGTCTTTGTCTCGACTTATTAGCTGTTCTTGCTTTTGTCCTTCTAATTCTCTTGCTCTCCCACTTCACTTCCCACTGCCGAGCAGTGAGCAGCTGGGTGGGGGCTTAGCTGCCAGCTGGGATCAGCCCACCACAGCTGTGGAAGACTCTCCACAGCAGCAGTGAAACTTGGAGATCCCGAATTGTGTGTTTTCAGGTTTTCAGAGAGAACTGGTAATGGTTGGGAGTGATAGCTCCCATAGGGCATCAAGTATGTTATGCTGCTGTGGCCAGGCTACAGCTGTGAAATGAGGAGTAGTAAGAGAGGCTTTTTGTTAGGTCTTATCTTTTGTTAGATAAGAGCAAGTTAGGCTTGACTTCTGTCAAAGGGGCTCTGTTCAGTTGGTAGAGCTCTGACACTCATATCCACCCATGCTGGAGCATATAGTGACAGCATTACTTTTTTTTTTTCACAAAGAAGCATAATGTTATTGTTACTGACTTGCATTTTTTCTCCTTGAGCCAGATGGCAAAGCTTAATCCTATGAGCAAGCGGATGGAAAATCTCTTGGCTCTGTGAGTGTAGTACATGCAGTTGGAGTCAGTGATTTAGTTCAGTTGAATCCTGCAGTAAACTTTACTCTCTAGGGGCTGACTTTGTTTGGAAGCTCAGAGTAGCTTCTACTTGTGCAGTGTGCATTACAGTAGCATTCACCTGAGAGCCTTGTGTTTCCATGCATAAAGGTTTTGTAAAGCTGGGAATGTTGGTATGGACTTTGCAGTCCCTAAAATCCTTGAAGTGCCGTTAGTCATATAAAATAGCTGTTTTTGGAGTACTGCAAAAAGGGAAGTTTCTGAAAATGGAATATCTTTATAATTTTTAAATACCAATGGCCTTTCTTTGCCTTTGTTGTGAGATTTGACTTTATTTATGCAGATAGCTACCTGTGATCATTACAGGTGGACAGTTCTGATGTAATTCCTTCTGCACTGCTTTCAGGAAGAGAAAATGATTGAAGGGACTAAATGTTCCTATTTTTTCTTAGTCCTGAAATTTTAAAATTATCTCTTGAGGGACGAAATTAGACAGGAAAAGGGTGAAATGAATGGAAAAGAAGAGGTCAGCATGTGGATAAGAATATTTGAGCAATTATTGTTAGCTTTTCAGGATATCAGAAAGGATAGTAGGAGTTGAGAGCTGTGTTTCAAGGAGTGTGGAGGTGTTGGAAGAAATGAGAGCTTGTTTTCTTCTGTTCTTCCTGAACGTGTTTTGAAGTGGTCAGGGTAAAGCCATTTGTCTCCTCCCCAGACTTCCTAGAAAAGTCATTGCTAGAGGTTTTATTTTAATCCTGCAGATCAGAGTTTGAAGTCTGTCTAAAGGTCTTATTGCTCAAGTCAAGTCTATGGAGCTCAGCAAATTTGCGTCGTGGCTGAGCGTAACAAGAGTGCACACTGATAATCCTTTTCTTAATTTAGTTGGACAAATCTGGGATAGAGGACAGATTATTGAAGTCCAGGTCCAAGATGGGATCATATTCTCATTGTTAGATATTAGTTACAGAAACTAGGATTTTTTTCCATTTGAAAGAATGACATTGATTCCCTTATGCCTGGGTTCAGTTTACCTTTGAAGTGAAAAGACTGGCGTTTGTAAATAAGGGATAACAGAAGGGAATTGGTTTTTGCTTAAAGGGTTTTTGTGTGTAGGCAGCTATACCCTGCTAATAGAGCTAATACTTAACTGTTAGCCAGCTTCCAGCTACAAATTCTTTACTGCAATTTGGGAACTTAATTTTGTATGACTTTATAGTGTAACAGTTTTTGAATTGCTCATAGAAAACGTGCAGCTTAGAAAGAACTTCTATTTCTGAAGTGTCTTTTAAAAAGATCAGTTGGGGCTTCATATTGTCATTAAGATTGGTTGTAACAATTAAAGGATTTGTAAGTGCTCAAGTGATCTTGGTTAGAACATTTCAAACCACATTTACACGAGAACAAAATAGTAAAAAGTTGGCTTTTTGAATTCAAATAATTTCTGTTTTATTTCCCCTTTTTAAAAAAAGTGGATATAGAAGGGTTATGACTTACAAGCAGGACTGGACCAGTTCCAATTCCTCTGTACTTGTACACAGTGTTTTGTATTATGCATTGATTTTATTCGGTGACCCCACCTTGTGTAAACTGGAGGAAATTATCTAGGTGGGGGGCTGATGGCAGAGCAGCTCTGTACCACGTCCTTTGCCAGTGTGGAATTGCAAGGATTCCGAGCTAGATGGCATGAAGTTTTTGGTTGCAGCTGCTGTTTGTGTGCTGAGCTTCTTCCTGCAAGAGTTCCTGGGGTTGGATCCTGCATTGCTCCTTGCACCCTGCATTTTGCTTAAGGAGAAACCTGATCTGACTGACAGACCATCCTTTGTCCCATACCTGCGTTGCCTTCTGCTCTCGCTGGAGTTCTTCTAACAACAGAACTCACCAGATCGCCGTGAAAACCAGCTTAGAAATTGTAAGCTGTTTGTATTGGCTTAATTGCAAAGATTATGGGAAGGAGTCTCATTATTGAAAACCGTTTTTTCTGAATCCTACCAATCTCTGTGGTATATTAAGACCTGATCTCTCCTGGCTGTTGTTACGTGTTGTGCTGCTTAGTCAGGCCTAAATCATGTATTTGCTACTAATTCCCAGGAGGTGCCGATGCATTCCTTGTGAATTAAAAAGCTGTTCTTCTGGCCTGGTTGGAGGAGGAGGGCTGATGCCATTATTAATGAGCTGCTGGTGAAGATTTCTGATGTAGTAATAAGTGTGCAAAACTAATTTGGGCATTAATTTCTTTTTTCCCCTCGACGTGGTCTGAGCCCTTTTGTCAGCAGCTCTATTATTAATCCTGTCATCAGCAGCAGTGGGGCAAACTCTGCTATGGAGTAGGGGAGTAATTGCTTTTGCACATCTAATGGGAAGTATGTTGGAAGTTTAACCTCTAAATTAAGAACAATGGACATTTGAACTAACAACATTCATCTTTTTCTTTTGTAAAAATGATAATCGTACTGTGTCAGGCAGTTTGGTAGGAACAAGCAGTTTCCAAGTGTAATTTTGAAAACTCATCTAGATGTCTGTGGTGCAGCTTTCTGCAGTGTTTTTGAGGCCTGAAACGTGTTGTTTTTCCGTCAACAGGTGAATTTATTTAACACAAGAAGTAGGTTTCCCATGCTCTTAGCTATGATATCTCACTTAAGAACTTAATTATTTGTAGAAGATAAAAGATGGTTGAACAGCATCTTGCTTGCAATTTTAAATACACTTTGATGCTGTCACATATTAACCGTATTTTTCAAGTCTTCAATCAGCTAATTTAGTGTTCAGCAAATGTGAAGCCTTCAGTTAAATGATGGTTCAGTTACTCCTATCTCTAAGCTGCTACTTCTTGCCATAAAAATGTAATAGTGCCAGAGTGAACCTTTTTAGTTGGGACTCCTTTGTAGTAGTGTGTTTCTATTACCCTTCAGGTGGTAATAAAAGGGACTTAGTGTTCACTGTGATTGTAGGGAATAGGTTACTATGGATTTGATGTGCAGTAAAGGATAAAAGCTTTTCTGATTATTTTATCACCTTATTACTGGCATCTGCTTGCTTTGTTGTCAGTGGATCAACAATATGAGGGTTTCAGTCCTGACCTCAATAGTTTTTATCCTTCTACAAGAGGCATCTGTGAAATGGTAGGAGTTGCCATGATCTGTTCTTTCCCAAGTTGCTCTGAGGTTTTGGCTTAAGTGCATTGTCCTGACACTGGTTTGGGTTTCCTTTTAGCAAGTAGGTCATGTGTGATAACCTCGGGCTTGTGTTAAACAATTGCCCAATGGACCAGCAAAGATCCGTTTTCTGATGGAACAAGATTGTAAATGAAGCTCAAATATGGATTGGAAATTCTGGTGATGCTAGCAGGGTGATTTGCTGAGGTGTTACTTGTTTGAACAGTTCTTGGTGTCAAATGGAGACTTTTGCCCTTCCTTTCTGCTCTGGATGCGTGTGAGCATGGATAGGTTTTCACATCTGATCAAATCCAAAATCTGTGGACTTCTAATTCAAGAGCTACTCTATTCCAGCCTGGAGTGTACCCCCATTTCTGTCTTGTGAACCGTGCCCAGCAACATCAAGGAACAGTTTCACTGCACTTCAGCTTTTCTCAGTCAGTAGACTACTTCTCCTTTTTGAAAGAAAACAGCCCTCCTATGCAGCACTAAGCATAATGATTTTACTTGCAACAGAAAGGGTTAAATTTAGACTCCTTTTCATTCTTTCTTTGATTTGCCTTTGGAGTGAGCTTGTGTTTTTTCCCTTTCAGTCTCAACAGCAGGTTGAAGAAGAAAGTTGTAGATGGTGTAAGAACTTGGAAACATAACACCTCTCCAGCCTACTTAATCCCAGCCAAGGCTTAGGCCAGCAGGCACTGTAGTGCTGGTCACTGTGTGTCTGTGCAATGCTCACAGCAGGACTGCTACCTCCAGAAATGTGACTCAGAGATCATACTAACGTATGCTTAAAATGTCTGTGTTGTTCATACAGTTTTACCAGGGAGACCTTTTTACTGCATAAGAGTATATTTCAGTTACTTCAATTGCCTGGAGGGGGCTGCTTTGACATTCTCATCAGACCACCTGTTAATATGATTTTTTCCTCTGATTTCAGGTAATTGAAGACATTGAGTACTTGAAATTTGACAAGGGCCCATGGCTGGAACAAGATGATGTTTCCTTCCATCATTTGAGACTTTTGTAAGTATGATATCTTCCAGTATGGTTTAGCACTGGATTTCTGGGAATCGTTAAAGCCTTGACCTTTTCTAAGGTATATTTATATTTGCACTGTGCTTCATGTGACAGTAGACTTTTTTAATACTGTTGCTGTTGTAAAGTGAGTGCGGAGTTGTGTTGCTGCTAACCAGTTGGAGGAGAGACTTCAGGCAAACATCCCTTTCTATTAATGAAGTACAAGAATCATAGAACATTTAGGTTGGAAAAGACCTTCAAGATCGTGTCCAGCCATTAATTAACATTATCAAGTCCACCACTAAACCATGTCCCTCAGGCCACAGCCACATGTCTCTTAAATGCCTCCAGGGAGGGGGCCTCCATCACCTCTCTGGGCAGCCCCTTCCAGTGTGTGACCACCCTTTCACTGAAGAAATTCTTTCTGATATCCTGTCTAAACCTCTCATGGTGCAACTTGAGGCCATTTCCTCGTGTCCTGTCACTGGTCTCCTGAAGAAACAGCCAGCCACCTCACTGCAACTGGCTTTCAGATAGTTGTAGTGCAGTGAGATCTTCCCTCAGCCTGCTTTTCTCCAGTCTGAACAATGCTACTTCCCTCAACTGGCTCCTTGTGGCTTGTTTTCTAGTCTCTTTACCAATTTTGTTGCTCTTCTCTGAACCTCAGTATCCTCTTTGTAATAAGAGGCCTAAAGCAGTACACAATATTTAGGGTGTTGTCTCACCGGTGCTGTGTAAAAAGGGATAATCACAGAATCCTTATAGTTGGAAGAACATCTGAAGGCGATCTAGTCCAGCTCCCCTGCATCAGGTTGCCCAGGGGCTGGTCCAGCTTTGCCTTGAAAGTCTCCAGGGACAGGGCATCATCCAAATCATTAGGCAGCCTGTTCCAGTGCCTCACTATCCTCACTGTAGAAGATTTTTCCCTTATATCTAACCTAGATGTACCCTCTTTGAGCTTGTAACCACTGAAACCATTTCCTCTTGTCCTGTTGCCACAGACCCTGCTAAAGAATCTGTCCTTCTTTCATTAGCTCCATTTTAGATACTGAAAGGCTGCCATCAGGTCACTTCACAGCTTTCTCTAGGCTTCTTGTTTCCCAGTGCTGCTGTTTGCTGATGCAAACCAGGGTGCTGTTGGCCTTCTTGGCCACCTGGCTGTGCTGCTGGCTCATTCAGGTGATTGTCAGCACCTTCAGGTTCTTTTCTGCTGGGCTACTTTCCAGATAGTTTTTCCAAGCCTATGCTGCTGCATGGGGTTGTTGTGACCCATGTGCAGCACCTAGCATTTAGCTTCGTTGGCTGCCATGCAGTTGGACTCAGATGATTAATCAGCCTATGCACGTCACTCTGCAGATCCCTCCTGCCCTCAAGCAGATTGATGCTCTTGCAGCTTGGTGTCTTCTTCAAACTTGTAGAAGGTTCACTTGATTCCATCATCTGTATCACTGATGAGGGAACACTAATTATGATTGACTACCAAACTCTGCTGGCAGCATCTTTTTGGGCCTGGCTGTCTGGATAGTTCTTTACCTGGCAATGAGCACATCTGTCCAGGCCACAAGCAGCCAGTTTCTCCAGGCATTTCCCAATTACTGTGACCTGTGGTTCCTACTGTTGGAAATGTATTTTGCGAGCTGGCTAAGCACTGTATACAGACAGGCATGCAGTTTTAAAACACTATTTATGCACTTGACATGGTGGTGTCACTGCTGCTCTGGCAGCACGGTGTTCTTCATCAGAGCTTGTTGACAGGGCAACCTTGTAGTGAGATTTAGGTGTGGTGCTGTTTAGATTGGCTGTGTTTAGAGTGTTTTTCTGAAAGTAATTTTTCAGCTGTCTGCTTTTTGGTATCTTCACAGCAGTCAAGAAGCTGGCTGTAGGGTAAAAAGGAAACAGCCAAACTTGGAAGACTGTATGGAAGATAAGTGCTTTTGTGCTCTTTCTGTCTGACTTCCAGAAAATAATCCTAAACCAGAGCTTTGTTCTTAATTTGCAGGTTTTTTTCCTTTGTTCTGTGTAATAACAAGCAAAATTGTAACATGTAGTAGTTCAAGGGTAGTGTTTTTTTGTTTTTTTTTTCTTAAAGATGTCTGTTTAATTGGGTGTGAAGAAATCAAAATCAGACAGTGGAAAGCTTCTTGCTGAAATAAAGTCAAATTTGATTAAAGGAATTCTTTGCAAGTACTCCATGATGATCTCTGTTCCAATTTAATTGTGGAGTGCTACGGGTAAGGTTGCATATGTCTGCAGAGCAATGTTGAAGGGAGACCTAGCCCTCAAACTTGAAGGGATATGAATCAAATCATTGACATGCATGTAAGCAAGTAAGTCTGCATGCATTGCAGATGAAGCATTAGGACTGCCACTCTTGAGTCATGTTGATGAACAAAATGTTCCCTGGATAATCCCACATTAAAAAAAAAAATCTACACTTGGAAGAGTATTAATAGGTTTAGCCTTGACTGAAGTGAGATAAGCTTCTCATTTTACAGAATAACATCAGACTGCGTGCATGGGGTAGCAAGTTCAGTATAGTTGCTGCATTTTTAAAGCAAAGCTTAACAATTACACAGTTGTGTTAGTTTCAGGTTCTCTCTCACAGGTTGGTGGAAATGCAGGGTTTTAAAGAAGCATATAGTTGAACACTTTTCTCTGAATTTCATAGAATTACAGAAGAGACCTCTGGCTCACTCTGGCACTTCTGCTCCAGTAGGGGCACCCACAATAGGTGGCTTTCAGAGATCTGCAAGGAGGAGACCCCATAACCTCTGTATCCTCTCTTTGGTGTTGTGGGTTTTTTTGGTTTGTTTTTTTAAATACGTTGGTGAAATCCCTCTGAGCCTCCTCCCCTTCTCCAGGCTGAACAGTCCCAGATTTCTTACTGCTTTTCCTCATAGGAGAGTTGCTCAGTCCTTTCTGCACCTTGGCTGGACTCCCTCAAGTCTGCCCAGGTCTCTCTTGTCCTGGTGGGCAGAACTGAACCCAGCACTCCAGGTGTGGCAGAGCAGAAGGGAAGCATCCCCTCCCTTGTCCTGCTGCCAACACTTGGCTCAGTGCACTCAGGACACCATCAGTCTTTGTCTCAAGGGCACTCTGCTGGCTCCTGTGCAGCTTGGTGCCCACCATTCCCATTCCTGCAGAGCTGCTCCCACCTGGGTGCCAGCAGCATGCCCCACTCTTCCTCTTGTTGTGCTTAGAATTTCAGTCTTGATTGTGATACAGGCACTGGAATAGTAAGTTAAATTGATTTATTCTGCGAAAAAGAATCCTGTACATCTCTTTTATTCGTTTGTGCTGTTACTTAAATTGTCTCCTAATATCAGCAATACTGTTGTGCCTTTTGTCTGGCTTTTCTACCAAGGGCTGAAGGTGTATCACAGAAAAGCAGCTTTGAGTGGCATCTAAGAGAAATAAGTCAAGATTTGAGTGCCCTTTAAGCATCTCAGAAGAGTTTTCTGTATGTAGTAGTTAAAAGATACATCTGGTGGCTTACATCCCATGAAGCTATGGAAATCAGATTTCCTTTGAAAGGAGAAAATACTTTTAAGTTACTGTTTTTCCTGTAGCTTCGCACTGGTACAGGTATTAAGAAAGGATTATTGTTAATTGTGGAGTGTAGGAGGGAGTTAAAAGAAAGCACACAAAGAGTGCTGTATTAAGATATTGTATGAAAATTGCGCTTTGTAACTGTGGAAAAGAACAAATAGCATTGCTGAGGAGTTAATTTTTCATTGAACCCCGGGCGATGATGAGAGGGTTTCCTTTACAAGACCTGTCATTGCAGATAATAAGAAATCACTTCTTCTGTTGGCAGTGTGTGGCTATGTTACTGAGCTCTCACAATGCAACAAACTGCTAATTTAAATGTTAATATGGTTTGAGTTTTACTGCTAACGCTTGCCTTCAGAATAACATTGTCAAGATAGTGGTTTTGTGTTCAGAGGTTTGGTGAAAGCAAAACTGTCCAGGAAATGGTGAGCAGCTTCTAACTCCTTGTGAAGATGTACACCAAGTAAGAAGGAACCTGAAAGAACCTTGCACAGATGCCCTGTGCCCATATTAGTTCCTCTTGATGGAAGGAAGCTTTAATGGTGCTGTGCACTCCAGATCACACACACCAGCACCTGCTGCCCTCTTGTGTTCCTGTTAGGCTGCAGCAAGGGTTTGGCTCTGCTGCTCTGTGTTCTCTGCTGCAGGGATGCTTTCACTTCTCCCACCTTCAGCTCTCACTTGACACATCTGGACAAAGGGGAGTTGATGGGTATTGTGAGGATAGCTTTTTAATTGCACATGTATGGGCCCTGGCATATGGAAACCCCCATCAGGGCCTCTCACTTCTTCGGTAATGCAAATAGTAAGCAAGCTAATCAGACCAGGGAGCCGCACCCATATAAATCAGTTGCAAAACACATCTTTTATCTCCTGCCTTGCCCTCAAGTCCTCTCTCCTTTGCCCTAATAGAGAGCAGTTTGATCATGGGATTGAGGCATAAGTTGCTAAAAGGTTAAGAACGTGCTTGTGTGTAAGCTGGAGGGTTCTCCCAGAGAATGCTTTCCATGTCTTTCCTCCCTTCCAGCCTCTGAGTCAGAGGAACAGAAATCATTCTGTTGGCTTTTGGGAGCGTCCCAGGGATTTCCCATGTTGCTGCTGCACTGCCTTAAGTCTGTTTTTATCTGTGCCCTTCCTGACAGAATTGTCTGACTGCGTGTGTGCATTGCAAAATAAATAATGTTTTGGAATAAGTAATGTTTTGAAACAAGGAGCTGTAGGTGGTGTAGTGCCACCTGTGTTAATGTGCCAGCAGGTGAGCGAAACACTGCGTTTCACTTGTCCTGTTTACAAGTCCCCAGCTAGATCTGTTACATTACTGCAGCTCCTTCAGAGTTTGTTGTAGCAGAACGTATTTTTAATGACTAAATCTTCAGCCACCATTACTTTCATTAAAAAGGGGTAGGTATCAACATTTCTTTTATCTTGATGAAAAGGAATCAATTTTCATTTGTAAACAATCTATCCAGGAAATAGTTTGTCACTGTCATACGTTCCATTTAGTTCATTAATTACAATTGGTGTGCTACATAACCTGTGTAGTAAATTGCCTGGTATTGTGTTTGGCATTACAACAGAAATATATTTTGAAGTTGTTACTGAAGAATCTTGTGCAAGCAGTGATTGGTAATTCCTAAGTTGTGTTAATGTTCCTTTAAGTAGTTAAAACTGTTGCAGACCCCACTGAAGCTGGGCTTCAGTTTTTTTTCTGTTTGTTTTGCTCTGATGAAATGACATCTTGTAGAGGAGGGAAGAAATGAGGGAAAGCAACTCTTCAGCTCTGTTTCACACCATTAGCAAAGGAAAGGCACATCCATTCTGGATATGTCCGTGTGGTATCAAATAGGAGCACAATAGTGATTGTAAGCAGTGTTTTTATAACTCCTCTGTCACGGAGACCCAAAAAATCTCATAAACCATCCATCACAGAACTTCTGGCACTGCTGGGAACTGCTTCCTTAGCACCTTTTGTCCTTTATGCTTCCACTGGAACAACTCTTCTTTGTCAGTTTTCCTTTGCAGCAGCTTTCTTGTAGGTTGGAAGCATTCTTATTGCACCTTCTCACCTCTTGCAGACCTGCTTTTCTTGGAAAGCTCTTTGTTTTTCTTTCCTGGCAGTGATTGTGCCTGTTCACCAGGGAGTGGCCACGGTTCACTTCAGGCAGGGCATGCTGGCACTGCCTGGCCAATGAGTCTGTTGGTCTGAAGGAGATCTGCAACTCATTGCCCTGCCATTGTGAAGGTCTGGAGCGAGTGGGCAAGAAGAAAATGGCACCAAGGGGAAGACAGGGTACAGGGGGACATAACCCGTTGCTGTCCTGTGTGCCTGCTGTGTGAGCTCATCAGCAGAGGAGGTCAGTGCAGTTGGAGCTGGATGCAGGTACCCATGTGGCCATCTCTCCCACCCAGCCTGTGTGCCTATGGCATGAGTCAGGAGTGCTGCTCCTTTCCCCTGCTCTCACAAGCATGGGCTAAGCTGTGAGCACACCATGCACCTGCTGGCTCACTCCCATGTGCTGTGCCCTACCCACTGCTGTGGAAGGTCTGGGGTAATACAGGCATGAGAGCAGAGGAAGGAATGCCACCTGCTCACTCACATTGTCCCCAAGCAGTTACTGTATCTCAGATTTGAAGCTGATACCAAGGTGTGTTCAGGAGAGCCTTTTTTCTTTCCTGCTAGCATCCATCTGCCATTTCTCAAGTTCCATACATAAGCAGAGAACTTAGCTTGGGATGTTTTATGTTGCTGGCTTTAAGCCTTGTAGGCCAGAGAATGCTTTTAGGTATACAAGGTATGGTTTTCTAATACTGAGTATTGTGTCACTTGCCATCACTTGATGCTTGTGTGCCATCAGGGTTCTGCCAGCGGCCTGAAAAATGTGTGTGTCCTTATTGTGAGCTGCCTTTAAAGGAAACAGAACTTCCTGCTCGGAAAAGAGGCAGGTTTGTATCCATCCTGGCTCCTCAGTGCCACAGGGTGTGCAAAGTAGGTGTATGTAGAGGCTTCTGGAGAAGCTATAGCATAGCTGCATGTGTGATTGCAGTGTAGCCATGGGAAGAACTCTAGCTAATAGGATTCTGGACCATTGTAATGGTGAGCTGAAATCCGGTGTTCCTGTGGTGGTAGCACTGTGCAGTCACTTGCATGCTCACGGTGACAGCTGCAATGTCATGAGTAGGTAAAGTGCACTTTGGTAGCCATGTTACTGCATTATGCTTTGAGAAGATATGGTTAAGTGCCTGACAACAATAAACAGTGGTGCTTTTGTACTGGGGGAGAGAGAACGCTCAGGGAACTTAATAGGTGCTTGTAAATGCTTCCTGCTGAGCAGTGAATTAGTTCTGGCAAGCAGATGTGGTTTTGTGGTTACAGACGTTGTTGTGGCAGGTGTCTTTGGGTGGTGCTTTTATTTAGTATGCCAAAGTATTTCTGAAGGTATAAAGCAGAGATGAACCTGGAGAAGCCATCTTTGGCAGCGACAGGTTTGCCTGTGTTTTCTGTTGTACAGCATTTCCTTTGGAAGCAAAGGATTGGTAAGAGCAGCAGGTTTTCTGTCTAGGTCACCAACTAAAATAAATTGTGCCTGGTGATTGTAAAGGGCAGTTCCTATTTGGCTGAGGTTCCTGAGGGAATAGATTAGTCTGCAGGCTAGTTGACTGCTGGACTTGCTTTGTTCCCCTGTCAAATTATATTTTACATATGCCTGGACAGACTTTATCTGCATTCTCCTACAGGCTTGTCAGGTCCAGAACATCTGCTGGTGTTTGGCAGGACGCTGATTCTCGTATTTGTATAGGACATTTGTGTAGGGAAAAGGCATGGAAATGTTTGTTCACCAGTAAATAAGTGGGTATTCCACAGGATATGCTGATAAGGCTGAGCTGAGAAAGGTATTTAAACAGTGCCTGCAAGTAGTCCTCTTCAATGCTTAGCTCAGTGTCTTCTTTGCTACTTGTCTGTGCTCTCTGCACAGTGAAAGCACATGACATCAGTACTGATCTCAGGCACGGCTGGAGGGTGGACTGTTCCTAAGGAGTGAAGAGTTGCTAGCTGAAGGGCTGCTACCTATTCTTTTCTGTTTAGTTAACCGTGGGCCTGAGACATAGCTGGTGCAAAGGTGCTCTGCTCTAAATATACCAGGACTCTAAAATAAAACCATAATCGGATTGCAGCTCTGGGCGAGCTTTTCCATCCTCAGTTATCCAAATCTTCTGGAGTGGAAAGGATTGGAGGAGACCGTGGGAGGGCCAGGGTTCACACGTCATGGGAACAGCTTTCTTTGTACTAGTGAGGAAGCAAACGAGGACTCTTCCTCCTAGGTTTCAGCGTGTTGAATGCCATGGGGTTTGTCAGCTGGGGTTTTCTTCTTCAGCTGAATGCTCCTGCTACTTGTTTCTGTCAGAAAGCTGTCCCTGGTAGGTGCAGTTCAGACATCTGCACTGTGCAAAGGGACGACTTAAACGCAACGTGAACCTCACTGGATTTGCCATTTGACTTTTTGTGTCGTACAGTGCAGAGCCACAGATCTCCAGAGTGCTCATGGTCACAGTGTGTCATCCACAGGCTTCAGAATAAATATGAGATGCTTCTGCTTTTGTTTGCCCAGCCGGTTAGAAAATACTTGACTTAATATTTGTGTAGATGCTAGAATAGTTTGTAGGGAATATCCTTGGTGTTGGCCCTGTAAATGGGCATTTGTCCTTTTTTCTCTTCATCTCTTACTGAATTCCTGCGTTTCCTTACTGACTGGTCTGCAGCAGGATAGATCACAGTGTCAGTATGTCTTAGCAGTCTCATTTACTATTTGAAACTGTGAGGTGAGTTGCTAAGCTTTGCAATTTAGGGGAAAAAATGCTAGAGGGCAGTTAGTTTCACATTACCTCGGGGCATATGTTTCATTTGTGCCTGTCAGGAAATGCAGTTTACCAGAGACTAACAACACAATTATTTGAATAGCTCTTAAATTCAGAACTTGGTCATGGCTTGCAGTAGAGGACAGCAGATGTGTTTTTCCCCAGATGCACATAGGTGGCACTGTTGATCTGCAAATTAATACCAGTATGCAGAAGGTGGCTTTCTAGCAGTTTCTCAGACGCTTAAAATTTGGGATATTCGGAAGTGCTGGCTCTGGGTGCTGTAGATTTTGTGGGGATCCTGCTGTTTGCACCCTTTGTCACTAACTGTCCTACCGGCTGCTGCAGCAAACTTCCCCTGATTGCTCCCAGATGGGATGCTGGGGATACTGCCTGCTTCCAAACATCTGTTTGTCTCAGTGCCCTTTAAAATGAAAACTTTAGGAAGAAAAGTGCTATCTTCTGATAATCCTTGTGAGGATTCATTTGTGAAAGCAAATGGAACAGGAAAGGTAATTAAATGAAGTTACTGTAGCTGGTGGACTTTTGTAGCACCAGCATTTTTACCTTGTTCAGGTATGAAGGCAAAAAGAGGTGTCTAAGAGGAGGTTCCCAGGCGTGGCAGAGCCTCTCTGGGGAAGGTAAAACCTTGGGGAGGAACTGGAAAAGGAAGAAGGTGGAGCAGAAACAAGCTGGGAGCAAGGAGGGACGGGGCTACGTGTACATCGTATGCTGAAAAGAGGGAAAAGCTGTCAGAGAACTGCTGAACAGCGAAACAGTTCTTTAATATTCGGTCAAACTCAGAACTGTTGTTGCAGAATCTGGACTAACAGTATTTTTCTTATCCTTGTTGCCCCTCAGTGTTCAGGACAAAGACGGAGTGCTGGATCCTGTAGCTATCCCTCGGTTCATTCCAGAAATCACAATTGGAGGCGCTGAGTACGATAAAATCTATTATGAATTTCGATCGGTGAGTAACCCTGGAAAGGGAGCACGTGTCCAACAGCCACACGACAGTCCCTGCAAAAGTGTGAGTGCATTCACCACTGTCCTGTGCACAGCCTGGGCGTTAATCTCACGTACACAGATGCACGTTTCAAAGAGCGAGTTCTGGATTTTGCCTGGGTCCCCACCTTTTTTGAAGTCTAGCTTCTACATAAGAGGAATAATGAAACAAACGGTTTGTTTCGTAAGCTGATTTTCTTTTTTGATCTTTAGATGTGGACTAAAGGATAAGTGGTTTTCCTTTGTCTTTGTTTCTCCTGCCCTGATTAGTCTCTGACCTCTGAAATCTAAAATAATCCTTTGAGTCAAACCAGAAAATTGGAAACCCATGGCGACTAAAGAAGGCTGCTTATAAAACCCTTGAGGAGGGGGTGTTTTTCTGAAGTGGGCTGAGGAGGTAGGAACATTACATTGGATCTCAGAACTGTTGTTGCTTTAAATAGTTTGTTTCTGTAAGCGGGCACACATCCAAAGCCTGTTGTGGCCCAGCACTCTCATACACCTCATGCAGGCTCCCACACAATGTTTTAATTAGCTGCTCGCCTTTCTGATTCTGCAGACAATGGCTTCCAATTGACTTAGCACTTTGTCTTATCGGTTATTGTTGTTCAGCTGGCATGGGGTCCTGCCCTACCACGCAGCATTCTCCTAAGGGCCAGGTGTTGTGAATTCTCATCAGAGAAATTGTGGCACTGATGGCAATTAAGTAATGATGATTGGACAAACAGAAGTTGCAGGTGATGGTTCATTTTCAAGTTGTGTTGAAATCTTCTGTGGTTGCTGGGTTTTTGTTTATTTCCCTAGAAATCACAAAAGGAAAGGAGTATCTGTATGAGTTGTTTCTAACCATGCAAATCATGATTTGCGCTTTGTCATTTTTCTGGTTGTGCTTGTATACAATCTCTTAATAGAATTAAAACTGTTCTGTGGGCTCATTTGGAAGCTGAACTAGCAGCGTTTTCTTCTCGAATATTCATAGGGACTTCTGAAACAACTGTTAGCAGAATTTGTTCCTCCTCAGTTAATTGCGCAGTGGAGAGGCTGTGTTCATGCTGTGCTGCCTCGTTTGAGATGTATTCCTTTCACCTTGTAAGGGGGGTTAACAATAAGGGTTAAAGCAGCAAAAAGCTGCTTGAGCTACTGTGGTTCATATGAGCTACCAGTTTTGTGCTTTTTAGTGTGACGTTTTGAATCCCAAGCTTCAGGCTCAGTCTAAGAGTTTGTGAAGTCCTTCACTCCAAGAGATGTCTATGTGTGTGCAGCACATACTTCAGAATGGCCTACTGCATGCCTTGTTGCCGGCACACAACATCCATCTGTGCTGATGGTGCCTTTCTTCCCATAGATGATAGGCTTTTTTGGCTGAAATGTCACCTAGCAGAGGAGCTGGGAGTTGCTGAGGCTGCCTGACACACAGCTAGGACCTCAGAGCTGTGTGCTGGAAAGCAGGGGGGCTACTTCTGAAAGCCTTTTTTTTCCCTCCAGCTGTAGGACAGTACATTCCTCTCTGTGTTGGCATGAAACTGGGAACGTCCTGCCTCCTCAGATAGCTGCCTTCGGGGAAAAGTCACTTCCCTTGCAGCAAAGGGGTGCTTAGGAGTAGGTATGTGAGTACCTGGGGAAGAAAGCTGGGATTTTGGATTGCTCTGCTCGATGCCAGTTAGTTGACAGCAGGAGCCTGAGCTTTTCATTGCAAAAAACATTGCCAAAATAAAATCTCCCATCTGCAGGCGTGCTTTTAGGCCCTGATTCAGGGAAGTAGTATGGAAAGTGATAATGTCATTTGGAATAAAGAGGAGTCATGTGTGATTCACAAAGCGTTCTGTTAAATCCAGACAGTGCCGACTACTATTTATTTTTTTCTCTTCTGGATACTTAAACTCTTGTAAGCCCTCAGGCACGGGGAACGTGCACAGTGGAAAAGATGTGAAGCATTCACCTAAGCTACTAGAAAGGTGAGCACAGGGCCAGCCCCACGTGCTGTTTAATGTTCTGAGAATCCAATTATTTGTGCTGAAACCTAGGAGCTGCATTTTTCCTCCAACTTTGCTTAGCAGACTAAGTTGTGAGTTTCTGCTTGCTTGCATTCAGAGGTAATGCAGCACGACACCAAGCAGCACAGACAGGAGAAGCAGATGAACTGTAGACACAAGTCTTGGCTACGAGTTTGCTGGGTCTGATGGGAGGGAATCTCAGCTCATAAAGCCTCGCCTTGCCCGTGTCTGTGCACAGATGGTTGCATCTCTGCTACCACTCTTGCGTTTGAAGACATTTAAAGATTTTAGGCTCACGTGACTTGTAAATAAAGGCTTAATTATGGTGTAATTACAGAACTTGAACTTTTCCTTGTGGGAAATGCATGCTTTTAAAGTTAGAGTAATGATGTTTACCAGATAAACACAATGATTTGTGCAGGGGATTTTTCTTCCTCGGCAGTCCTGTAACTAGCTATACATCCCTGCTCATACAAATAGGCAACTAAGTGCTGTGCTTTTCAGAACTGCATGCACACAGTTCATGCTGCCTAATAACAGTGGTTTTCAGGGATTTTCAAATTCCAGGCAGAAGCTGGGTTTTGTTCAAAATATTAATTAGTCACAAGCAACTGAGGAGGAGGAGGAAAGACTTCTCAGGGAATGAGATTTGAGTACATTTTCCTTTCCTCAAAATCGTGAGGTAACCACATACAGCTCTGAACACCATGGGATTGCTTTTTATGTACATCCTCTTAATTTCTTCTGTAAATGTTCTTTTTGTATGTGAGGAGGTGGCTTTCTGCCTCTTCCTCTTACTGTGGAGTCATCTGGCAGGGCTCAGACGTTCTGTTCAGGCATTCATAAACTTCTAAAGATGCTTTTCTGGCACAGGAAAAGTAACCTTCTAGTCAGGGTATGTAGATCAGAGATAAGCATGTTCATTCTTAAGTGAAGCAACATTATTTCAGGAACTGTCAGACTAGTAAAGGCTTGAATGCTATGGGTTTTTTGTTTTTTTTTTTCCACAACTGCTGTATCTCTGCACTTTCTTCCAGCCGTGCACAGAACCACAGACAGTGCTCCAAGCTCCGTGTGCGCCATGTGAAGCTGGAGCACATAGGCAGATGTGTTTGCAGAGAAGACAAAACCAAATGGTTCTGTGTAATGGAATCAGTGCACTTAAATAATGTACTTTTGTACTTCATGCTCCCAAATCGTGTCAGCAAGTCCTGCCTCACTCTCCTAGGGATGGTGAAAAGAGGATTTGTTTAGGTGCATGCTCTTTGCTGTCTATATAAAAGTGCAGCTGTCTGAGCTTCATAGTCAAACTGTCACCTACTTTTTTACCTCTGAAAACGAAGCTGCAGAACTTTACAATAATGGTTACATTGCAGACTGCAGGGAAATTATCAATATTTCCTTTACCCAATCTTTGTATTTGAAAAGACAGTGAAATAAATTAATGAGGCTGCTGCTTATGGACAAGAGTTTGGAGTCGAGGGCTTGCTGGTGTTCACTTACATATCAGAGTGGAGAATTTTTTGCTATAACAGGAAAGTTAAGTATTTAATATCTGATCTTCTTTCCCATGTCATCATATCTAATTAAAGGCATGCGTGTTAGCCCACTGGCTCCAACCCTGGTTTGTGCAGTCACTTTCCTCTATTTGTCCAGTGCCTTGCCCCAATGTTTTTAAAGAGTGATCTAAGAAATCCTGGAGAACAGGGCTATTTTCAGCAGAATGCTATAAAACACAGCTTGCATCCAACACTCGAGGGTTTTTGTTGTTTTTTTTCCATCCTCCCTCCAGGGGGTAAGAACGTGCAGTGGGAGTATTGCATCCTCTTTCTAGCTTGCTGGGATTCTTTAAGTGCATGTGTGGGTGTGAATACTAAAGAAAATGAACAAATGCTTGGGCACATAAACTCTCTCACCACAAGACAGGTCCATGCACCTAGAAG
The DNA here is from genome assembly GCF_019238085.1 of Lagopus leucura. Taxonomy (NCBI): domain Eukaryota; kingdom Metazoa; phylum Chordata; class Aves; order Galliformes; family Phasianidae; genus Lagopus; species Lagopus leucura. Next base: position 20,771,185 of record NW_024962267.1, on the reverse strand, counting down.
TTCCTTTTGTAATAAAGCAGATCTTTTATCAAAATGTTTTTTATCTTTTGTTAGCCGGAGCGATGCAACTGGAAGAAAGTCAGGGATGTGTGCCTTACCCTTGGAGCAGGCAGTTTATGAAGAATTCTTTGAAGAATTTATTCCACACTCTTGAACTACCTTCAAAGATGCTTTCTATCACAATATGAGTTCGGGCTCCAGTGAGTGCGTGTGCATAAGGCTTGCTTAGAACAGTGTTAGTCGTCAGCTTCCCATCTGAGGCATCCTCTTGCTCCTGTACTGAATTGGTGAACCCTCTGCTCCTCTCTCTTTACCCACATACTGCTTTTCCCCACCGTGCAGTGCCTGTTTGCTGATCCTGGGGATCCCTTCAGCTTCCATCCGGTGATTTCTTGCCTTGATCATTCCTGTTCTCTTCCAAACCAAACTGTGCGATGTCCCTTTCTGTCATGAGATGAAATTTGCACTCTCGCAGTGTGTGAGGAAAGCAGAGACAAAAGTATTGATCCTTCAGCTATCCCTCCATCCGCTACACTCCTCACATTGTGTTTGTCTAGTCAGTGCAGCTCCATATTGTGTGAAAGCAGTGCAGTGAGCTTTACTGTGGAGATAGCTCTTGTGGGGTGCTACACACCTTGGCCTCTGGCCGGCCTCAGATTTTACACAGGTTTGTTGCAGCAATTAGTCACTTTACATATGCATATGCACACATACACATAATCTGCTCTGTGTGAACAAGTAGAACTTCACAGAAGTTATGGTTTTGGTTTTTTCCAGAATCCTGTAGCTATTCACAGTTTACTTAGTTAACAAGAGTTGGCTTCCATGGTAGTCTTGCCTTTGCAGAATTAAGGAGTTTAAGATATTCTGTCTTCTTTTTTTTCTTCTTTTTTCTATGTTTGTAATCCTATCAAAGATGGATGCCATGGTAACAATCTTCTGTTTTTCCTCTCCTGCCATTTTTCTTTTTTCTTGTCTTGCCAAACTTTTTGTTTTTTAGACCAAGGACTCCTGTTCCATTTCTCATTTTTATGGAGTTGTTTGACAGTTGTAATGCCCAGCCCTATCTGCTTTTGGATTCAGGAGGGGATGAAAACAGGCGCACAATAAATTAGGAAAAGCTCAATTTATTTTTGCTGCTTTATCTCTGCAAAAATATTTTTAGCCATTTCTAAAATAAAGGAAGATGTTGCCTAGCTAGATAGCTGTAGGACTACAGGAACCCAAGGAACTACTAAAAATGAAGGTTAATAAAGTTGTTTCTGAAGGTTTTTTGGGAAAGGGTAGGAAATAGGTGCATGATCTGCTCCTGTTTCCTTCTCACTGGTCCTCCTCTGTTCTCATCAACCTTAAATGTGCATGGGAAGCGTGAGAAGTCTGAATAGCCCCTCTTCTGCCTTGGAACTATGCAGCTTTTCTTCCCTGCTTACCTTCAAGTTAAGTTGCATGGGCAACAGGCAGAGATAACCATCCCAAATATGGAGGGGAGGAGGACTTTGAGCCCCTTGGGGCTGTCAGATCTCTGGTTTTGCTTTACATGCCATGCTGTCCCAAGCACCGGGTGCCTATCTGAATCCAGAAGGCAAGTAACATCACACTGCTATTAAAATAATCTGCTTTAAACTTGGCACTCTAACATTGAGTCTTGTGAAAGGAAACAGTTTCTTGGGAAGCAGCACAACCTTACCCTCTGAAACCCTCCTGTCCTGTAACATAATAGGAACGCGGTGTCCAAGGTAAACCTCTGTTAAGACATTAAGAGCAAGCAAACAAAAAAAAAACAGCACATGAAAAAATAGTTGGGAAAAAAAGATATTTTGCTGATGGAGGAATGGAGGAAGAAGTTTCAGCCGAACTGCTTCCATTCTTCTGCATCTCCCAGGGAACTTTGAAGGAAGCCCCACATCGGCCGGTTTCTGCTTGGTTTCTTGTACTGAATATCATGCTCTAAATCAGGAGATGGCTTTGGCATGTATGTACTGAAGGTGCTTGGCTCTGCTTTTCAACCTCCCTCCCATCCCTGCATTGCTCCAGCTCCTTGGGGTAACATCTCCACGGGTCTTTAAGCGTGAAGATATGTGAATTTGAGTTGTTGAGCTGTAGTATGCCATCTTCCTTTTCTCCTGATAGCACCCTTATAGTGAGAAGCACTCCAGGGGGTTTTAATGTACAAATGGTGACCAAAGAGCTGCTTTCACTCAGGGTCACAGAATGGGGTGGGTGGGACCTTAAAGATCATCTAGTTCCAACCAGAGCTCTGTTGGCAGTCCTGTTGTAAGGAGCTTTTTGCACTGTGCCTGCCCAGTTAAAAAATGAATCTACACTTAGCTAAGTCTTTGTGACTTGACTTCAGTTGCTTTTTCCAACAATAGACAGTGGACCCTGCACTATGAGGTGAGTAATTGGTGTTCTTAACATGCCCTTTCCTAAGGAAAAACAAAGTATTCTGCCAGTGTGGAGTACACACAGTGTGGAGTACTGTTGCAAGTTGACACTGGAAAATGACTGCAGTAAAATATTTAGCCGTGCCCTGTTGCTTATTTACTCTTGGCTGTCTTGCAAAAGCAGAGCTGGAGATACACATTAGATTGTTTATGGTGTTTGTAGTTGCTCGAATTGCAAGTCACAAATTCCTTTCTACAGATTGGATTCCTGCTGATACTCAGCTATCTGGTTTGAAGTGAAAATGCTTTGGCTTTAAAGAAATAAGCCATGTCCTCCTTATGGACACTTATCTTTCCATTGGATCTCTAATGATTTATCTGGTTTTTGTTGTTGGTTTTTTGTTTTGTTTTGTTTTTTTGAGAGTTACGTGTTGGTTTTTGGTTGTTTTTAAATGAATGAATGAGGGGCAGGAACCACTGAACAATTTCACTAAATTGTGTCTGTTTTAACCTCAATCCACTAAAGCTTTTGAAAGCTGTCTTACTCAGGCTGTGGTGAATGCTCACAGCACTAAGGAAAGGATGGTAGGAGCCAAGCTGTAGGCAAATGTCTGTCTTTTCCAGTCCTGTGGAAATCAAACTGTGCACCTCATGAATGCATGTTTATAGGCAGAAGGGAAAAGAGTGGTGATTCTTTCTTGCTCATGGAGTGTTGGAAAAGAAGACAGATTCTAAGCTTATGGATGTAGACCTTTTCAGGCTGTTGAAACTCTCCAGAGCTCTACCTGTACACGTCTGGTTTGAAATGATTTTATTTGCCGTGGCTGCGGCATATAGCAAACAGCTGGCTAAAACTGTTTGCTGCTACTCTGCAGCATATACCACTTTATAGGGCTTTTCATCACATTTATAGCTTTGACAGGCACTTCTGTGGCAGAGTTCTTAATTTAACTGATGAGATGATCTTGTTTTCATCTTTTTACTGATGCTCTTTTAAAGTTGAGCAGTTTGATTCCTCTGAGCCGGTTCTACCTTTGCTGGGTAGAGCTTATTTCATTAGTTCCTTTCTTCATACAGTGGTTTTTATAGCATACTTCTTGAGCTAATCCCTGCTGCCAGCTCCAGGTTCTGCAGTGTATCACAGCAAACCAGAGCTTGATTCTCAGTCTCCTCCATTTTCTTGCAGCGAAAAAATCCACTATCCAGCAGTGTTCCTGCAGGAGCTGGCATTCACCTCCTGAAGCTGCTGGGTCACTCTGGAGGGGCATCTGCTCCCAGGTAGTGGTAACTACGTGGCCTTTCCTGCTTTTCAGAGGAAAGGTTGTTACTGTCTGCATTCTGACACTTGGTATTGGGCAGACATGTGCTCTGTAGATCTGTGCCGATGATGCCAGGAAAGGGTTGGGTGGGATTTGTCTCACCCTAAGTGCTGCTACTCTTATATCCTTGGAAATGTTTGGTAGAGGTCATGCATACCTCTACAGCTACTTGTTGCTGTTATTAACACGTTGATTAAGTTGTACTTTTTCTTTAGTCTTAAAGTTTTATTTGAAGGTAGAGAGCATGGAGCAGTCCTTAGAGTGTGCCAGCCACTTGACAGTGACGTGGCATTGCTACAAGTTCAACTAGGAAACTTACACTCAATTTCAAGTCATGGTAAATGAAAGTCTCTTCCAAGTATTCACTTGATCTCCCATTGAGAGACTGAATTTTTAGTGTCCTTCAGCAAGGGATCCATCTAGCTGTTGGCTTTGTTTATTGGCACCTGTATCTTGTACTGGAAGTAGTAGTCAAATATCCAACTCCTCTTTCTGTTCTCACTGCTACTGGTGAGTTTCATGGAGCTGTGTCCTGCCTCCCTTCGGTCACCTCTTTTTCCAGCCATCACCTTTTCTGTCTGCCATAGTGGCAGCTTTGGTGCTGGCTGCTTGTTCCCATCCCTGCCCTTGTATTGGCTCAGCAGCCAGCAGGCTGGGAGCTTCAGCTGGCGGAAAGCTAAGGATGCAGGGCGGAGTCTCAGCTTAGCCAATTGCTGGCCCCGAAAGGAGCACATCCTACAGCTTCCCTGCATCTCCATGTTTGCCTCCCACCACTTCTCTTTGCAGCTGTCGGGTATGCATTTGGCCGAAGGAACTCATTGAGTCACTGAAAATAAGCCAGCCAAAAGGAGTGCATAGCTTCTCACTGGGTGAGGGAGGTGACTGGGCTTGTGGAATGTTACAGCAAGCTGCAGAGAGGGTTGGGGCTGCGCAGCAGAGAGGTGAGATGATGATGAGTACTACAGGCTCCCTCCCTTCTCTTGATATCGAGCTGTCTGGTCCATTCAGCCACCCTGTGCGTGGTCACTGATGCTTTTCCTTTGTGTCGATACAGGCTCCTCGTGCCCTGAGCAAATGCTTCTTCTAGGAGGAGGTGGAGGGCAGGCAGAGCACCGCAAGAACGGGAACAACTCCCATTGCGGTGTTTCTCCAGATGCTGAGTAGACCGGCCTTGTACCTTGTTGTGCAGCTTTACAGTGGATGGTTCTGAAAGATGTGAGCTTTCAAGGGCTCTTCCTCAAAAGTCGTCTCTGTTGCTTGCATCTAAGATAGATATTGCACAGAACATAAACTCACATGATTCTGCTTGCTAGGTAAAAGGAAATTCGTTTATATGCAGTTTCCTGGCTGTTTGGAAGGCCCCTCAACGTACCCTGAAACTCAGCTGCTTTTGCCAATGCCCACTGTGAATGATGGAGTATGGATGAATACTTATTATAAAAATTGCTTTGATGTTTTGCATGTCTTTAACCAAAGACACATGTGGAATTTGTTTTGGACAATGAATTTGAATTCTGCTGGGATTGATATTGTGTTGTTTTAACAGGGGAGGTTTCCCCAGGAATGGATCTGTAAAGCCCTGTATGTTCCCAGAGAGCTCCTGTTGCTTTAATAATCTTGTTATCTGGGAATCTCTTAGGTATCAGAGGGCCAATTATGTGCTGCCCAGAGAGGACCAGGGAGAGATGTTTTTGTGCTAGAATTAATAGACACAGGCTGGTCACAGCAGGTCTTATGCCCTGCCTAACTCACCACTGTAAATCTGTAGGGCAGGGATAGTAATCATTTATTTCCATCTCACATCTCCTCTTTGCTCAGCAGGAGTAACTCTTAACAGGACAGCATGGTTTCTTCTGACGTTTAGACAAGACATTAAAGACAAGTTGAAATGAAATACCCTAGAAAAACTGATGAAGAATGACTTGTAATAGCTTGTGACAGGGCAGGGTGGTGGATGTCTTATGAAGGAAGTAGAAGTCTTCAGTTAGCTTGATGCTTTGTAGAAAGAAGTCTGTTCTGACCCTAAAATAAATAAAGAAAAAAAAGATGCCTCCACCTTCCTTAGAAGAGGCTTCAGCTTGGATTAAGTAGCTGTTATCATGGCCTGAGCATAGATTTCATCAAGACAGCTCTCTTAAGCAGGATGCTTGCCCAGTTTCTTTGAAAGGAAAGATCACTAGGACATGCCTAGGGTCCTGTGTGGAACCAGGTTTCGTGTGGAGCTGGGTGGACAATCTGTGCTTAATTAATTGTAAAGAGTGTGGCTGATACATTATTTTGCTTATTATTTTGTTCATTTTTTATCATTATTATACCTGCATCTCTTTTGCCTGTAGGATCACTCACTTTATAGTAGTTGCCCAGTGTAAGGTATTGATCCTTTTGCTGGGAGTTGTGTTATCCTGTGGCTTAGTTACCTAGGGGGTACAGAGCCTGGTTCACGTTTATTCAGGCAGAAGCTACACTAAAATTTTGCCTTGCTTTAGCAAAACGAGTTGCTAAGAGATGGTTCTGCTGACCTGCTGGTGCAGCCTGCGCTCTCCTAGCTGCACAGAGCACGTGTGCTGCTTTGCTGTATTGGCAGGCTCTCTCTCACAGTCCTGCATGCTGTGTTAGTAATCTCTTAAAATGGCTGCTACCTAAACAGCCTCTTTCCCCAAATGTTTAAGGCTGAAGGTAGAATGACTTAGCACTTGTGATGCTGCCCATGTGTGGTCTGCAGGGCTGTGCCTATCCTCTTCCTGCCAAATCCCATGCTGTGCTTTGTCTGCAGGTGTGTCTGTTAGCTGACCTGCTGAGTCTCCAGGCATGGACTGTGTTCTTAAGTCTCCCATGTCCTTCCATGTCCAGAGCTGCTGTTCTTCAGCTCTAGGCCTGGATGCTACTTCTTGAACTCCTGCATGCCAAGAACCCGTATGGGCTACTGTCATAGAACCGTGGACTATCCTGAGTTGGAAGGGACCCACAAGGGTCACCCAGTCCAACCACAGCCCCACGCAGCACCTCCCAAACCCAACCCCTATGGCTGAGGTTGCTGTACCAATGCTCCCTGAGCTCCAGCAGCTCGGGGCTGTGCCCACTGCCCTGGGAGCTGCTCCGTGCCCACCGCCCTCTGGGGCACAGCCTTCTCCTCACCCCACCATACCAGGCAATGCAGAGTGGAACAGTCCTTTCCCTTGCCTGGCTGGCAGTGCTAGGCCTAATGCATCTCCATTTAGACTTGTCCTTATTACAGCTTGCTTGCCCTCCCTGGTGAGGATGCAGACCCTCCAGCTTTCCTAGCACATCTGATGTCCCAGATGCTCCAGCCCATTCAGCCTTTCCTTCTGCAACGTGTTTCTTGGTTTACTTGGCCTGAGCTCTTGCATAATGTGTCTCCAGAGACCTGTGAAACCGTCCATAATTCCTGACATGCCATCCAACAACAAGGCTGACTCTGAGGGTCCCCAGCCCAGTGCCATTGTTGTGGTTTAACCCGGCTGGTGGCTCAGCACCACGCAGTTGTTCGCTTGCTCCCTCCATTCACAGTGGGATGGGGGAGAGAATCAGAGGGAAAAAAAATTGTAGAAAAAGTAGAACTCGTGGGCTGAGATGAAAACCTTTGACTAAGATAGAGAAAAGGAAAATGGTGATTATACGAACGTATCTAAAAGTGATGCACAAGCAGTTGCTCACTACCCCCAGCTGATGCCCACCTAGCCCCTGAGCAGCATAACTGAGAGAGATGAACTCCCATCCATTCAGAACTCCTTCTTCATGATGTCATGTGGTATGGAATGTCCTTTTGGCCAGTTTATGTCAGCTGTACTAACTGTGTTCCCTCCCAGCAACATGAGCCCTTCACTACAAATGGCCTTGGCTCTGTACAGCACTGCTTAGCAGGCAACTGTAAATATCAGTGTGTAATCAACATCGCTTTTCTCCTAGAACCAAAATGCAGCATCTTACCAGGCACTCTGAAGGAAACAATTCCATTCCAGCTGAAACTAAAGACTTTATTCCATACCATTTATGACCAGTTTGAGTCCCACCATTTCTCCACGTTCTAACTAACTACCATCACCTCTCTTATGTGGCATCTTATGTATAGCAATGGGTCAGAGAAGAAGTAATGAGATTGCAGAATCAGTGTTTCCATGAGCCCTGGACTGGGAACTAGTGGCACAGAAGGGTCAGTCGTGCTAACCAGCAAGTCTGCAGCAGTCAGCTCCCAGAAACCTGGAGGGTCTGTGTGGAAGAGCTGCTGCTTGAAGCTCAGTGTGGTTCTGAGGTTGCAAGTGAAGGTTGTTGCTTTGCTCCCAGGATACCTGTGGAATTTGCATTGGTGGGGTGTTCAGAAACTTCAGTTATTCTGAAGCAAGTAGTGGTGTCTGGCTGTGCTGGTGGAGATGGGCAGAGATTGCATTCTGCTTTAGTGAAGTTAGGTTCAGCTCTTGAAGGCTAAATATGCAATTTCATTTGAATGGTTTAATTTAAATGTAGTAATTAGCTCAGAATTTCATGCGTGAAACTTATGCATTTAATAGTGTGTGTCTGTTCTGGCATGAGATTCTACTGACTTATACCATTCTTCTACCGTGCACCAAGATTAGAGGGGTCATCTCTGATTAAAATGAGGAATGGCATACAGTGGTGGAAATGGGTGAATCCAGATGGAATGTGCTTTTCTGTTGGTGAGAAATTGGCTTAGTTTACATATAAATGTGTTTATATACGGTATTGAAGTAGTATTTTCTGTGTGTATTCTCTATTTTTCTCTGAAGGAATTAATTTTTCTACGAGTACCAGTCTTAATTTTGCAAAAAAAGGTGTATTTCTTTTTGCAGATAACACAGGTCGCTTCATAGAGAATCTAAAAACTTCGGTAAACAGTAACAAAATGCCTGATTAAACTTTCTGTTTTCTCTAGCTTCCTGGTCGCAATTATCAGAAGGGCTACAATGCTGAAGTTGGTGACAAATGGATCTGGCTGAAATGAAATCTGCCTCGCTCGGGAGCCCTAGCGGTGATCAACCACAGCACTTGAGTGGAGAAGAAGCTGAGTTCAGAGTGTCTGCTCTGCATCAATTCTGTGTAGCACAAAGGAAACGCTGGGTAAATCATCTTCCAGCTACAGCATAAGAGAATAGACTCCTGGAAGGCAAATGCAAATCGCCTCATTCTGGTTTGTTCTTCCCTGCTGAATTCAGGGTGCTTTCTCTTTGGATGCTTGATAGTCTGTGTGTAATAGAAAAGTGGTATTACAGGAGCAGACTTAAGATCGGTGCTGAACTTCTTCATCAAGACTGTGGCATGCTATTATACAGAATTATTGTTGTTTTCCTGAATGAAGAGAAATTAAATCTGTATCCTCCTGGTTCTCACGAAGTTAATTTCTTGCTCTGTCATGCGTGGTGTTTTATTTGCTTCATTAGAAGAGAGCACCTGCTTAAATAATGCACTCACATCATGTTCTGAAAGCCTCTTACCAGACATCAGTATCAAAGCAACAAAGCACAGGGAGAAGTTTTTGAGAGAAGGCAGAAAGTTTTCGTGATGTGAAGAGCAAAATATCTGTGCTTGAAAGTAAAACAAACAAAAACTGCAAATAATTGCCAGCAGTTGTTCTCACAGCTTCTTCCCTTGAATGGAAACCATAGATCAAAATGTTCGTGGGATATAAAAGACAGAAGTAATTATTACATTTGTAAGTCCCTGAAAATCCAAGTTCTTTCTTTTTAAATCAGTGATTCATTTGGTATTAGTTAGTCACACAAATGAGGCACCTTGGCATTGGTTCAAGCATTGCTGTCCGGATTTGGTCCTCAGAAATTCTGTGCTTCCAGCAAAGGGCTGGCTGAGCACTTCAGTCACCGCATGGAAGCGCCGTCAGGCATCCTGGCCTTCGGGGCAGTGCCTTTGAAGTAAGCAACCAGGTCTAACCCGTGGGCCAAAACTAGGATGGAAAGAGCCCTTTAATGAGAGGGGATCAGTTGGGTGCTGAAATAAATGAACAGTGGGGTACGAAAGTCTCTCTTCTCACCAATCTGCGAATTCTCTTTCCATCTTTTATGGCTCCAGTTGCGTTTCCCATTGTGGAAGGACCGACCCCTTTGGTGCCACTGTGCCACCCTGTGCTGATGCAGCTGGTGGATCCTCGGAGAGGGGCGAGCGCTGGGATGCAGTGCCAAGTATGCGAGTGTGAAACAGTCGTCCTCAGCCCCCTGAAGTTCTCTGGTCTTGAGGGCTGGTCAGCAGCAGGAGCTGCTCAGCGTTGTCCTCACACTGCTGGATTGCGCTGCCAGCTGCTGCCTCCTGCTCCTCACAGAGCAGCCCATAAGGGTTTGTGCCTTTCTTGATACCTTGGCACTCTTGACCACAGATGTGGTGGAAATGAAGCCTGCCTCGCTTGAGGCTTTGTGCATTTTCACCTTCTAGGCCCGTTTGTGTTCCAGCAAGGCCACGTGCTTCCTCATCCCATGCCTTTCCCAGCAAGGTGTGTCCTGGTGGTCCGGTGCCTGAGAACCTGAGCCACTGATGTCTGTTCCTGTGGATGAGATCCTGCTAGCTTTTCTTTAACTGTCTCACAGCAGCCAGTAATGAGTGTGGAGATGAAGAGAACATCTGCTGGGGCTTTAGATTCCCTTTGGAGGAGTCCGGCTCTGTTTTCACAGGTGTCCTCCATCTCAGTGTTGCTCTGTTTTCCAGGTGTTGTAATTCTCTTGGCAGTGGACGCAGTGTCAGAACTCTTAGAAGGGCGTTCTGTGCTTTGCGTGTGGTGCTGGCGCAGCTGTAGAGTTTCACTTTGCTGTAGCAGGGCACGACGTGATGCAGGGCGTTTATCAGAGCCTTCCCTGCCTGCTCCAGTGGGCCCGAGTTCAGCTTTGGATGTGAAGGAGTTGAATTCCAGCGTTGGCATTATGTGGCAAGTGGTGTGGTATGACAAAATACATACGGGGCATAGTTTTAATCCAAGTTTTCACTCTTCTTCAAAAGTAAAACCGTTTACAAACTAATTCTGTGAAGGAAATAACTTTCCCTCCCCTTGCTGTGGGAAGGAGCGTTAGCTGTGTTTTTCTCTTCCCTCCTTCCTACTCCAACACTTCAAATAAAAAATCTCCTAGCGAGCCAGCTGTAAAGTCTTTTGAGTTTCTAAGACTATTCTGTGCCAGTTAAATGAAACTGTCTCCAGTTCTTTATTAGATTGGAAAAGATAAAATGACTCAAGTCCTCTTCACACTACTGCGTAGGTACATATGTGATATTATCTGCAGTCTGCCTTGTTATCCCCAGTTCCCACTGCCTATATTAAAGCCTGGGGAAGCTTGCCTCTTGCCTGTCATGTCCCATGCTTGATTCTGCTTACTTTCCAAAGGCAGATTCACGGGGAATGGTGTTGATTCATCTAGAGCCATCTACCCCACGTTATGGGCAGAGCCACCGAGTTTCCCAGCATCAGCATCAGTCCAGCAACATCCACCACCTTTGGTTCACTGCCCACTTGCTCGAGGAGGGTGAAAAGAAAGAAAGAGGAGGTGGGAAGAGGTCCTGCCACCAAAATGATGGCTTGGTACGCTGCAGCCTTGGGTGAGGCTGTGATGGTTGCCTCTCGGCCTCGGGATCCAGTGCTTTCATGCCAACGCTTGTCCTGCACTAACAGCTCGGCTTACCGCAGCTCAGATTTGGTCTCGTAACCACCCCCTCTGGCCATTGCTGTGGTCGGTGGATCAGTGTCTGTGCTTTCCCAGCACATCCTTTAATAGCCTCCTTGCCAGCTGGGTACAGCTGAAGCTGCCCAGAGCGGAACCAGGGCAGCCTGTGCTGAAGGTGCCTGCAGTGTCTGAGCCCCTCGTGCTTTGCAGCTCAGCGTGAGCTATTGATTCCTCTCCTGCCCCTACCCACACCGTACTCTTCAGCAATGACATCTGGCCCAGGGCTGCAATTAAGAGATCCAATGAGTTTCTTCTTCCACTTCCTCCTTCAAGGTGTAACTCTTGTGTTTTAATCGCAGTGAGGTTTAGATGTTAACTGCTGCTGAAATTCTGTGAAAGCAGAGCCTTTGCTGCCGAAATTAAATCAGAGGATGCACATTGCTGTGCCCCCACCACAGACACAAACTGCAGTGAATCTCTTCTGTTGAAGAGCTTGCTGAGCAAGTGTAATTTAGATGCACAGCCAATTCCAGCTGGCTTTGAATGCTGTTTACAAAAGACTGGGCAAAATGAATCATTTGTGCAAAAGTTAATGGAAGCGAGCGGAGCAACGGGGAGGTGGGACTGCACACCATACCTTGACGAGCTGCTTTTCAGGAACGTGTGTACCTCAGGTTTATTGCAAGCCTGAAAGTCTGTTTATGAAAGTACTCAGAAGGATCCATATGCACTAAAGCAGACCTTGGAGGAGAAGGAGGTCCGGAAATGAATAAAAGGGGTTGCCTTTCCTCCATAAGTTCCTGGCTACCTGTTCACTTGCAGGTGATCTTGGACAAGCTCCTCATGGGTGCGTGGCCCTGGGAACCCCATTCCACATCCATATTGCTTCCTGTGGTCCTGCTCATCTTGCTCACTTGTGAAATGAGCCTTTAGTTCAACACCAGTTGAAAGGTAGGTCGGGCATCCAAAACTGTGTTCTCCGTGAAGGCCGTGCTTGGTGAGAGCAGCCTAGAGCCATACTCTCCACAGCAGATTTAGCCTGACCCTTCATCCCTTGATTCCTTTCTTCCATCATGAAGGGGTTTGGATCTGGTTTCCCCTGCAGCTTTGCATCTCTAGCTGGCCTTCCTGCTGCTCTGGCAAGAAAGTGCCATGTCTCCATCTCTCTCACTTGGGCCATGGCCACCCAGCAGCACTGTGCTCCAGGTTTGGAGTTGTGGATTGGAGATACCCACTGTGCTAGAGGAAGGAGCATGGGTGCTGTGCTAAGGAGCTCTTCTGAGAAAGGGAAACTTTTCCCCTCGCAGTCATTCCGTAAGATGCACTTAATTTGATCTGACCCTTTTAACCTTGATAAGAGCACAGCATTCCTTACATAGCTGCTGATCAGATAGCGTCACTGCAGGAGCAGTGCGGGCGGTGGGATGGCATGAAACCTGCCAGTTCTGCTCCAGTTCCCAGCTTTAAGTTTTATTTGCCAAATACATACGCACAGCGAGATCAAAACAAAAGTGTTGCCTGCTGGTGCTGTGTAATTCCTCTGCTGGAGCCCAGCCTAGCTGCTTCTATCTGATGGGACCACTCCCGACTGTTTGATTCCTGCTGGGCTTCTCCACCCTGCCCTGCAGAGCTCCAGATACAGACAGTACCCAGATCTTGAGAAAACTTTGTCTCAGTTAGCTCAGTGGCAGCCAAGTGCCTTTGGAGATGGCTGGGCTTTCTGTTCATGGCACAGACATAGTTGATGCTTGCAAAAAATTGACCAAAAGTAGGCACAGTCCATCCAGCCGTGGCATGGTTGGCCTCTAAGCTGTGCCTGTTTGCCAGCTCCTGGGACTGATGAGGTTGATTTTTATCCTCCTTAGGAGGAAAGGTGTTCAGGAACCAGTGGGATTCCAGCAGGTGAGATTGGTTGTTACAACAGCGGCTTCATTGACTGTCTTCAGATTCTGGTTTCTGCCTGCTAACAGGGGATCCCTGAGCATCTGGAGGAGGAACCCCTTTGCTGCTTCTTTGCTGTGTTGGGTGTGGGTGAAACTCAGACTCCTGTTGTCCTCAGAGCCCACGACAGCGGTGTGAGGTCTCCTGGCTTTGGCTTCCTGCAAGCCCTGGCTGCCACTTCCTATTCCAAAATTTCCTTATCCCAGAGCAGAGTCCTGATCCCACTGCAGTGCTCGCAGCAGTAGCAGTGCCACTGGTCTGTTACGCTTTGAGGATTAACGTTGATATATAGAGTTTGTTTTCATCTTCCATTCAGAATGAGAGCAGCCTGATGCTCGGGTCAGTGTTGTAGCAAGTGGAAACAAGATGTACAGATGGAGACTGATGTTTTGGACTTCTAGCCTATTCTGTGTAGGTAGGACCATGCCCAAAGCGTGGCATAGCCTTCCCTTCTGCTCAGCCTGTGCTGTGCAGCATTGGCCAGGGGGTGAGCAGTGGGGTTCCTGGCCCCCAAAGGGCAGCAGAGCTGTGCCACTGGGGCAACCCAAAGCCACAGTGATCTCACAAAGTCCTGTTTGCTTCCCCCTAGGTCCTGGCAGAGCTGTGAGTACACAAAACCCCACTCAGCTCCTCCCCGTCCCCTTTGATTTCCCTGTGCATGGTTTTATGTGCAGAGGACATCCTGACCAGTAAATTTTAAACAAAGTGCGGGGCAACTGCATGAGCCTCATCCAGATCCCATCTTGCTGCTTCTTTCCCAGCACGTCCCATTAGGTGGCAATGCAGCCTGTTCCTGCATGCGGCACCCGAGGATGAGGGCAGGGAGTGTGGGGCTTCAGGCTGGGGTCTGCAGGCTGCACTGGGACGGGCTGGTGGTACTGAGGCTCCCAAAGCATGGGAAAGGCACTGGAAATCTGTGCTGCGTTTCTCAGCACACCGCCCCAGGCCTGCAGGGGATGGTGGCACCTGCAGTGCCCTGGCCAGGCTGCTTGAGCTCTTGCTTAAGAATCGAGCAAGCAAAGAGCTTGTCTGGCCAAGTGCCGGCATGCCTGGCTGCGGTGGGGACTTCCCAGGCAGCATCACTCATGGACCAGATGGAGCATCGCCCCTGGAGGTGCCCTGTGCAGCTGTGGAGGAGATGCCTGGGTGTGGGGCAGGGGCTGAAAGGTGGGTCTGTGGTGCTCCGAATTGGAGCTGGAAGGCGGCCCTCGGGCTGTACGAGCTGAGCATCCCGTGTCTCCTATGTTCCACGGAAACGTTATCTGGAGATCAGAGCACTCCCAGGTCCGAATCTCCAACAGAGCGGCGTTTGGCAGCAGCGCGGCCGAAGAGAGTAAAGTCAGGTTAACGTGTGATGCTTCATTGCCGTGTAATTAACTTCAGCTGCTTTTGAGCTGAAGCAAATTACCCTCAAAGCCGGTTTGTGTACCAGGGAGAACTTTGAACTGCGGTCCCAGCCCTTTTGTAGTCAGGGAGGGAGCAGCTCCCGGCTGCGGCTGCAGCTCCGTGTGTGGCTGCAGATGAGATAACGCGGCCCCAACCGCCCCATTTGGGGTGCAGCTGCTTATTGGCCGCAGGGCCAACCCACTGCACACAAAGCAGGGGTTGCTCACCCCGACTGTCACTGACCCCGGGGCACGGGGAACCACTATGCACCTCAGGGAGCTGCGTTCTTCTTGGCATTTTGTTGTGTTTGCATTTTCACCTCTTGCCTCCAATGGTCATGGCGCAGCCTGGCACCTCATGTGCAGCCCCATAGCTCAAGGCTGGTCCACACCCTCTGCCTGCTCTAGATCCCCGTGCTGGGGATCTGCTCTGAGAGAGCAGGAGGCCTCCAGCTGGCTTGTCTGGGATGCCTCAGCCAGGGGCAGCCTAATTGACTGTGATAAATTACGAGATCCTAAAAACGAATGAAGATGGGAAGCTCTTATGCCAAGGTCTCATTGCTGCTGGGTTGCAAAGGAGATGCGCCTGGAGCTGGCACCCAGAGGGGCAGGCAGTGGCTAAAGGAATGCAATCAGGAGAGGCAGAGAGGAAACCTCACGCTGAGCCATCAGCCCCGAATGTCCTCGGTGCGAGTGCTTCGTCCCCTTGAGAGGAGCAACTGGGCAGGGCAGGGCTAAGCTGGGTGATGGTGAGCATCCCACCGGGGCTCACAGCCTTTGGGTCGGCCACGTGGAGTAAGTTCACAAAGAGGTTCATCATAAGGCAATCTAATGAGAAGCAGTATAGCCAAGTGCTTCCCATTCCGTGACGCACGTCCGAATCTTAATAGAAGCTGACAGCCTGACCCTGTTACCGAGTTCTGGCCAAATAAAATCATCCTGATAGTTCCCTGGAGAAAGCTGCCATGGCTTTAATGTCTTCTCAAAACATTTCTCTGAGTGCCTTAAAAAAACCCCTGCAGTTGGTCAGAGCTCAGAAAGCAGTGTCCCCCACTCTGGCACCTCACTCCTGCATGAAACCAGGATGGCTGGAGTTGTCCAAATGCACTCACTTGTGTTTCAGTAAATTAGCAGCTCGTTTTTTTTGCCGTAGCAGCTCATTGCTTTGAGAGGCAGCACTTCTCAATTGGCCACATCTGTGCAGCCTACAGCACGCATTGGACCTTTGGCCTTTGGATGTTGGCATGGTTGGATGGAGCCGGGCACGCCAAGATCGCATCCTCAGAATGGGTGTGATGGTGGGGAGGTATTTACCCAGAAAACAAACAACCTTCAATCCCATCTCTGCTTGAAACTGCCACCATTTGGGTCCTGCGGTGTGAGGACCAGCAGCTCTCCCAGTGAGTCCCTTTGACACGGGAATGCAAAGCACCAGCGCTCAGAGCAGAAATTGGCAAGCACCTGCATGTGGGTTTTTTTTTTCTTTTCTTAATAGCCTTTTATTTATTAAGCTACTTTGGGGTCTGATTCACTTGCTTTGCTCGATATTTATTAGTGCTTTACCTGCCTTGAACTGGGGAGCTGCAGGCACTTTGATAAATGGATTGCCTTTCCTGGAACGATGTCTACACATCAGCTAATGGGGATCTTCCAGTTCCCTGGTGTGCCTGCCAAGACACCATCCTGTAGATCAGTGGTGGCTGAAAGAACAACCCCAAGCCCAGCTTGCTCAGGCACAGACCTCCCCACCTGGGGTGGTTTGTGGTTGTGCTGCCATCTGAGCTCTTCATTTAACTCAGGGCTGTCCCATTTTGGAAGAGATGGGAGTCTGTCTGGAGCAGAGGAGGCACAGGGGAGACCTTATTGCTCTCTACAGCTCCCTGAAAGGAGGCTGTGGTGAGGTGGGGTCGGCTTCTGCTCCCTGGTAACAGTGACAGGATGAGAGAGAATGGCCTTAAGTTGTACCAGGAGAGGCTCGCGTTGGACGTTAGGAACAATTTCTTCCCAGAAAGAGCAGTGCTGCAGTGACACAGCTGCCCATGGAGTGCTGGGGTCACCATCCCCATCACCATCATGGTTCCATAACTGTGGCGATGTGGCATTGAGGGATGTTGGAGGTGGGGGTGGGTTGGGGTTGGAGTTGGGGATCTGAGAGGTTTTGTCCACCCGGAATGGTTCTGTGATGCTATGATTCCAGGAGGGACTGCCCTGAAGGATGGGAGAGCAGAATGTCCTTGTATCTGCTGTCATTGTGTGAATGGCCCCAGGATGGGGTCTGGGACCTCCGTGTCAGCGGCCTCATGGATGTGATCACAGAATCATAGAACTGCTCAGATTGGAAAAGACCTTGAAGTCCAACCTCTGGTTAGGTTAACCAGCCCTTCTGCAACGCCTCACCTCTGCGGGGCACGCTGCAGCGTCTGCGAAGACTCGGCTCTCTCCTCAGCGGGGAAATCAGCTGGGTCCCTTCCTTGCGCTGTGTTTTCCCTCTTCCCCTCGGCACGAGTACCCCGATCCGGTGTCACAGCTCCGTATCCACCCCGACGCTCTGTGTCCATCATCTGCCGGCAGCGGGGCGGGCATCGGTGCGGGTGCTGTTCTGCGTCCTTCCCCCTTCCTGCAGCCTCTGCTGCGGGGTCTCTGCCACTAAAGCCATAGGTGAATCTCTTACAGCAGCAAAAAGTAAAGGAGCGTTTAGCAGCTCGTCAGCTAGCTAACAGCTCGGGACCGGGAGATGCAATGCGAGAGCACTCCTAATTAGCTGCTGCTTCGCTTGGGGGTGCGGAAGGGGATATTCCTTGGAAATGGCTGTTCCGTGGGAGAGGTGACGGAGCTGGACTTCACGTCCCCTGGGCTGGGGGCTGCAGTGGAATCACGGCGCTGCGCCGCAGTCACCCCGAGCTCTCCGCAACGTCGGGAAGACCGCAAAAATAAACAGAGGTTAAAAACAGTCCCACGCGCCCACTGCCCGCCGGGGGGAACGAGGGGAATGCTGAGGTGAAGCAAAGATCGGAGCACAGCCTTCTTTCTGGGGGTCTCCGCTCTGCTGCACCCCCGCAAGCAGCCGCCGGCCGGAGCAAGGCGCTGCGTCCTGCTGCACGCCGACGAGTGCGGTACGTGTCGCTGCTCCGTCCTGATTGCAGGTGGAGTTACTGCTCGCCTGCAGAGGGCAAGGAGAAAAACTGCTGTTAGGCTGAGAAATGGGGAGGTCTGGAGCGGTTTCCCACAGAAAGATGCCCAGTCGGGATTAAAGATGTCACAGGGTAGGTACTCCACCTCAGCCCTCGCTAATTCATAACATATGTAAATGTACCTCTCCCCTTTTCTTCTGTCTTTTTGCATTTCTCGCAGCTGCTGTAACCTCCCTTTCTGCCCAGCTAAGTTGCCTATGCTTGAGCAACTCTCTTGGCCAGACCTAACATATTGAACGCAAAAGGAAGCAGAAGAATTCATCTTCAATTGCAGCAATGGGAAAAGAAAGCCTTAATGGCACCGGAATGGAAGCACAGCCCCACCTAGTTTTGCACAGGCCGTGGGAGCTGGCAGCTGGGGCTGGAGCACGGCCGGTGGCTTCTGCCTCTAAATGCCATGAAGTGTAAGCAAACAATGTATTAAAAGTATAGAAAGCAAAGAATGATAGAATCACAGAATAGCCTGTGTTGGAACGGATCATCAGGTTCAGCTCCTGGCCCCACACAGCACCACCAAACCCAAATCCTGTGTCTGAGAGCTCCTTGAGCTCTGGCAGCTCAGGGCCACACTCACTGCCCTGGAGAGCCTGTTCCAGACTCCCCTGGTGAAGAACCTTTCCCGACACCCAGCTGACCCTCCCCTGACACAGCTCCATGACATGCTAGCAGTGGGCTGAGGGCAGCATCGTGGTGGTGCGGGTGGTCCCTCAAGCTGCATGCCTAATGGGAGGCACGGGGGTCTCAGTACAGCCCACCACTGTACCCTTCCCACTAAGGACTAGGAACAGGGAGCTGCTCGGGACTGCCCACAGACGCTGGAGCTGACAAACAGCAGAAGCTACGTGCTATCGAGCTATCGAAGTTCATCCTGCACTTTGTTGCTGCGGAGACAGGGGCAGCAGTGGGAAGACCGAGAGATGGGATCATTTATAAGAAACCAGTTTATTAAACGCCTCGTCTCATCCTCCCAGATCCTCTTAATTTCCTGTGTTCTGACAGAAAGGAAAGCATGCCAGGGAGAACAAGCTAACAGGGCACAAGCAACCCTTTCCACGGGTTGAGCAGGTCAGAGCAGAGTGCTTTCCTAATGGTAGCCAGACTAGTTAATATGTGAAATCCAAAATGGGCTGTGATTAGGTCTGGTCCTTTTGGATGCCACAGCCTGCAGCACCTCGTCCCATTACAGGCCATACTCAGCTGGCCTGTGCTGCACTTTGTGGACCTATTCAGTGAAGGCAGCCCGCAGCATCCCTCCTCATCTCTCTGTGTGCCTTTCGACCACATGTGGGAACTGCAGCCAAAACGTGGGCTCTGGAGGGCTGCATTACCACACAACTGAGCAGGTCCGGCTGTCTGCACCTCAAGTGTCTCACCTGGGTTGCATTACTTATCTGAGTCACTTTACTCAGCGGATTTAGGAAGAGAAGAAGCTGGAAGAACTGATTTCTCTGCCACGATGGAGGCCGGGCAACTGGGGAGGTTAGCCAGGATGAACCATCGGGGTCTGGGCAGAAAAAAATCAGTGCCCATGACAGAGAAAGGGAGAGATGTGTCTTCAGGTCTGCTCTGCACGCACAAAGAGAAAGGCCCAGAGCCCAAGACCCCACGTAGGTAGCTGCATCTGTGCTGTACGGTCACTCTTCATCCATTCCCCTGTGTCTCTGAGTCTGAAGACATCTGCTTTGGCCTTTATGTCTGGCCCACAAGAAACATTAGAGTACAAATGGTGGTAACTGCTTCATTTCCAGCTCTGCCTTCCACTCCAACCCCCCGATCTGCCAAAAGAGCATGGGACAGGTGATGATTTCTAGAACAGATTCAATAGGAGCTTTTGATGATTACAGGAACATTGTAATGAGACCAGAGACAGCCTGGGCTTCCCTCCGTTTCTCTCTATTTAATTTTTTTTTTTTTTCCTAAAATAAATGTCAGCCTCCTATCTGGCAATAGCCTGAAGAAAACAGAGAAGGAACATGACTCACTCACATTATCCAGGCTCCTCATGCATGACACACAGAAATGAAGAGAGGCTGAAGTCATGGTTGCCCTTGGCATGATCCACCTGTCTGAAACCTAATGTGAGTTTATTGAACCTTAGTGGAGACCGAATCCAATTTTTTCTCTTCAAATCTGTTCTTTACAGGCTTTGCATTTTAGGACCTCGGTAAAAACAATCTTTTAAGCTGAAACAGAAGAAAATTGGTCATTACAGCACATTTCTTTCCAGGCTGGCACGTGTTGGAAATGTTCTTAATTAATAGCACAACGGGAATTAAAATGAAAGGGAAATGTTAGAGCAAGATCGTGGACAGATGTAGAGGAGGAGCCCATGAAGGAAGATGTCCACGGAGTCTCTCCCACCACACAGCCTCCAAACTGTTCCCAGGGGAGGGCTGTGGAACCAAGCCCTGGCTCCATCAGCCCCCTGCTGATCCAAGCTGTGACGGCATGGGACAGTTGGGTGGTGCTAATGTGTGAGGGTGGGACGAGGAAAGGACAGGAGCAGACAGCCTGGATTTAAATGGGGAAGCGGTGCGGTTCTCCTGGTGCATCTGCCAGGCTTGCCTGCCTAATGAAAGGCACGTCTTGGTTTCTGGCTGAAAATATCTCAACTGGGTGAAACGGGATTTTGCAAAAGGAGGAAAGGCAAACAGCATAGATTCATAGAACCATGGAATGGCTTGGGATGGAAGGAACCTCGAAGATCATCAATTTCCAGCCCCTTGCCATGGCAGGGCTGCCAACCACTAGACCAGGCTGCCCAAGGCCCCATCCAACCTGGCCTTAAACACCTCCAGAGATGGGGCACCCACAGCCTCTCTGGGCCATGTATTCCAGCACCTCACCGCTCTCAGTGAACAACTTCCCCCTGATATCTAATCTAAATCTCCCCTCCTTTAGTTTAATGCCATTCTCCTTTGTCAAGACCATCTACCAGGACGCCCTGGTGTTTGAGGGCTGGAAATGCCTCTGCTCAGTCCTACACGGACAAATGAAGGAGGAGAAATGGGGAAAAGAGCCCTCTGACACCTTCTCGCTCCTGGGTTTTTATTAGCATAAACTTTCCTCTCAATGCAAAGTGCTGTTTTTTTTTTTAATGTGTCGTCTTTGTTTTGTTTGCTTGGAGAGAGCATTGGCACACACTCCAGGAAATTAGCTCTTAACTAAAAGCATTTATGTAATTGGGGAGGGAGGGGGAGGTGTGTGTGCGCTGACTTTGGGGAAGTTCAGTCTACAAAAACAAACCTCACTAACTACACTTGGTTCTGATTAAGGGAGATAAATCTGTCAGTGAGAGGCTAAATTTACTGAGAGTGTAACCTCCCCCCCGTGCCCCACCAGCGATGGTCAGGCTGCATTTATTTCTATTGGGCAAGCTCCAGAAAGCGCTGCGAGGTGAAAAACAATCCCCAGAAATGTGAAAAATGTGAGATGAAGTGGCAGTGGCAGAAGGGAGAGTAGGGGGAGAGAAGACGGAGTGGCCAATAGCAACGTGGCGGGTACAATTTCAGCTCCTTTGCTGCTTGCAGGGCTGAAGTAAGGAAGCGCAGGATGCAGATGCGTGTGTGGAAAATGCAGCAAGGGGAATCCCTGCTCCCCGGCCCCCTTTGAGGATTGCTGCAGGCATCATCTTGCTGATGGCAGAGCTGACGGAGCCACGACAAGGCTAAAATGCAAAGGGGTGCATGCCACCGGGGCCATCCTCACCACAGGCTGTAGAGGCACCTGCTATCAGGCCAAAGCTGACCTTGGCCAAGACTGGATTCTCTCGTGGCTGGGCTTGAACGGCACACTGGGACAAGGAGAAGGGACTCATAAAGCAGTGGCTGCATGAGGCTGAACAGAGGAAGGGAGGAGCTCTAGAGGGACCAAATAACAGCAGACCTGAAGAGACAAGGCGGGTCTTACTGTTGGCCAAGCAACAGGTCCCTGGTTATACCAAGTGAGGAGTCAGGAGAGCTTTCACTTTTATTCAGTGAAAGCCATGACAGCTGGCTGAGAGAGATGCATTCAGTACTGCCTGCCTTCATCACCTGCATTATCTTCCAGGGACACGAAACTCTCGTCACATGCCACTGGCCAGAGCAAGCCTGTTTTGGATGTACGAGCCTACCTGCTGTCACCAGATGGTCTTAGCTGTGTGTGGCTTGAGACACATGCCAAGCATGCCTGATATACTGCTGAAGTGGCTGTTCCTTTTCATTTTCTTGATGGTTCACTCTCTTTAAAGCTTTGTTTGCATCCTGTAAGGAAGTGCTTTTGGTCAGACTTGGTGTCTCCTCCTGCAGTCAAAGTGAAGGATGTGTTTGGCCCTGCCAGGGAAGTGGTTTGTGCGGAGAAGTTCCCACCTGCCACAGAAACAGTGAACCACAGCATGGCAAAGGCATTTCACCCCTGTGCTAATGTGCACCATGCTCACGTGTAATGCCTGCTCACAGGGAGGGAAGGCTACTGTACTCACATTTCCATGGGTTCACAAAGGTGTCCGTCTGTCTGTGCTACTATGGCAGTCATTCCTTTGGTAAACTCCCCAAGAAATATGCTGGTTACCGCATGGATGAAAGTACACAAAGGCCAAGTTTCCTAACAGGCCAGTGAGAAACGAAGAGGAATCCACTGCACATTTTCCCCATCTGTTTTTGGGGCCATCACCCTGCCCTCTCTAGGAGGGACAGAGGGACAGACCTGAAAGGAGGCTGTAGTGAAGTGAAGGGAATTGGCCTCTGCTCCCAGTTAATGGTTATAGGATGAGAACTGATGGTCCTAAGTTGTACCAGGAGAGGTTCAGGTTGGACATAAGGAAAAATTTGTTCTCAGGAAGAGTGATGAAGTATTGGCACAGGCTGCCCATGGGAGTGCGGGTGTCGCTGTCCCCAGAGCTGTTCAAGAACCGTGGGGATGTGGCAGTGAGGGATGTGGCTAGTAGGTATGATGGGGATGGATTGACAGTTGGACTAGATGATCCTAGAGGTCTGTTCCAACCTCAGTGATTCTAGGACACCATCACTGATAGCCCATGGTCTCCAATCTGCTGTCTTTGGACACTGGGAAAGATATGCATCTCTCATCACGCAATCTTTCCCTGGCATGCAAGAGGCACTTGTGTGGTTGAAATTTGCCTAATTATGCAAATCTGTCATTTTTTATTGATTAATTGATGAGTCACTGTGCACCACAAGCCAACCTACTTGGCTCATTTTTCTTAGCTCTCTATAGCAATGTTTTCTTGTGGAAGAAGTTCTGGGAGAGAAGAAAAAACTTGCTCAAATAGTCATAGGCAAATTGAGACTCCTTACATTTGAGCTTGCTGCCTGGTCTCTTCTTAGAGAAGAGAAAGCCTTACTGACACCAAGAGGAAGGCTTGGTTTTCAAAGAGCCCATCACAACTTGCTGAACCACTACAGTGTTTGGCAGAGTTTGATGACAATACGGTGGATCTGTGGATCCCTCAGGCATCCATAAAGCCACCTTGTTGTAGATGAAACATGAGAAGCCCAAAGGACACGTTAGAAAAAAAAAAACAAACAATGAACAGACCAAACAACACATTGGGGCCAGATGCTTGGTGAGCGTAAAGTGATGCAGTGCCGTTGGATTTGCTGAAGCTGGGTGGACTTCTGCCAGGTGAAGATTCTGCTCTGCCATCAGCTGCTGGAGCACTCCAGTGCTGTTGCGTTCCAGTAGCTTTGGCTCTTTTTGATGGACTATGCAATCTATACCACAAGGACGTTTTTTTTTTAACACGCTTTGCTCTGCCAAAATAAACCCTCTCTGAGATACAGACAAAAAAGGCATTAATAATATTGGCATGTACTCTGGCTGCTGCATTTCCTCTGACTATCCCTAGCTGGACCTTGATAAGCTTGATTTCTTTGTCACTTTACCTCCTCCTTAATGAGACTTCCACTGAAATGAGCTGGGCTGGGATCCCGACTACAAGAAATCAGAGCAGCTCTGTTAATTGATGTCCTTGGAGCAGTTAGCCCAGGGAGAGCCACTCCTGTCCACGGCAGGAGGCAGACAGCAGGCAAGTCTGGACCTTGCCAGAAAACGAAGGCACCCTTGAGCTCAGGCATTTATGTGGCACAGGCTGTTTTGCCTTACTTGGTGCACCCTGTCCCTGCGAGGCACTTCAAGTGCAAGGAAGAGGAAATATTCGCCCCAAGGGACAAGGCTTGTGACCTTCTTACACGACACCACCGCTCAAGGACCAAAATCCTTCCTTGGGCTCAAGCCAGAGACAAGGGTGGTTGGTTCGTGTCTGATGCTCCCCCGTGCCCTAGGAAGGGGTGTGTGTCTGACTTCAAGGATTGCCATTAATCAGTGCTAAGTGTGCAATAATACACCTATCACCCGCTTCCCTCTTAAATTTTCCCCTTCACAGTTTCACCTCTTTTCGTGTCCTCTGTCAGACTCTGGAAGCATGTAACCTGGGCAGCTTTCCTGTCAGTCCTCAAGTAAACTTGGTTGGTTGTTTTAAGTTTTTGTTTCTCACACCAAAAGGCCTCTGCTCAGGTGATGTGGTTTTACTGCTGAAGGTTTTAAAACGGGTTTGTGACAGATGAAGTAAATACAGTCAATGATCCAGGAAATGTCTTGCATGCATTCTGACTCTTCTCTTTCCAGATGGGGCACTGGTTACAGGAAGACATGCGAGGACATTCCTAGCCTCCATTTGAGAGGAATGTCCCATTTGGTTTCTATTTGTTTCCTTGCTAACACACAAGAAATGCTTGGATCTGTGCTGCTGTGGGGAGAGGGGTAGCAGGTGGTGCATCTTTCCTGCAGTTGTATTTGCAGGGCTCAGCAGAGCATCTCAGTGGAGCTCAGAGAAGTTCCTTCCCTGTGCAAATCATTTCTGCAGCATGATGATGGTCAGAGGCATTTTGAAAAGAGGTCACAGAGACCAGGCTACGGTTAGAGTTCAGAGGAGCTTGCCATGTATTTGGGGAGGAAGGCCTCAAGAAGGATATCCTGCCCCCGCCATGCCTTTTTGCAGAGGAATCTAATCTGGGTGTTGGGTCTCAGTTTAGCACATCCCTCAAGTTTGGAAAGCAGCGGGGGAGTGGCAGCAGGGCTGGCTGTGAAGGGACCTGCATGAACATCCTTGGGGCGGCCCACTGAGGCAGGAAGGGCGGCCAGGACCTCCAGCATTCCAGCTGAGATACGGGATACAAGCCTGTTCTCTTCTGATCCCATGTATTCTGGGAAGAGACCTAGGTGGAGGCCATCTATGTGGACTTCCTGATCTCCCCAGCCTCTCTGGCAACAGCAGCTGCATTAGCATGCGTGAAAATGATTTACAGCCCAGCCTTTATGCTCACGTCTTCTCTAGGTGAGGTGAAGCAATGCAAGTGGGGATGCAGTTATTCCTTCCACCATGCAGAATAACTGTTTGCACTGAAAGATCCTTGATTAATCGCAGGGAATATTACAGAGCTTTTCTTTAGCAAGGGAGTGGAAAGAAGGACCTGTGTGGGCTGCTGCCAAGGCTTCCAGCAGGGTGAAGCCACGCTGCTATACCTGGAGAGGGGAGCAGAGCAGCCTCACAGCCCCTCACCAGAGCTGCTACCGCTGCTATTAAAAAATTAACTATGAGGTTTAAAAAAAAAATAATAGCAGCCAACCCCCGCATGCACATTTATTGTAATTATCCAACAATTTTGTAATGGATGAAAAGCATAGAAGGGCTTGGGAGCAGTTAAAAGTTATACACAAGTCTTCTGAAGATGTAAGAATGATTTTTACTAGAACTGGAGAGTTTCATGTATAATTACTGCTCTTTGCTACAAGGGCTCCTGCTGCAGAGGGGATTCCCAGAGCAGCACAACAGCAGGTTGTGCCTGATGCTCTCTTATCTCTGCTCCCCACCGCTTGCATGGGGCTGAATGTGGGCCCTGCTGCTTGGTGCTTTGGCTGAGTCAATGCCTCGGGCTAAACAGTACAGCCTCCCACCTACTGTCCTTTGGTTTTCCTTTCTCAGGTCTGGTGGGACAGTGTCTGTCACAAAAGAGGACATCTTCATTGATGAAAAAGCTAGCTGGGCTCTTGAAGGAGTCAGCCTATGGGAAATCTTACTTGCTGCCCTGTTTGTGTAGTGGGTGTACAGCTCTAAACCATGGCCTTCAGCTGCCTGGTTCTTTTGGCCTGCTTCTAGTTTGGGGCAGCCTTTAGGCAGAAATGAAACTAGGAATATGTAGGGGTGGAAGGCAAGGAAAGCCTTCTGAAGAGGTTCAGGTCAGGGAATATTTAAGCAAACTGCACATTTGCAAGACCGTGGGGCCTGATGGCAGACACCCACAAGTACCGAGGTAGCTGGAAGATGCCACAGATGTCACTGTGAGATCGCCCTCCATTTTTAATTAATTATAGCAAATGCTAGGAGAGCTTGAAGGCTGGAGGAAAGCAAATGTCCCTCCTATCTTCAGGAAAGGCAAGAAGGAAAACCCAGAGAACTACAGGCTGGTCAGCTTTATCCCCATCTCTCGGAAGATGATGGAACAGCTTATCTTGGAAAACACTTCCAGGCGTGTAAAGGAGAAGAAAATCACCAGGAGTAGTCAGTATGGCTCCAGTGAACAGAAGTCATGCCTGATGATAATCTTCCACAGTAAAATGGCCAATCTGATGGAGGAGGAGAAAGCAGTGCATATTCTCTTTCTGGTCCTCACTGAGGCCTTTGACACTACCCTCATTAGATCCTCATAGAGAAGTTGTTGATGAATGGGCTGGATGGATAGACAGCGAGGTTTTAGACAGGGTCAAAAACTGTATGAATGGCTGGGTCCCGAGTGTAGTGTTCAGTGGTGCAAAGCCTGCTAGGGGGCCAATAATGAGTGAAATGCCCTAAGGGTTAATACTTGGTGCAGTAACATCTTCATTGATGATCTGGAGAATGGAGTAGAGTGCACTCTCCTGAAGTTTGCTTAATACACCCACCTGGGAGGAGTGGCTGAAAAGCCAGACGGCCACCCACAGGCACCTGAACAGGATGGAGGTGTGTGCTGACAGAACATTATGAAGTTCAAGAAGGAGAAAAGCAGAGTCCTGTACCTGGGGAGGAGCAACCCCAGCACCAGGAATGGTGGGAGCACCCAGATATGAAGTGGGTTTGCAGAAAAGGGCCTGGTGGACACCACGTTGAACATGGCCCAAGTGTCCTGGGCTGCATTAGGCACAACATAATCAGCAGGTAGAGGGAGGGGATCTTTCCTCCTTACTCAGCACTGATGAAACCACATCTGCAGTGCTGCTCGAGCAGGAGTTAGACTAGATGACCCCAGAAGTCCCTCCAACCTAAACAATTCATTGATTCCCATTTCTGTGAAGAAAGCCTCGTAGGGTCTGCTGAACACCGCAGGATGCCATGCTGCTGGGCAGTGAGAATGTTACGTGTACCTCCTTGATTGTGGACAGAAATGTTTACCTTACTAAGGAATCTCTGGGCTTGGAGGCTTGGCATTCAAGGGATGTAAGAGCAGATGGTTCCATTTCATCTCATTCCCACCAAGCTGTTGCTGAGTTGCTGCACTGTAACTCCCTCTGAGCGGAGGGCTGCTGGGAGCACAGCTGTGGTTCAGCTCTCCCACCACCTTGGCTCGCTGGCACATTTCCCTGATAAATGAGCTGATACGTTGAGGAGCAGAATAGGGAAGAGAAACTATTGCCCAGAGAGCACACAGCAGCTGTGATCTTAATGTGGGCCCCTTCAAGGCTGAAGGACTCTCTCTCTCCATTGGGGAGAAGGTCTCACTTGGTAGGGGTCTGCAGTTTGCTCCTCTAGACCTCAAATCCTCCAGTGTGCTGGAAGAGAGGGTGCTCTCCTGCCGTTTGGCTCCATGGTCGGTGATGGGTCTCAGCCCTCTTTTGTCAGGCAGGCCAACAGTCTTGGTTTGGGCTGCTTTGGTTTCACTGCCATCTGAACAGCTTTGCCCCTGACCAAAGGGTGTCAGGGACAGCTTGTACCCCCAGGCCAAATTTATTGACCCCACCAGCAGAAGGCAGCTGCTGAGAATAACAGGCAGGTAATTTTCCATGTCCATCTTGGACTGCATATGGATAAAATTACGGAAAAGGGAAGACTGGAAAAGAAACAGGCTGTTTCTGCAGGAACAAATGAGTGTATTGAAAGAGAAGGGGAGGGAGGAGAAACTCGGTGCTTTTCCCAGCTCCCTTGCAGACTGAGTGCAATGTCCAGTGCCCCAGCTACCAAATGGTCTCAATTTGCTCCTGCGTCAAATGGAGTTGGTTCTCACTTGGCTGGGGTCTTGGCAGGGCCGTGAGGATGCGTTTCATAACAGCAGCTCTTGTCAAGAACAACAACAACAACAGCATCAAAAACCTGTTGAAACTGTGCTATGCTCAGAACAGAAAACACATGCAGGGAGGAAAAACTCCCTCAATGAACAAATCGATGTAATTAGCCCTGACAAGCTCAGCAAACCAGAGGCAGCCAAGTGGTAGAAGAGGAGAGGAGAAATAAACCAATATCACTTTGTAGGCACTTATAAATGGGTCATTAGCTGACTTTGAACAGAATGTTCCTTGGTGGGGAAGTAAGGGGACAGGCCTGGCTGTAGGAAATATTGCAGAAAGCCTGGCAGGGCTTCCTGCGAAACAAGCCTTCTCAAGATGCCAGAGGAAGGTCTTGTTCTGCTTTTCCCCCATTATAAGGAGAGCTCCTGGGATTTCTGCCTTCGTGACTCCAAATAAGAGAACTGCCAGTCAGCAGGACCTGCTCCTGCCCCGCTGCCTCTGCCACCCATACCTGTTCTCCCCTCGAATGGACAAGGTGGCATGGAAGAACCCTCGGGATTTTTAGATGAAATGGTCAAAGTTCAGTTCCTGCTGCTTCTGAGCTCTGCAGGGAGGCTGGAATTACTCTTCCACTTCGTAACACAAGGGCTGTAAAGAAGGTGGCACTGCTGAATTTTGCTTTTCCTTGTCTTGAACATCTCCAAGCCTCCCTTGATAAAAGGGACAGCGTGTTCAGAAGCAGCTTTAAAAAAGGGAACGAACTGAAGAGATAGGCTTGATTGCTGCGGAGACCATCAGCCTGTCTGATAAGAGACTATCCTGTGTGGCCATATCAAGGCCATAAATCTGAAGCTCAGCACCCCGGGAGCAGAGACAAACCGTAGACTGTTGAATGTATGGGCTACTTCCAGCATCAGCATTTGGAGGGATGTTCAGGCCTGGAAGTTTCCATTGTGTACTGCTGTTTAATAGCCATTGTTAGGTCTATTGTCACAAAGTGGATCTAATTCTTCTCGAGCTTGCTTATAGTCTTGGTTCCAGTCCTGCAGCAATGAGTTCTGCTGTTTTCCTGTGTGCTGGACTAAAAAAGATGTTTCCTTTTGTGGTGCTGAACCCTCTGACTCACACTATTACTGTATGTCCCTCAGGCCTCGGGCTGTATGGGATAATGGCCGACTGTTCCCTCTCCATTTGGATGATGGACAATACTTCTGGCCATCCTTCACCATTCTTTTCCTAGAATATCCCTTTTGACTGAATGTAGAAATCTGGATGTGGGCATCTCATTGAGTAATAAAATCACACACAGATGTCTTGTGCTGTTTTGTGCTCAGTTCTGCCCTCAATCAGTTTGCTTTTTGGATCTATTAGGAGCCTGGTGTCTTCAGATGACATCCATGGTCCAAAATCATCCACATGTGGCAGAAGCCTGCCTGTGTTGATGCGTGTTTTTGATGCTTTTTCCTTGGGTGCACTACTTTGCATATGTGGCTATTGATTTCACCTGTTATTTTCCCTGGGCTCTGCATCACACGGCACTTTTGTACCCCTTCCTAGCTGTTTTTGGGTGTGACTGTCCTGCATATTTTCTCTCTTTGTCCCCTTTCTGCTCACACTTTCTTCAAACTGCTCTGAAGAGCAGTATTTGGTTGATGACCCCTATCCGTTGCAAAGACTGCTTATTTTTTCACACTTTGTTTTCCATCCTCTCTTCCATCTTGTGAAGACCTTATTTTAGTTACTTTAATAGTCCGTGAGGGATCTTGTAAGGAATTATTTTGTAAACACAGTGCAATGCATTGTCCTCTTTCCCGTGTGTTCCGCTCTGTTCTCTTGCAGTTCCAACTATCTGGATTGCCACGAGGTAGATGTAGCTCCCAGCTTGTCTCTTGAAGACAAGTCTCCTGACTTTGCATTTTCCCCCCTAGAGCAGCACTTCCAGTTCCATGTTTGTGCTCTGTCAGAGCTCTAAGGTGATGCAGCCTGGTCCTTGTCCTGCAGAAAGGCTGAAACAGCTGGATTCAGAGCATCACTGCCTCATGCTCGTGCTCTTCCTGCTAATACATTTTTAATTGACTCAGAATACCCGACGTCACACTCTGCAGCACTGTCAACAGCCTGTTTCTAAACAGCTGGCTACATCCCTCGTGCTGAGGGAACCCACAGAATGGGAGGAGGGGAGACCTCCCCTTTGTCATTGTGCAGGAATGCTGATGGGTAGTTGGATTCTTATTATAAATCTTAAATGCTTCCATTTGCCTATTACAAGAAACAGATTAGTTGCAGATACCAAGCGTGCATTACTTGCTCCAACAGTGGGGAGTGTATCAACCCAGTGTATGCAGAGAGATGCAGCATGCTGGGCTGGAAGAGAATCTCTGGCTATCTGCAGTCTTTGAAGCCTTCCTTTTCCTACTTTTCCATCCTTGATGGTCAGAAATCTGGTTTTAAGCATGGTAATTTATTCCTGCTCGGATCTTTCCCCATTTCTGTTTTTGCTATGTGGTGTGTTCTGTTAGGAACTAGACTGGGCTACTTATTCCTCTTGGCTCTGTCTCTTGATGAAGACAAGATCTGAAGATGGTGCTTCACAGGCTTCTTCAGATCTTAAAACCAATTAGAGAAAACATTCTTTCCTTATTTCTCATAAGCCAGCTCAGAGTCTGAGGGAGCAGAAAACAAGCCTTTGCACTTGCAGTAATTTATATCTAGAGATGCCTTATTTTCCAAAGCCAGCTTCTAGAAAAATGGAATCCTCAGAGCCCTCCTGAGTGCAGGACAAATCTTTTAATTCCTCTTTCCATTTTCAGGAGGGATGGGAGCGATGAGCTGGATGCCAGCAGCCGCTCTCCACTTCCTTTACCACATCCAGGAGCTGTGCTGCTCATCCATGAGCACCATGGATTGACACAGTAGGTATAAAACATCAGATCTGTCTGATCAAGACCCACCTCTTGCTCCCATTCCCAGCCCGGTTCCTCAGCCTTCGGAGTGGATTGCTGCATTACTTACTGACTGCTTTTCCCCTCCCCATGCACCAACAGGCAGCACATCCTGAAAATAATGGAAATGAAATATGAACATTGCTGCAGCCGGGGCTCCTCTGTCAGGCAGGGAGTTGCTAGAGCTCTGCGTAGCCCAGCAGCGTGACCACGAGCCCTCGTGTGTCTCTGGTCTGCACTTCCCAGTTGTCTCAGAAGCACAGTGCTTTTGTCAGATTGTTTATTAGCCCCTCCATCTGGAACAGAAGCCGTTTCCCCTGGAGAACAAGGCAGCAAGGGTTGTGCTTGCAGTGCAGGATGAGCACGCAGAAGGCCGTGTCCCCTCTTGCCCTCCCAGTGATGCTCTGCCGTGCTTCTAGGATGGCAGCTCTGCGGCCTGGGTTTATGCTCCTTCAGGCAAAAGTTGAGTCATGAATAGTCATGACAGGCCTGGCTCAAATGATAGGTGGCTGGGTTTATTGAAAATAAACAACGCACACTGCACAGACATATTTATAGTCACAAACTGCTGCTTTTAAGTGAACCCTTTTTCTCTTGGTTTTCCTTCCCTGGTTCTTCTTTTCGCCTTCTCTGGAGGCTTCTACCATCTGCAAACAGGTCCCAGCCTGTTGTTTTCATCATCTGTCCTGAGCAGTGGTACAGTCCGTGATTTCTGCTTATTTCCCCACCTTGTTGTGGCGCACTGAATGAGTCTGTTCCTGTGGTGCTGGTGAAATGCTGGACTGCCTACCCACTTCTCTCAGGGCTCATGAACACCAGACCCTGCTTCAGTTTATGATGGCTTCACAAATCCGCTGCGCAGCTTCTAGATTCTTCCTTTTTTGACCCAACCTTTTTCCTCATCTGGAGCAGAACTTTTGCACAAGGTTTGCACGCCACGCTCTCGTTGCTTCACATGTTGACTGCACCTTGCTCTGAAGAGCACAGGGAAACGTTCCACTTAAAACACAGTGGCGATGCTTGGCACCAACTAAGAGCCTGTCCATTCTGATCCAAGGATTAGTCTCTTGATATTTTGCTCTAGCAGGGGAGATTTCCATAATGCTATCCAGCTGAGCCTGCTCATACCGAGACATTGGCACATAGTTCTTTTGGCTATGAACTTCCAGGAATTTGTAGGTGGAAATGTGACTCGTTTGCATTATCAGAGCCTGGTGATGACGGTGGTGAATGCAGAGTATTCTGCTCAAGCTGTGCACCGATAGCACAAGAACCTCAAGTTTAATAACAGCTTTTGAGTCAACCAGGGAACAGCTATTGTTCCCAGGGCTGTTTCACACACATATTACTTCAAGGCTTTCCTCTCCTTTCAGCTCAAGTACTTGGGGATGGAGGAATGAGGGAAGCAAGCTGCCAGTGCCTAATGCACATTTCTTGGAGCAAAAGTATCGGTTTATTTTGTTTTAAACC
This sequence comes from Lagopus leucura, assembly GCF_019238085.1. Classification (NCBI taxonomy): domain Eukaryota; kingdom Metazoa; phylum Chordata; class Aves; order Galliformes; family Phasianidae; genus Lagopus; species Lagopus leucura. The sequence goes on along the minus strand of NW_024962267.1, from coordinate 20,738,665 downwards.
ACCTATTTTGAATGTGGAGCAGCTGTGGATTTTGTGATGACTTTTTCTTTTCTGGAAACACAGGGTCATCATCCCATCATTTCATGGCGTACTTGATATAGACAAACAAAATCTAATTTCAGGGTGGTTAAGACGCAGCCTTTTTTATTTCATTTCTGATCTATTACAATCTATTAACTAAGAAACCCGACAAGAAAGAATCTAGGGTCTCTTCTGGGCTCCCTTTTATTTTTCCCTTCTGAGTCTGAAATTAAGACAGGCCAGAGTCTCGTGCACCAGATCCATAAAGGGATGGAAGTATTCAAGTCCAAGCTCTAAAGATAGCATCCTGCCCTAGCTCCAGAGACATCCAAATCTCACAGCGCCTTACGTGTTGTGCAACAAAGTTCTTAGTTACACTTCAGTGTGCTGATCTGTGCGATCCTATGCATCCCTGAGGAACCTGGCCAAAGAGGAGCTTTCAGAGCACACATCCCAATTATGGTCTCAACAGAGAGATGGTTGAAACGAGAATCTTTGGCTGGTGCCCAAAGGTAACGCTGCTCTCTTGGATGCTGCAGACTCGGTTTTGAATCCAGCTGCTCTTGGATGGATTTAGACCCATTATTCTCTGCTGAGTACCTTCCATACGCTCTGCAAAGGAGAGCTGTTTCAGCAAGCTCAAGTTCCAGACTGGACCACAAAATGCCTAAAAATGCAGCGATGAAAACTCCTTGAGACAACAGAGGCTTCTGGATTTGGCTTTCTGAACCTCTAATGGTGGTCAGTCACATGAGTTACCAAAATTTAGGGACCAGATTTGGGCACCTTGCTCTCCTGGTGTTCAGTGAAGGTCTCCTAGACCTTGGTGTTATGAAACCTGTCTGCCACTCTGCCCCTTCAGAGCATGTGGTTGTGTTGGGACATGGGTTAGCAGGCATGGTGGTGATGGGTTGACAGTTGGACTAGATGATTTTAGGGATCTTTTTCAACTGCAATGATTCTATGATTCTGTAATTCAGGTATGTTGTATCAGTCTTTAAGGTCCATTAGAAAGTAGAATTCAAAGGACAAAGTAAGCAAGGCCTACTTTGGAGGATGGCTGGTCTGGCTGAAGGCATTTGTCAAGCAGGAGTAATATAACTGCTTGGGATGGATGGCAGGGAGTCTATTTTAAAAGCACATCATTTGTGAAGTGGTTGCTAGTACCCTCTGGGGCTGAAGATGACCTGGTAATTCATTTATATGAGTTATTTCAGTTAGGCCTGTAGAAAATAGATGATGTCTCATGCTGACTTCTGGAGGTCTCCACACTGAACAAACTGCCTCAGCTGCTCCCCATAAGACTCGTGCTCCAGACCCCTCGCAGTTTTGTTGCCTTTCTCTGGACACGATCCCAGGTCTTGATGTCTTTCTCATGAGGGGCCGGACACTGAACACAGCATTCAAGCTCTGCTGCGTGCGCCCAGCTGCTCTGAAGTTTGGGAATGCTGGCCTCTAGCTTCTGACCTCCCACACAACTCCAGTTCCAAGAAACAATGCCCTAAATCTGCTTGCAATGACAGCTTGCTGATTCCTACAGCATGGCTTGTTAGAAGATCTGAATCTACTAATAGGAATTGGCCTGATAAAAGTGACTTTTTTTACCTCCCCACTTAGCAGCTATATGCAGCCCGGGAAATCTAGAAATTAAATTGGCTTTTTGTCAAGCCTCTTCCGTGCAACAGAAATGGGACCCCTGCAGTGCAGTGCAGTGTTTCCAATTATATTTGGGGGCACGTTGCTGATTTTTGGCAGACAGAGAGGAACGGGCCAGGCAAATGGCAGGTGGCAGGCTGTTCTCATATTTTACCAGGAGCTTGGGGGATGGGAGAGGGGAGAAGGAGAGGAGCTCACTGCCAAGAAATGCGACCTTGCGCTGGTGCAAGCAGAATGGCGTTGGCACGTGCCTGATGATGGAGGGCTGGGCTAGGCTGGCTGCAGCCATCTCCATGGGCATGCAAACAGGACTGAAATAAACGTCCTCTGTAAGAGCAGCCTCCAGCTCTGGGCTTGGGCACCTCCTGGTCCTGAGTGGCTCAAGCAGTGTCATCTGCAGAGCCACGCTATGCTGGGAGGTGTGGCTTTGCCACACAATCAGAAAAAAAGCTGGCTTTTGTTCATTCATTTATTCGTAATAAAGCTAATGGATTCAAGATGGCACAGTCTCTGGAGGGCCTGGATGATTTTTCAAAGCTATTACACAATCTGCATCTACGTGCGTGCTTATGTGGACTGAGGGTATAATAAAGCTCGTACCCAGGATCTGCGTGCAGGTCAGTGTCTCTCTCCCCCAAAGTAGTGGCATGGTGACATGAACTGCAGGAGACAGAAATGCCCCTGCGTTTGAGAAGAGCAGTCAAAGCTGGCCTGTGTTCCCATGAAGCAGGAGCGATGGGCCAGCCCCTGGGGGCTCCAGGGAAAGGGCACCAAAATGCAGCTCAGGGACTTCCAGATCTGAATTTAGAAATATATCCAAAACACCACTGGAGAAAGCCCTGAAAGAGGATTCTGAGATATCTTACAATCAGATAATCACTTCAGTTGGAAAAGACCAACTGTCAGCCCATCCCCACCATGCCCATGACAATGTTCCTCAGTGCCACATCCCCACGGTTCTTGAACACCTTCAGCAACAGTGACTCAGCCTCCCCGGGCAGCCTGTGCCACTGCATTACCACTCATATTCTGTGTCAATCCCAAACTTTTCTTGGACTGGATTTATAAGGAAATTTTGGGTGATGGATTTTCCTTCAGCTGCTAAAATTTGTTATGAAGGAATAATTTCATGGGAGAAAAACAGAAGGCTTTCCTTCTGAAGAGACTGAAAAAAGCGAGCGGGGTGGGAAAAGATTTTCCCATAGAGGAAAAGTAAGCACGATGCTGCCAAACATGCCGTATTGGTGGAATTGTATCTTTTGTAGGGAACGTGCTGGAAGTTCTTTCAAGCCAGCATGGTTGCTGTGTGCTTACAACAATTGTCAGAGGACTTCAGCTGGTGGAGAGACTCTCCAAGAGACTCTCTTGGTGGCAAAGAGTATTTCAGGAGAGGGCAAGAGACCTTCTGAAGTGAGGTGGGTTAGGCGATGCTGGCCTCTCTCCCCTGCCTGCAGCAGGACAACCACTTTGCAGCCCTGCCTGCTGGGCCCTTTTGAGCTCTCATTAGTGGTCAGCAGAGACTTTGCAGAGCAGCTATTTCCCAGTCGTGCCTTTGCCCTGGCTCTGCTGTCGAGACACATCCCCTCCTTGCCAGCACTGCTTCACCCTTCCTGGCAGTGATGATACTGCAGGAAGCGAGAGGCAGCACTCTGACCCACCCACCCCTCTGCCTGCTCTGACACTGACGCTGCCCTCAGCATCCTTCTCCTCAAGCTGTTTTGCTGCAGGGACAAGCCCAGACATTTTTGGCACCGTCGCTAACGTTCTTCTGAAGTCTTTCAGCTGATAGCAAGCCAGCTAGTTAGGGACTTGTGGGATCCTCAGTGACCTTACTTCAGTAGCAAATTGTCAGGGTTTCAACCTGTTAATTTGCTTTCTTGAAACCTGCCTGAAGGGGCTGGAAATTAGGGCCCTGGTCAGCTTAAATCCTGGCAACGGGCTTTCAGGAGGAGGTGCTGCCTGGGGATAGAGGGATATTAGTAATGGATTGTTCCACCGCTAATGGCAGTGTGGTTAATGTATTGCAACCCCTATGTTATACATTTTCTGATCACGTCTGAAATTAGATGACGGGCAATTTGCTGTTAGACCTTCTGCACAGTGATAGGCTGAATCTAGCTCATGGTTTCACTGATGTGAGCTCAGAAATGCTCTATTGACTCCACTTGGGTGAAGCTGGAGGAGAAGGTTGATTTGATTGTTTTTCATCTGTTCCCTGTAATCAATTTGCTTTCAGCACTAGGAAGTAGCACTGGGTTATATGGTCTGCACACAGTCCTCTGAAGGGAAAGCAGTCCCTTTTCGTGCCAGCATCTGCTATCTCCTCTCTGGAGGCATTCCAGGCCTGGCTGGACGGGGCTTTGAGCAATGCAGTCTAGCAGGAGGTGTCCCTGCCTATAGCAGGGGGTTGGAACTGGATGATCTTAAGGGTCCCTACCAACCCAAACCATTCTATAGTTCCATGAAAGAGCTGAAAACTTTAGGATTATGCTTGGCCCATCTACCCTGCTCTTGGTCAGACAGATCTGACATTTTATACCTACTGTGTCAAACTGTGCCTATTGCAGTGGGAAGGGGAAAGTCTTATTTTTCATGAGACTCCTCACCTGTTGCAGCACTGCATGAGAAGTGAATGCACAGATCTTAGCACCTTTGGTGCAACACCTATTCTGGGTGTCCTGAGTCACCCCTGGGCAGGAAAACTTTTAATTGAGTAACCTTTGACAGATCTTCATGGGGACTCCATGGTCTTCTAAGGCATCATATCCAAGTGTTTGATTGCCATTAGAACTGAGTTTTCTTTGCTGTTCTAGTGCAAAGACACAGAATGCCTAAAAGCTACATTCAAATTAGCCCTACAATGGCTACATTCTGCATTAACCCACAAACAAGGTGTCATTCACCTGGAATCAATGTGTGATGGTGTAGTAGAAATGCTAAGTCACAGCTTGAAGCAGTGATTGAGCACCCAGTGGGAAGGCAGGGCCAACCCAGGGGAGCTCAGGTGCATGCAATGCAGCTGGAGCCAGGATCCACCATCCACCCCTTCCCAGACTTCATTTAAAGGTTGGCAGGGGAGGTGAGGGTATTTCTTGCTGGAGATTCCTGTCTGCCTGAGGCCTTCTGAAGGTAAGCAACTCTTTTCTTTCATTTCTACTTCTGTGACTGCTGTATTTGGGCTTGTTCTCATTTGCTACAACCAAAGACTTTGCCACCCTGCTATTATCGTGGTACTTTCCATCCCATTATAGATGTAACAGGAAAAATTCTGAACAGTCTGGAAGTGGCCTTCCAGGTCTATTGTGTTGGTACATGGAATCAAATGGTTCCTTAGCTGTGTAAACCAGCATAATCACACACTTATGCTTGAGACATTACACTGGAGTTTGGGGCAATTTTTCATGGCTGTCTACAACTTACTGCTGTCAGAACAGTTCAGCTGCTCAGAGCTGCTCTTCTCTCTACTTTTCCTGCTGTAGCAATAGAGGATTTAGCATTATCAACCCTTATTAACATGCACTGTCAAGCGTGTTGAATCACTTGTAGCCCTTACCAACCTATGAGACCTGTTTGAGTCTTACTGTTGTCCACATATTTCATGGAATTATAGACTGGCTTGGGTTGGAAGAGATCTTAAAGGTCACCTTATTCCAAACCCCTGCTGTGGGCAGGGATGCCCATGCAGTAATAATCTCTGATAGTGAATAGGGTGATTCTCTTTAAGAACATACACTCCAAGAAAGCCGGAGAGAGCAACTAAGTGAATACCAATTAAACCTGAAGTATCTGAGTGGCGTGAATGGCCAACATGACTTCAAATGTGCTCGTGTTGGGCTGAGATGTGTTCTTTGTTTTCCTATTGCACATTGCCTTGCCAAAGACAGAGAACTAGCACCTCATTGCCTTACAATCATAGAGTCATGTAATCATTCAGGTTGGAAAAGACCACTAAGATCATCTGATCCAATCATCACTTCCCCTTGTCTTCTGTAAGCTGTCCCAGTCTGATCTGAGCTCCTCAGGGCACGGGCATTAACTCAGGCGCACTTGGATCTCCAAAAAAATGTGTGGAAACATTAGCATGGCTGTCAGAGAACATGATGTTGTGCTCCATCCCCACCTCCCAGCATCTTATTCCAACCCTCCCTTGCGTCCTTTTGGAGGGAACATAGTCAAACATTGACATCCTTACCCCAGTGCTGTGCTATGACCACAGTGCTGTTTGTGTTGCACTTTCCTCCTCAGGGAGCAGTACGTAATGGTGATGTAAAATAAAAAGAAGCTGCTTTGAAATCTTGGCGATGAGGCAGTACATGTACGCTGCTCCTTCTTCTTAGGAAGATCTTTGTACACCTTTCAGGGCAGGATGAATAGCATCTCTCCCTCCATCCCCATGGCTTGCCAGTCTTTAACAGTTTTGCAAAATAAAATAGAAACCGAGTAACTCTCTACGAGCAGCTTGTTGTTGTTTTGTTTTTCAAACTGTGATTAAAAATGTGAAATCTTAGATACGCTGTCTGTAAATTGTGTGCCGATGTTTACATTGGCATTTGAACTAGAACTGAGTTGTCCTCATTAGGAACCAAAGTGAGGTGGGGGGCAGGGGGAGTATGCCCCTGGAATTATAATAGCTAGGCACTTGCACACTAATAAATTTAGGTGTTAACGTCTTGTTTTTCTGCTGTTTGGTTGCCATAGAGATGGGCCTCACGAACTAATGGGTTTGTTGTGAGGAGTTCAGTGCACATTTGCCAAATGTTCTGTTTCTCTAGCTACCTCTCTGATTTTTCCCATGCCATCGAGCAAATTAGCTTGGAGCCCTTCCGGCCTCTGTGCACGGAGAGGAAGGGGAGGCTGAGAGAGAGGAACCCAGAAAATGGGGTTTACTGTGGGTTATGCACATCTACTAAAATAGATGCAGGAAATATCAGGGAGCAGCACTGTTTACAGCATAACCCTGCAAGGCTATTTTGGAAACTGGCATCTATATTTATAGCGTGCATTCCATGAAGGGCTGCAAATCAGTGTCAGTGCAAGCAGAGCAATAAGGGGGAGGGCTCACCTTGGGAAGTGAGGTTGATCTATACCTTGCAGGGAAAGGAATCCTAGAATTTGAGACTCCTAGAGACACAGAATCACAGCAGAGTGGGGTTGGAAAAGCTCTTGAAGCCCACCCAGCCCCAATCTCTGCCATGGGCTGTTTTCACCTCATCAGCTCAGGCTGCCTGACCCTGAGCAGTTCTAGGGATAGGATGGAATCACTAGGAGTGCTGAGTCCAAACCTTTCCTTCTGTTGGAGGAAGTAAAAGCACCCATTCCATCCCTGCACAGAGAATTTCTATTGTTTGGTTTAACTGATGTACAGAATGTCTCATTAGGAAATTGTGTTTGTGCACAGAAAACTCATGATGAGCATTTTTCTTTTTGTTACACTGGAAAATAAAATAAATAGGTGATTACTGTTTGGAACAATGGCTGTTTTGTGATAAATCTCATCTCAGTTTGTTTACAAAGTGATACTTTTCTCTTAGAGTTAGAGCTCCTCTGTCTCAGAGCATCCAGATGAAGCAGCCAAAAGAGGCCCTGACTCATCCATCTCCATTGCAAAGGCGGTGGTGCTGCAGGACCCTGTGAGTACCTTGGGACAAGCACTGTGGGACCAGCTGTGCGGTGTGGAAGAGGGGATGGAGACAACAGCATTACCTAGGAATAGGAACCAAAGGGGAAGTTCTGGCTGGAGGATGCATCACCGTGAGGCAATAGTGGGGGAAGGTTAGGGTTGGCATTTTCCATCAGTGCAGCTCTGCTTGTACTGCAGAAGCTTTGCAGCCTCTGCTGGGTGACTTTGGTGGCTGGAGCAGCAAACATCAGAACACGTCATCCTCCCAGGCCCTAATTAAAAACAACCACTTTGTTAATTGAGTGGACGTAGAAATGTGGAAGTAAGTCCCTTGACTTTTAGTATGTCAAGAGACATTGGGTTTTTTTGTGACTCTAACATCCATTTGAATGCCTTCCAATGCTAGCTGATCTGTCATTAAGCCCATGTAGCTACACACACTCCTGGGAGTTTGGACTTGGTCTCAGGCTTATGGATCTTCTTAAATAAAAGTCCACATAAATGCACTGTGTGGTGTTTGTCAGACCCTCCCCCCTCACAGTATCAGTGCATAATCTCTCATCATAAAAAAAATAAATCCCATGCACTGAACAAACTTTTATTTTTCAAAGCTAAATATTTTGGTGGCTGCCAAGCACTAAGCTGAGCAGTTTTGTTGCCAAAACATTCTTTTCCAAAACCTCCTTTTTAAAGTTGATGCTTGCTTTAAAAGTTGTTTTTTTTTTTTTTTTTTTTTTTTTTTAAATCATTTTTTTTTTCCCCCTGCATTTTTATGCAAAAAATCATCTGCATAGCTTCTTGTGCCATGGTTATCACAGCCTGTCTGGAAATCTTTGTCCAAGATGAAAACTCATCTTGTTCCAAAAGCTTATTTTCTCCTTTCCAAAAATTTTGAGGAGTTCTGTGTTTGAAGCATGTTTTTGTGGTAGGGAAGTTCCTCTGTGACTCCTAGAATCATAAAATCCCCAAGGTTGGATGGAAAAAGACCTCCAAGATCATCCAGGCCAACCATCCACTACCATCAATAATTCCCCAGTAAACCATGTCCCTTAATGCAACATCTAAACAACTCCTGGCAATGGTCAGTGTCCTCTGACAACAGAACAAGATTCATTTTGATGGGAGGGCGATTTTCAAGCTAATTCTATTGAAATTAAAGAATAGCGAGTTGAGGGGTGGATTCACTGGTCGTGGGGTCTCCCATGGAATTTCTACTACTGCCTTCTTCTGTTCAGAATCTCATGGGGGCAGTGAACTTCCCAGGACGTGAGGGGAATTTGATTTGGATGGTGTCAGGTGAGGGAAAACATGGGAATGATAAGGTGGATGCTCCATCCCTGGAGACACCCAAGATCAGGATGGAATGGGCTCTGACTAATGAACCACCCTGCTCATTGCAGGGGAGTTGGACCAGATGGCCTTAGAAAAGGTCCTTTCCAACTCAAACAATTCTACAACTATTTGATACTGCACAGATAAAATTCGACCTGTCAGGGATCTATATTCATATTATTTGGACAGGAAGACAGCTGTCCATGCACAAACTAGAGATTCTACTCTGCACTGACAGGATGGAACTGGGAAAGAACCCTTTCCTTGCCTTTTTAAAGAGATAAAAATGTAATGAGACACAGCTGTTAGGCTGGGAGTAGAGACCTGGGTACCTGAGGGGTCTGAACTCACAGCAGTGTTCTAAAACAAGTCTGTCTCTTGGGGTCTCCATTTAACCAAGAAGTGCCTCTTGTATAACACTGGTTTTGAATTAATATGTAGACGTAACTGTTCTTGGTTTTAAGAAAGGCCATAGCTAGACAGAAATTATTCTTTTAAAATACACTCTGTATAAAAACATGTGCAAAGTTATTTAAACTCAAACTGCCCAGTCATACTGAGGCTTCAGCCAACGCTTTGCAAAGCCTTTGACTGACTTTTGATGTTAGATGAGCGCCTAATAAACTTAATTAAAGTTTAATTAGTGTAAGTAGGCCAAATGTGGTAGGTCAGCAGGCACAGCATGGGCTAAAACACTGTTGGCAATAATCAACCTGAGAAAAAGGGGGGAAAATTCCCTTCTAAAAAGTAAAATGCCTCTAAGGGGCCAGTTTAGACTAGCTGTTGCTCCCCTCACTGCCATGTTGCTTTTTCTCTTTCCCGTGTAATATTGACCTCTTAGGAGCAAAGCCTGCTTCCTCACACCAGTGAAGAAAAAAGGTTTTGTCCTTCACATTTCTACTGTACTGTTTTCTGGAGTTCTCCCCCAAACAGTCTTCTTAAGTCTTGGAATATGACACAGAGAGGCATGTGTCACTGTTTTCTCCCATTCCTTTTCTTCCAATAAAGTACCAGATTATGAGTGCTGAGATGAGACATCCCAGCTGAGTGTACTAAAGATCAGATAGTCATTAAAAGGCTTAAGTGGAATTCTGCTATGCCTCTTCAGTCTTGCTGGCTGTCACTGTTTAGGATGTCTTTCACAGCTAGGGATGACATTTGCTTTGAACAGAAATTTGAATTTGGGTATTTTGACATGCATGACCTATGATAATCTCTGCTTTTAGTCCTAAAACTAACTGTACTGCTCACTGGGTGCTGGTAGGCAGCACCACTGAGTCACCAATGTCTTGGCCTCTTCTACACAAAGGCGTGCTCTTGCTGTCCAGGATAGCTTAGAGGCATCAAAATTCTTTTTGAGTCAGATTTGCTCATGGGAGTCTTGTTAGTCCAGTAGATACTGTGGTCTCATGTTATGCGTTTTCTTCCTTCTTGCATCAGGAATTCAACTCTGGCCATGAGACCAAGTGCTGGTAAGTCACTGTTCTGCAGTCAGCTCTAGCTTGTTTCTTATTTTATCTGTTTTGATTTGATCATCTCTAAAAATAATCTGCAATGCAAGATACTGCAGTGCTGAATTCCCCAGCTGAGCAAGTGGAACATGTTGAGAGGGTTTTTTGGATCAAAGTCTTCGGAGGGCAGCCAAAAGTGAAAGTCAGGTTAAAGTTCAGGAGTATCCTTTGGATACAGAAAGTAACAGCACACAAAAAGCTGTTGTTCTCATGAGACTTTATTAGGTGCTGGAAAAGCCAATGCAAGTTTCGGACTCTACTGCAGTTGAGATGAATTGGAAGGAATACAGAATACCCTCTGGGATCATACAGTGTCTGGGAAAATCTAGAGGAGTAGGAGGTATTTAGAGCAATGGTCTCAGACACAACAAATGAAATCCTTTGCCCATGAAAGCCATATGTCAGACTGGCTAAAAGTTCCAGTGCCCAAATTCTGCTGTTATAACATACTTAAGATTTCTTGTTGGGTCATTATCAGTGAGCATATGCAACAACCCAGAGGCCTGCAAAAAATGTGAGGAATCTGCTACGGGGGGAGGAGAATTGTATAGTTTTGCTAAGGATAATTACAGAAGGCTTGAAGGGAGGTGTCAATCTTCAGAGGTGTACAAGCAAAGGTATGAATAGTGGATCCCAAGCCCTTTTTGAAGCATTCTTAAATAGGCACCCAAGCACAATGAGTTAGTGTCAGCTGGAGCTACAGCCACGTGTACACTCCATGGTCATAAAGCCATTTCTCAGTAATAATGTTGGACAAGTAACAGACAGTGAAAGCTGCTGTCTGAGATGCTGGAAGGCACTGAAAGAAAAATACAGAGGATGTGCATGCTTAGCATTCCTCAGCAAACCTTCTCTGGAAAGTGAAGACCATAAGACCTAGAAGATGCCAGTTTCAGACCAAGCAGCAACTGCTAAAACCAGACTCTGGTCATGATGGATATCTATGTCTGTGTCTTCTTGCTACCAGTGTCGTTCAGATTTTACTTCTATCAACCCTTCTTCCACCTGTCAGACCTCCCCAGGAACCCTGCAGGGCAAGAGGACCTTCACTTCTTAATGATGTGTCCAAAGGACAAGGCAAGCTTGGTGCCTTGTGAAATCCACCCTGACCGCTGAGGTGCCTTTGAAAGTGGTTGAAATTTCAAGGTGGGCAGCTAATTGCAATGGTTAGGAAACTTCCAAAAGAAGATTAAATAACCAAAGGCTTTTTTTCAGAAACTAGCACAATGTTGTGACTCCTTTAGTTTGTCCTAATGGCTTTTCTTTCAAGTGAAATCAACTTGATATATGTCTGCAGAGGACTTGGTTCAATCCAAATCCATACAAACTGTGCTTGTGTTTCACATTCCCTCCCAAAACATATGGAAAAGCAGCCAGCTCTCTCCTTGCCCTCTGCTTCCTTTTACCCACCAGTATCTTTAATATCTTGATGGAAACAGAAAAATATTTTCTCTTTGGAGAGAAGCCCCTGATGTTCAGGGGGACAAGACTGGAAACAGCTTCAGAGAAGAAGTAAAAGATAATCATGGTAATCCTATGATTCCTAAGGTGGGAAAAGATCTCCAAGATCATCTAGTCCAACTGGTCACCTACATCTGCAGCTTTCATTTTGTGCACCATCCCATGATGAGATGCTCAGGAGCCTGCAGGTGATGCACAACCTGCACTCACAACTGGCTAGGAGATACCCAGGGGCCTTCCCACATACAGGTGAAGCATAAGCACATCCTGCACTTGTGCTTTGCTTTTGGATGTGCTGTTAGCTTCAGACCTCATCTTTACCTCTTTAGCTCTGCTGTTTCCAGCTGTGGTGGCTTTGAGAGGGGTCAGTGACATCGCCCAGGGAGAAGGAGGAATAAAGTCTGAGCTGTCTGTCATTTCTGGAGATCTGTGGTGCTTCTCCTTGTGTATCCTGCTTTCTGCTGATTTGATTTTGTCATTCTACAGTGACAAAAACAAAGGCACTTGCATGGTATAGCAGAGTTACTCAGTTTTACAGAGTATCCTATGCAAGTGGTTACTATCCATACGCATCCCATACCTACGTTTAGTGTATCAATTACAGGTTAATTGTAGCTTTGCACTGTTTTATGGGGCAATAATCTGATTCCCAAGCAGATAAACCAGGAAAGCAAAGGAATGCACAGTTCAACTAATATTATGATTCATAAGTCACGTTAGAAGCAGTCGTTATACAGCTCGAGCACATGGCATGAAGGGAAACTGTTGTTTCTACCTGGGTCCTAGCAGATCTTAAAGCTTAGACACCTGCAGCTGTTACAAACAGCCTTCTGACTGAGTGAATGCTGCACTTCTTGAAATGCCATGTTAAATGCTTTGTGACCAAAAAAAAAAAAAAAAAAAAAAAAAAGAGAGAAATCCAGAGTGCAGCAGGTTGTTGTTTTGGTCTGTTTTGAACTCCTTCAGCATTCAAACCAGGGGTTCGGTGAGATCTGTTAGGGCTTTGTTCCTCTTCTTCAACCAGCCAGATCTCCTAGGTCATCACAGGAGATCCTAACTCAAGGCTTAAATCCTCTTGGTGTGTGAGAGCTGCTGAAGACCAAAGCCAGAGGCCAAAGGCAGACTTTGTTCTGTGACAAAGATTTCCTCTCCCAAGCCTGGATCTTTCATGGTTGAAGTGATGTCTACATGCACAGGTCAGTGTCCTGCAGCTTTTGTTGGCTGGAGTTGCTGTGTCAGGGTTTATGATCTGGATGCTTGCATAGTGACTTAAAAATTAAAAGTAAATTACAGGAGGCTGCAAAAAGAAAAATGCCCAAGTTAAACTATTGTTTGGTTTTAAAACTGTCCTGTTTCCTCAATATATCGCAGAAACCAGAAGCAAGGAGAAAGATTGTAGGTCAAATTAAACATTTCAGGTCCAAGACTTTGTGAAGTCTGTCTAAAGAATACGAACTTTCACTTTAGGATTAGTCTGAAATAATTTTGTGCAGGTTTTTTCTTTCTTTTCATGGAAGTGAAAAGGAAAAGACTCTCTTTTAGTCGTTTGATGCTAGAAGTGTGTGTGCCAGGCTGCCTGTCTCCAGCTGTAGTTCAGCTTGGGCGTGAAGACTGAAATCCTCCCTGTAGCCTGAGCCTTCCAGAGCAGCTTGTCCTTGGGGCAATGCAGTGTTCCACGTGGGATGTGTGTGGCATTAGGAATCCTCATTCAGGTGTGAGCAAGCCAGATTCTCAGGGAGAGGGAGGCTATGGGTGGCATCGTGGGTGTCTTTGTTGCAGGCTCCACCCTAGACCTGGGGTAACGTATGCTCGTGTCCAGGCTTCACCCTAGCTTTGATTCAGTGTATTTATTTATTACTCATTCGTGGCTTGAGCACGTTTCTCAGTCAGTACTGTGTGCCGTAGCTGCACAACTGCCCAGCCTGTGTCCTAGCTGGTGGCCATGCTCTCCATGGCCATGCTCTCCATGGCCTGCTTGGTGAGTGCTGGCTCAGTGAGAGTTTGGCAGCAAGCTCCACTACATGGTATGATCAATCTGGATGAAAAGATGAGGCCTTTGTGGCTGCTGGCTCTGCAGAGTTCAGTGTGGTTTGGTCTATGCCTACACCCCTGATAGGAGAGCATCACACATCCCCCGCCATGTGTGTACATGGGAGCCTTTGGTAACCACCACATCTGGGAATGCTGCATTTGCTGACTTTAGCGTATTGTTTTTTCTTGTGCCCTTTCCTTGGCATGGCACTCACAAGAAAAAACATCCAGCTTGTAGCACCTAGCATATGCTGCTGCCAAAACTTGTCTTTCATGACCTCCATCCTACTTTGAAACTCCTTACTCTACATTCTCAGCATAGAATAATAGAGTCATTGAGGTTGGAAAAGGCCCTCAAGATCATCGAGTCCAACCCACTGTGCAGCCAGACTAACCTGGCTTTCTCTTGTTTGCACATCTGCTTCTTGCTCTCCATCCAGATCAGAATCCATCTTGAATATTGCTTTCATGAATTTTATACCCTGGGTGACCTGTTTACAACTGCCATCTCTGCTTCTCCAGGCCTGCATGGCCTTGCTGAGTGAGCTTGTTGCCTCTTTCTGGACCTGCACCTTTTTGAAGTTCTCCCCTTCAGTATTTCAACACTGAGCAAGGACACAAGGCTCTGACAACTGTTGCCTAAACTACTGAGTGCTTTATGACCCTGGAACATCATGTTACATCTTTAACGACAGCCTTTAAACTGAGTCCACGCTGTTCTGTGGGCTGCAGAATGCTTCAGGAGTGATGCATGCTACCTGGCTGGAGACTCATAGGCATGAGATGGGGCTTGGTTTGGTGTTTTGGAGTATTAAATCTCCCTCCTCACATGGAGCTGGAGGGAAGGTTGAGATCTAGTGGAGGAAGGAGGGAGGAAATGGGAGCAGTCACAGGAGAATGAGATGGGGCAAGGGCTGGACCCCCTTCTTGCTCCCAAGTCAGGATCTTAACCCCAACCTTGTCAAAAAGATCATGCAGGTGGCCCTGAGGGCCAGTGTGCCCTATTGTGAGCTGTGCCCTGCCAAAACCTCTCGAAATTGAGGAGGAAACAGCAAGGCTGCAGTTGTTGCTGTGGAAATCTCAGCATCTCATTCCAGCTTGGAAATGACAGTCTTCTGTAAGCTCAAAGCCTGAATAGGAACAGTATTGGTTAAAAGAAAATGGAAACGCAAAACAAACAAACAAAGAAATCAGTTTGTTGTTTGGAAAATGTCAAAGCTCTTTAGAATCCTCTGGTTTGAAGAAGGTTTATTTTTTTTCCCCTCCAGAAAAACAAAAACCTTAAATTGCGGTTGCCATATTTTAGTTTTGCTCCGTTTTCACTCTGAAAAGTGTGTTAATAAGCATTTCTTTGTAGCTCGCGACTCGCTTCCAGATGTGTTTATCCTGAATGTGCTTATTGGTTCCTGTGTGCTGCTTAGTCATAATGGGCTCAAGAGGGAGCGTGCTATGTACTCAGTTTGGAGGATATTGCTGCTGGAGCCACTGCTCTCAAATACTGCTGGCTGCTGCACGATGGGCTCGAGACATCTTTGAGCTGCACAAATATCCAAATATTTCTGCCTTAGGCCCTGGTGATCCCTGAAATGTGTGCCCTATAAATGCAGCCAAAACCAGTTTGGACATTTCATTCATGGGATACAGAAAGACCTGAGGTGGGGACCTTGAGAATCTGAACGTCTTCAGTGCTTTGCATTTAAGTTCTCAGCACCGAGGCACATAAATAAAGGGCTTTGCATTTAATAATTTATTATTCTGTCCAAGAAATGCATGTGTACCTTTACCAGAATTATGTATGTCATTCAAAACACAAACACACAAATCGCTGGAGAACAGGCAGACATTAATGGCTGCTGTTCTCCCTGCTTCCTGAATGGCAGCCAGTAATCAGTGAGAGAAATACAAAATACAATTTTCTGCTAAATGAATGTTTTGCTTGTGTGTGTGTGTGTGTGTGTGTCAACATACACACTCTCATGTTTTTTAGCAGTCCAAGGAAAGAATGGAAAGCTTAAGTGCTGTAGGTATGGTGAAGCATCTTGCTTGATTCCCTGACACTGCTAAATACCAGCTGTGTTTCTCCCTTGTCTCCCAGAAATGGAAAAATGAGAGCAGAAAGTGTGAAGGTTTGGTGCTGGCAAGCTCAGGTTGGGGTAGGAATTTCATGTCTGGTCATGGAGCCTGTGTTCATGGTGGACTTGTGCTGGCAAGGCAGCAAAGTAAAGGATGCTTAGTGAAATAAAGCAACCCCAGTCCTAGAGATCACTTTTGAATATTCCTCTAGCATGTAAAAGGTGATGGGGAAGCTTCCACGTGACCAACAGAGATTTGGGTGCCGCCTAAAGAATTTCAACCTAAAGCTTGCTTCAGAAAAATATCTGGGGATCCTCTCGTGAAGCTTGCACAAAAGCAGGTCCAGCTGTTGCACTGGAGCTCAGGGGAAGCTCATTGACACTGTGCTGTGAAGGATCCTGAGGCTTGGCAAAGAGGCCTTTGTGATGGGGCCAGAGCCCCAGGGACATCTCTATGGCCTTGCCAGCAGCATTCACCCTACAATATGTAGAGCAGAGGCAGGGAAAATAACACTCAGGACTGCTCATGTGTTTGCTAGCTGTAGCCAAAGTAAGTTCTGGAAAGCATAGCAGACATTCGCAATTCATTAGATACAGCCCAGGGCTAAGAAACCCGCTAATGGACCTTCTCTTCCATTCTCCTGTTTCTGATGAAGTCCATCTTCATAAATCACAGGGAAAGTCATAAAACTGGTGTCATGATCCCAGTGCTTCAGCAGTTGAAAGTCAATGGAAAGGCTCTCGTTGACTTGAAAGTGCTGTGAGGTTAGAGTTTGTGTCTTTATGGGGGAAGGTGAGGGAAGGGGAAATGTAGGGCAGTGGGACTGCAAGTACTCACTAAAACTGTTCCTTTTTTTTTTGTTTTTGTCTCCATCATCAATGGATGCAGTTGCTGTTGAGGTGCTGCCAGACCATTTCATGCCTCTACTCCTGCACACCAGTCACCTTCTCCCTGCAGGAAAACAGGGGGCTCTGGTTTTATTCCATATTTTCCTCGTGCCAAAGTCTATGTAATACCAGGTTTGTTGTGTTTTCAGTTTTCTTTTTTTTTTTCATTTTGATCTCACAAATGCCTCTTGGGAAGGTCAGTACATCTCCCAGTCTACCACTCTGTTGTGTGTGCTTGAAACTTGCAAAACTCAAGGAGACCTCCATCAGTCAATTTGATCATCACTTCCTTGTTGAGGCTTCAATTGCTGGAGTATTGGAGAACATTACTGATAAACAATAGATGTCTGATGGCGACGCTGATTATTTTCCTGGTACAAAGGCTACTGCATCCTATGTGATAATTCCTCTTTCTTTTCCTCCTTGTTGGCTTTGTGCTTTAGTGATTTATTTGCAGGCTGGCAAGTGTCCATGGCCCTGCAGGAAATGGATGTCTGCTATTGTGTTTGGAGGGGCTATATAAACGTGTAATTTTCCCACTGCATTAATTACAGGCCTTTCGCCCTTGCTGGAGCAGCTCCATGTTTTCCCTGCCCTTTTGGTTTGGAGACAGAGAGTTCTCCCCACACTGCTGCCCCTAGCTGTGGGTATTTATTGAGAACCCCAACTCTGACATCTCCCACTGTGCTTAAGGCAGAGTGGCAGAGTTAAGGATCAGGTCACTCCCATATGCCAGCTTGGCTTGGCCACAAATACTGCAGAGTGGAAACTCATTGGTCTTTCTACCCGATGATGATAGCTCCAGAAAAGCAGCATAGCCAGGTTTTCTCCAGCTATTCCTCCCACTGACGCTTTCCTCTAGAATGAAAATGGTTTGCCCTGAGAAAACAACTTCCTTGTTACGGAAAAGCAGTTGTGGAACTGTTTATTTTGGAATAGCTGTGCTGCTCTATTCCCACCTCCAGAAGACAGATGTTGCTGAACTTGGAGCAAAGAAATGAAATCCAAGGCAAAGCTCAGGGTGGTTGTATGGGATTTTGATCAGGAAAAGGCCAGAGGCAGAAGTCATACTGAGATACTGCCCTGGCTCTATGTTTGCTTGCCTGGCATCAGCCAGATTTGGTTTTAGAGCGTTCAACCTGAATGGATGGGAAAACTGAGTGAGTTCATAGTGTGTTTCTTGCTTTTTTCTGACCTAGAAAGTGTTAATGTCCCCTGAAGAAAAGCCATCTTAGCAGTACAAGTGCATGCAAAGCAAGGAACAAGCAGAAGCAAATGTCTGCTTCTATTTTAGAAAGCATTGCTGCCAATGGGAAGGCTTGGTAATGAATCACAGTCTTTTTTTCTTCAGCTGTAACTCTTGGAGAGAAGAAAATGGGACAAATTTTTGTCAGATCATGTTATCTCTGTAAGTGGGCCCTCCTTTAAGAGAGCAGCTATGAGTGCCCAGATGATCACTGTCATTGAAGAGGTCACATCATTTCCAGCAGGCTGGATGCACCAGTGTGTCCTTTGGTTTGTAACATGGACACCCCATAGCTTCCTATCGAAATGCAAGCCCTGCTGCAATTTATCTCATTTTTGCCTGCCAGAAGTGAGTGTGTTCATTGCACAGGGTATGTTGCCAAGCACAAAGCAAGTCAGATCTATCATAACAACACAGACAGCACTGGCCAGGGCAATCTCTTGGCCAAAGCACAAGGAAGTGTCTCTGGTTTACAATTACTTCTCTCCTTTGGCACTCCAGCCACCCAGGCCTCCAGGAGGACAGCAGTTTCCTGCTGAAGGGAAGTTGCTAGAGGCCAGACAGAGCCAGAAAAGAGTGAACTGTGCTCACCACTGTCTGCTGATGGGAATGGAGAAAACATGCCTCATGGCTATGGAGTCCTGCAAGGACAGGGTAAAACCATGAGCCAGGTTGGTGGCACGAGACTGGGAGGAAGGCAAGGATCATTTGTAGGTGGACATCCTGGGATGCAGTTTTCTGGGGGTGAGTTGCATCCCCTTGCAAGTGCTGGTGTCACAGTCCTGCTGGGATGTGTCTCCTTGGTCTCTTTGGGATGTACAACAAACAGAGTTTCTTCCAGACATCCCAGAGGTGGAGATGAATCCATTCAGATCTACGTCAGAATTAGGAAACTAATTGTGTTTATTCTGCCTCATCTTCACAAATCTTGAGCACTTGTCATGATCTCTTTTGCAGTCAACCCTCACAGCACGATTGCTACACAGTTCACATGTTAGCCAAATACCTGGTTTGGCAAGATGGAGCCTTGTGGGCTTTACAGGACAGTCATTGCAAACCGGTGGTTGACATCAGCAGGCTGAGGCTGGGACACCTCCGTTAGCTGGGTTTCCCTGAGAAAGCACCCAGCTCGACAGCGAGCATTTCTTGGGTCAGTCTGTGGGAGGCTCCCATTACACATGTGATATATCCTTACAAAATGATGGGAGTCCTCCTGGGAAGGGAAGGATGCCCTCATGAAATCTTCAGCTCATCTCTTTTGAGAAAGACCCCAGGGAGAGAAATGTCCCTGAAGGGGATGCTGCAGTGCTCAGCAGCAGGGAAACCAGGGCTTTTCTCTTTAACAAAAGCCCTTTTCAGAAATTCCTTCTACACCAGCAGGAAGGCATGGCTCACCTCTGCACTGATGGGGCAGGACACTGAAGGACCTTAAAAAGCTAAGCTTTGTTCATGATACTTCTGCTGCTTCTATTACCCAATGAAGTGTCATGTGGAACCAGTGCTGAGAACCATCCAGGACAACAGGTGAGATCACTGCCTGCTTGCCCACCCTTCTTGAGGTGCAGTAGATCCATCTCTTTTTTTGTTTCAAATAGCTAGGAGGCAGGAGTGCAGGAGGCAAACTGCAGCTCTCATGTCAAGCATTTCATGACATGCTCTGCACATCCAAACAAAATGCAATTTTGCATCTGAGTATCAAAAGCTAAACAGCAGGCGAGACCGGGTTAACAGCCAGGGCACGGCTGTTTCTAAAGCAACACCTGAGGAGCTGTGAACACAAACACCATTAGCAATAACAGAATCTGTGCACTTAACTCCCTACTCTTCCTTAAAAGCATCAGCACCCAGCAGCAAGCATCTCCACTTGATCTACCTGGTCCGGCTCAATGCTGAACATCCATGCCCAACCCAAGGAGATGGACTGCCTGTTGTCACACTGGAATTTAAATCTCATCCACACCCTTTTCCATTTTTCTAATTCTGCTGTTTCTTTTCACACACCACACATGCATCCTGGATTCACTCATGTAATAGAACTGCCAGAGAATTCACAGCCCTCATGGGTAGCAAGAAGGTACTGCTGCCATGCTGATCCCACCACCAGTGTTTGTCTATCAGCCTGCAAGCAGAAACAATGCCATCCATGCCCACCTTGGCCACTGCAAGGGGGGAAGGACTAAATGCAGGCCAGAGTTAAGATAAAACATAGGAGGGCAAGTGTGCTCGGCTCTTGGGGACCCAGGGAGGCTGCAGAAAGATGCTGAGCAGAAATTATAATGGGACAGCACAGGTGGTGAGAGGAGTCATAGAAACATCCATTATTTATATACCCTCTGCTGAGAGCTCACAGTGAGTTAGGATTGGTCAGGAACTGGGTCAGGATGAAGTGGGATGAGGCAAACAAAACCTGAAGTCCTTGAGCAAGGCTGCTCCAAGCCTGTGCTGGTGGTCCCAAACAGTGCCTCCAGGCACCTCCCTGCAGCCACAGCACCATGCTGGCTATGACCACGTACGTGAGGAGGGTGCCCAGCAGCACACTCTGGGCATATACCTGTTTGAAGACCCACGTAAATGTTTTCATCTTGTCAGGTTTGGAGGTAACAGAGTATGCTGCTGCTTTGTTTGTGCTGTGCAAAAATGGGCAGAGACCCAGCTAATGGAGCTGGGCTCCCTTGCCAAGAGCTGAATGGGAGGCAGTGCTGATGGTGTCCATCGTGGCTTGGAGATGCAGTGAGCCAAGAGATTCCTGCTGCTTGCCAACCTTCTGCACGCTGGTCTCCCTGTATGCTGTCAGGAAGGGTGGGTTCCTGCATTTGGTAACACCTGGTGCTCATAGATGCAGAGCAAAGGTTTTAGTTTTGCATGATGAATTTGTGTGAAAGCCTGCAGAGAAGGCCTGTGGACCTGGCATGGCATTGGCAAGCTGTTCAACTGGGCAAGTGATGCTCCTGACGTGTGTTTAATCACCCAGGGAAAGCAATGACCTTATCTTCAGCCACAAGGACTGTAAAGCAGGTACAGGTTTGACCGCTGTTCTCCCGGGTCTTAGCAAGGGCTGTGGTTATCAAGCCCCAGGTTCAGCTTCAGGTCCACACACTGTGGTCCAGCTGCTTAAACATTGTGTGCCCACCTGATAAGCTGTGCTTGCAGAAGCAACAGCCACATCTGCACCTGTAAGTGCATGAGCTGATGGGTGCATCTCAGCTTGTCACAATGAGCTGCCAGGAGGGCCTGCAGCTGGAGGCTGGGCTATTGAGTGAGAAGGTTTTGAATCCAAGCGATATCATCTTCACTGGTACGTCAACCCACAGTAAGACTTCACCATTGTAGAACAGAACTGTGGAATCATAAAGGTTGGAAAAGACCTCTAAGATCTGGTCCAGTTTCGAAACCATCCCACTAAACCATGTCTGCAAATGCCATATCTCCACGTCTCTTGGACACCTCTGGGGACATGATGTATTATTTTTTCAGCATGTATGAGTCCTGTAATCCCTCTCAGCCAGTTTATACACAGAGACTACAAGGTACACCAAATCCCTTTCTCTAAACAGATGTCTAAATTTAGCTGCCTTGAAAGTTACTGGGAAAACTCCAAATATTGTAGTTAAAGCGAAGAGCCTAGGAAACACAAGAGTGGTAGAAAACTGAGGCAGAGTGTGCAGTGAGTGTTGGGACCTGCTGGGACTACTGCAAACCATTGCAAGTAGCCCCACAAATGCGCACTGAAGGATTCCTTGGGCTCTTTCAGGGCTGCTGGTGACAGCCATGAAATAGGGAAAATATCGCACTGGGCTGACTCGGGTTCCCATTGGGTCTGCCCAGGTGTTTTTTTTCTTAAGGGGGAAAAAAAATGGGCGCTCACACACATGTGAATGATTCACAATGATGTGAAGTATTTTCCTCTTCAGGAGGCCTTCCTTGCTATCCAATGGCTTCCTTTTAAAGAACGGTGCA
Organism: Lagopus leucura; assembly: GCF_019238085.1. NCBI lineage: Eukaryota > Metazoa > Chordata > Aves > Galliformes > Phasianidae > Lagopus > Lagopus leucura. The sequence goes on along the minus strand of NW_024962267.1, from coordinate 20,716,870 downwards.
GAAGTCAAGCAAAGCTGTGCATCATCCAGAAAGCATGCAGCACTCAGCCGCCATGCCTGAGGATTCCTAGAAGCCCAGTGCTGCATGGATTGCTGAACCAGGGCACTGTGGGGAAGCGGGGCACGGAAACAACACCGGGGGGTTACAATCTGGCAGCGTGAGCTTTCCACTTGGAGCAAGAAACGTCAAGGAGAATTACTGAGACGACTGGAGACTTCGGCTGCAATTGGAAACAACTGCTGTTCAGAAGCAGGCTGTGACTACTCAGCCTCGCTAATCAGATTTCGGGAGATGCTCGGCTGGCTTATACCGGAGTGTGCCCGCTGCATGTTTTGCTAGCAATGCTGTGCTGATGGGGTCAGTAATTCAGAGAGGAGAGGGCTCCCACTGGGCGAGCCTTGCTCTGCATGGATCTCCGTGCCAGCAGGGACAGCCGCACACCCAGGCCAGCACGCAGTGCATTGCTGCACAGCTGCTCCAGCGCTCCCACCCTGCACAGCACCCTCCGAGCAGAGCTGCTGGAGAGCATGGAGCAGTGTTTGAGTTGAGGGAAATGGGGGGGGATCTTCTGCAGGAAACGGAGGTTTTAATTAGCAAAGGGTTGGGTTATTTTGTGTGATATGCTCGAGACCAATCCCCCCACAGAACAAAAGTCTGCTTGCATTTCCCAGTGTGCTGTTAGAGCGGCTTCCGTGAGCTCTGCTGTGCTCTGGGCTGTGCTGTATATGGCACTTCTATTTTTAGAAAGCACGGTTGCCATGACAACGCCGTGTATTTTTTTTTGTTAAATATAGCAGCTGTTTCAGGGAACTCGTGTCCTTCTGGATGTAAAGGCTGCGTTTCTGCCCTCTGACAGAGCTCGGGGTATTAAATGCAGATGAGACAGGAAGATTAAATAAGTGGAAGCCCAGAAGAAACTGTGGATCTGTAATTACACAGAGGGGTTTTGAATGATGCTGTGTGTGCCTGCTGCTCCAGAAGTAACCCTTTGCATTAGAAATGTGTAGGGACAGCCATGGGGAGCTCTGTAGGAGTGCTTCACAGCCCTCTCTCCCACTCTCTGCGATGCTCACCGATACCAACCAAACCCCCTGCCCTTCCTCTGCACCTCCCAGGACATGGGTTGGTGCTGGCTGTGCTCTGCAGGGCTCGTCCCACAGGGAGAGGCTGGGGCTGCCAACAGGGCTTTCTATAAGATCAGGAAGGAAGGAGCCTCTTTTGGGGAAAGCGAGTCCTGCTCTGCTCTGCCCTGTGTGGCTTGGCCTCAAGCGCTAGGTGCAGATTTGGGCACTACAATATCAGAAGGACGTAAAGCTCTTGCAGAGCATCCGAAGGAGGTCTATGAAGATGGTGCAGGGTCTGAACGGTGAGATGTAATGAGGAGCAGCTGAGGTCCCTTGGTTTGTTCAGCCCAGAGAAAAGGAGGCTGGGGTGGCCTACATCTCCATCATGGCAGCCAGTACTTTGCTCATGATGGCACAATAGATCTCCCCAGGAGGCTTTTCCTCCTTTCCCTGGAGGAGGGCAAGGACGAGGGAGCTCTTGCTCTGCCAGCACCATTTTGCTGTTGACACTTTGCCTTCCCATTTCAGTTGGGTCTCCACAATTCCACAGGCTCCAGTACAGATGGTATCTGTATATGGTTGCAGCAATAGCTCCATGCATAGGAGGTAGACATCTTCTTAAAATTAAATTGTCTTTCCTCATTAAACGAAAAAGGCAACTTAGATACACAGCAGGACTTAAGGTCTGTGGAACTTTCTTTAAAAAGAGAATGGAACAACAAACAAATAAAGAACAGTTTAAATAATCCACAGAGGTCACTGTGACCAGGACTTCAACAGGAATAACATATCTCCTGGGTTCTTATCTTTTCCCTGGGCTATTGTGAGTCGGATCTATTGCTGGGGATGTTACTGCCTTTATGAATTCAATAGGAGAAATGTTGCCTACGCAGGCAGAACGCGGCAGGGAAGGGCTCTTCTCTTGCACACTACAGGCACGGACTCTTACACCAGCTATGCAAGGGAAGTTTGAGTGGCAGGTGGGTTGAAGAGGCAAGGATTTTGGAGGCAGTATGATGCAGTCAGATGCTGTTTTTGCTACTGGTGAGCATTCTTTCCTCTGCTGATCTGTAGTCTGATCCGCCATGTTCATATTCCTCTAGCTGATGGCACAAACATGAAGCCATCACTGAGAAAGCACTGTCATGCCTATAATGAAGGCGGGAAAGGCTGCCATATCAAATATGAGGACTTCCCTGCATCCTTCAGGGAACATGTTGTCAGCCATTATTGCCTGTAATATGTAGCCTGAAGCTAAAAGGGAGGTTTTTGGCAAAGGTTTTACAGGCAGCTTTGCTGAATGTGGTCCTGAATGGGTGGACCTAAAGAATAAAAAGTCATGTAAAAGTCATGCCCCACAGGGTGTGCTTTCATAGGATGATAGAATCGCTGAGGTTGGAAAAGACCTCTAATACCATCCAGCTCAATTGCCAAGACATCACCTCTGTGCCCACTAGCCCTGGTCCCTAAAGTGTCACATCTACATGTTTCTTGAACACCTCCAGTGATGGTCATCTTTTGCACATTTATGGGCTCCTTCTTGGGGATGCCCTTGAGTTGTGAACAGTGCCTGGTGTGGTGAGCATGATTTCTCTCATTCCTCACACAATGCACTTGTGCCCCTGAGATAAAAGAAGAGCCACTGCCAAGGTGCAGGAAAAACTCAGGTTTGTGGAAAGAGGAGGCACATGAGGTAAAGGGTGGAAGTAACAGGGTAGAAGGAGCTCAGCCAAGGCTGCTGGCAGGGCCCCTGCTGGCCTGCCCTATGGTGCATGGTCCCCTGCCTTCTCTTTTCTGCAGAAAATCCTCTGCCAGTGCCAGAGGCTGAGCTTCCCCAGGAATGTGTATTTATTAAAACTTCTGCCTCTGCTTATGTGTCCACTTCCCTGAGCATTACGTGATCACATCGGTGTTTATGCTCCCCACTTTCCCCCCATTGATTTATGGGCTTATTATAATCACTCCATTGTGTTTCTTCCCCTCCAGGCAGCGTGGAGTGGGCAGCAGTCCTGTGGGTTTGGTTCTTTTTTTGTTTGCTTTGCTTCGCATATTTGCTGATCCACCCCTTGGCCGCGTGCAGCAGTTTGTGTAAGGAAGTGCCGTGGAAGTGGCACGTTTCAATGTGCCAGTGTGCCAGAAGTGAGAAGGATCTTCCCCCCTACAAGCGTGGAAGTGAGGATAGGCAGGCATCTCAGTGCCTCTAGAAACACGCTCAAGGTCCCTTGCTGTCAAGCCAGCCCCTAATTGGGAATGACACATCAAGCGTGCAGGGAGGCTGAACAAACATCGCTGCTACAGTGCTATGCTAGTGCTCAGTGCATTTGCCAGGCCTGCCTCAGCAGCCCTATCAGTAGAATATTTTTGTGCCATTTGGGGAAATCCACTGAGATCAATGTCTATTATGTCATTTTAGGGAGAAAGCACATAACTTCTGCTTGAGGGAGACCTTCTGAGCACTGAGAAAACAGAGAGAAAGTCTACAGCATGAGGGTGTAAAAAGGAAAAAAGTCTCCTGTTCCTGGACTTGGCTCCTGGGACACATGGAAGCAGTGCAAGGCTCAGGGTGGCTGATGAATCTTATTTGGAAAACGTGAGCCCACCAGGGAGACCTTCCTGCAGAGCAGGAGTGAGGAAAGAATGGCAACCAGATCTGCCCACAAACTCTGCTGCAGCTGAGGTTTACGCCCTCCTCCCTGAATCAGGAGCAATTTCAGCAGCACTCATGCCTGAACCAAAGCAGTGGGTGGGAGGTCAGAAATCAGCAGGCTGACTTTGCTGTAGGCTCACAGCCCTGCTTGCTTTCAACCAGTTCAAAACCTTACCAATGATGGAGACGCTGTAATTAGCCATGCTGGTGCCTCCAGTACTTCTAGGTATATGGGTATTTTTTTAGTTTAAGCCCCTCCAAGTTCCCAGTTTGGTCACTTCTGGACAGTAATCCAGGCAAACTGTGGCTTGCACTGTTGCTGACATCTCCCTGCTCCGGGCAGCACAGGGATATGAGGCCAGTGGCTGTGCCCAGCACTGCATGGAAATGGCTTCTCCCAGTTCCTTCACTTTGATATATTCTTGGATGTGCAGCCCATGGATTTTCACCTTCTTGAATTTCAGCCCGAGCTGTGCATTTGTCCAAACAGGAAAGCCTGCCCTGAAATCCAGACGTGGCCACACAAGACAGACAGCCTTTGTCTTGCTCATGTTACCATGCTCAGGAGCAGCTCCACCACCACAGAAAGTGCGGGGGGCACTGAGGGGACAGAAGCCAAAAACTCTTCTCAAATACAGTGACTCTTGAAGGCAGCTGCATCTCTGGAGGAGAAGCAGGAACAGCTGGAGCAAGGGAGAGGCCAAGTGAGATGATGCCATTAGGATTATTTCATCTCCCTATTGAACGGGAGCCCAGAGCTGTCCTTTTGTCAGTGAAATCCTCCTGTGTGGGGCTCTTACACCATCGCAGGGCAGGAGCCACAAACATGTGCAAGCCCTGGAGAGCTTCCCTTTGGGAAGGACAAGATGTTCCAGCAACCGGCCACAGGGGATGCACAGCTTCCTATCTGCCCTGTGGAAGGAGACAATAAAATCACGGTGCATCAGGCACACAGTTTGAGTGAAGGGTGGACTGAGCCATCAGATAGCATGTTGGGAAGATTAACTGAACAGAGTCTTACTTGAACAGCATTTCCCTTCCTCCACCCAACCCCAGTGCTTGCAGCATCTTTGTTGGCTCCACGTGCAACATGTGATGTCTAGAAAGGTCTTGGAAGAGAAAAGGCGTTAGACAGAGGTAATTATTAGTGGTAATAAAACAACTGCAGAGAGGGACCCTGCTTGGACTGCATTACAAAAATGCAGTGAAAACACCCACATCTGCAAAGTAACCTCTCTGCCTGCTCCACTTTGTCTTTTCTCCTCTTGTGCACCAATTACTGGATTCATCCCACTTCACATTTTTCTTTCTCCTCCCTGAGATTCGGATCCCCTTTCAGTGGTCACGATATGCTGCCATTGTGTCTTCCTCCTACCTTGTCATGTGAAAAGAAGAAGGAAGAATAATAATTCTTTTAATCCCTGTGAGCCCTTCGATGCCTTTCACTGTGTCTTCTGATCCAAAGGCCAGACAAAGCGGTAGCACAGATGCATAGCTCAGCTCCAGTTGCCAGAGACAGTCATTAAAGACTGTCGGCTGGATGCACACAGCGAGGAATAAGGGCCCCCTTCTCCCCTCCTAGGGCACGGCAAGCTTCCCAGCTTCCCCCACCCCCAAGCTTCTCCTTTGCAATGTTGCAGCATCTGGTGCTATTGACCCCAGAATCAAAGGTGGAGCTGGGGGTCCTGCTTAGGAACCTCAAATACTGAGAAGCATGGACAATCCCTGGCATATCCTGTGTTCAGAAGTTGCTTTGCAATACCAAGGAATCCTCTGCTGGACTTTGAAGCCTCTGGCATGCCTTTGCATTAAGCTTTATGCTCAGAGAGCACAGGACCATGCTGAGTGCACCAAGCCCTGCGCCAGCTGAGACAGCTCATCCCCACCCCACATAAAGTAACATAGGATCCATTTCATTTCTGGCAGCAGTGGAGGGGAAAAGGAGAACTTCCAAACTCTATAAATCAGCTGCCTCTCAAATTGTGTGGGATTAAGGAAAAGGTGCAGAACAGAAATTATTTCCTTGGGGAAACATGTACCATTTCATTTGCGCAGGAAAATAATACTCATTCATTGTGTGTTTCTTCCAGAGTCTTTAAAAAGAATTAAATGAAGGTTTGGATTAAATGAGGGGTTAGAGGATACAATTATGAGTGTGGTTTCTCTGAGGGCAAAGCAGGAGGAAGAAACCCCCCTCCTCCGTCATATTCCAGAGGTTTGTGCTTGCCCTAATGCTGAAGTTCATTTCCTCTACTGTTGTGTTGGTAACTCCTCGTCCCCCCACTCTACTCTCCAAATATGTAGAATGAAATGTAGAATGAAACACCAGAACAGGCCAAATATCAAAATCTGATAAGAAGCAGCTTATGATTAGCTTTTAATTTGAATCCCACCCAATATGGGATGCTATCCAGGGAGGGCAGAACATCTCCCTCAGTCTTTGTTGCCAAAGAATGTTCCTGTGCTCCAAACCCGGTGTCAGCCTGCAATTCCTGGGATTTGGCAGCAGTGACAGCCCTGATGAGGGGCAAGAGCTGAAGTCAGCATTCCCTGTGGTCAGGCTAGATTTGTTGTCACCATCCTTGAGTCCTGGGCAGCCCATGGAGCTTGATGCTGGCTGGGGGACCACGCTGTGCTCCAGTGGGACTTCTGTGCAGCATGGCTGGTGGGACATCCCTGGAGAGTGATGGTGGGATGTCCATGAAGTGAGGTTGATGGGACCTCTACACAGATTGGTCAGTGGGATGTCCACACAGTGAGGTTAATGTGATGCAGCACGGTCACAAGTCATGCGGACATAAGAGCCACGTCCCCATACCTCCCCAATGGAAAAAGGGAGACGAGGGAGGCAAGGTGAAGTAAGGTTTGCAGAGAGGTTTTGAGGTGCTCCTGTAGTGGGTGGGTCCAGTATTGCTGAAGACTCCGATCTCACCATGCTCATTTAAGACAAAAATGACAATTGTTATCCACCAAAATATGAAGCAATAATCAATACAGCCTTCTACTGCCAGCTGCAGTCCTGTCAGCACCCTGGCATGCTTGCAGCTACAAGCATTAAGATTGCAGTGGGGAGAGACAGTGGGAGGAAGGAGGAGGCCTGCAGAAAGGAGGGCAGCGAGGCAGTGATGGGAAGGAGGCTGTTTCTCCTTACGTTGACACACAGTGGGGCACCATCAGGTTGGGCACTGCTGTAGGGGGAGCTGGGGGCAGGCAGTCAGCAATGAGCATGGGGAGGAGATGGATGGGTGTCGCTTTACAGCTCACAGCCAATCCAAGTGGCAGGCACTGGCAGCACTTGCTCTTGTTTATCGAGGCCATCTGCTCCAAACAACCAGCAGAGCAGCAACTCAGCAAAACGTGGCCAGAGCCAAAATGGGAACTGGTGCATTCAGCCCCCTGAGGTGTCCTTTGTGCAGTCCCAGGGCAGCAGTGGATGAAAACATCTCAAGCAGTGGTGATAACCCACAGACTAGCAAAGTCCTCACTACTGCTGATCCCGTTGGGCCTCCCAGGCGAGGATGGATCCTTCCCAGAGCGATTTCTGGCCAAAGAACACCACACACCTCCACACCCCAGTATGAGGTCTGCAGCACCCACAGCTCCCTGTGCTTGCAGGTGGCACGTCCATGTTTGCCTCCTTCCCTCACCCCTGCTGCCTGTGCCTTTTTGACCTGCAAGGACTCCATCTTAGTTTGCACACCAGACTTGGTGCTGACAACCCCAGCATGAGGTCATCAGCTTTGAAGAAGAGAGGGAAGTCCAACGAACTGGTGGATGCTGCAACCAAACAACACTACACAGAGTTCCTGTTGTCTCTTTAAACTAATTCAATCACTGAACTCTGGGAATTCTGAGTGGGTTGTCAGGACTTCTGTCTTCTCACTCCCCAGCACGTGTTCAGGCTGTGGGCTTTCCTGCCGCCTCCTCTGGAGGTGCTGATGATGTCTCACATCAGGAGCAGAAAATGCAGCCCAATCTAATTCTCTCTGGCAATTCTCTCATCTGAAAGGATCATTTCCCCCTTGTACAAAACAAGCATGCTTAGCTTTACACAGTTTCAGCATCTGAGTCGCCTGACGGCTTTAGAAGGGAGTAAACATTCATCCTGCTGACACGGCAATAAAACCGGTGCATCTGGAAGAGAGGAGTCAGCAGCAGATGTGCCCCTGCAAACTGCTCGCCGTGATGAATGCTCTTCCCAGATACAGCTAATCCCTTTTCTCTTGCTCCTAGGCCTCCTTAGTCTCCCCGTGATTAAACAACTCTTTGAAGACATCACCAGAAGTTATTTCTTCCTTGCAGGAATGTCACTTGCCGAGTTTGTAGCTTTGGCTCTGGGCATAAAGAGCCAAAATTCTTTTTGCAAAGGAGCCGAGGGAAAGCAGAGTCTGCGTACTCTTGTGACACCACTGTGCTCCGGACAGAGCGTTCAGGGGCCACCAGAGCCTCCAGCAGAAGATCATGGCCACCAAAGGGTAAGGTCGGGGCCACCAGTAGGTCAGGACCAACACTTGGGAAGGGACTTTGATTTGCTCAGAGAAGCAGAGATGAGTTTCCAAGGATCTGCTGCTGGTTCTTGCCCCAGGAGGAACCAGAGACAGGTATTTTGTGCAGGGTGCGGAGCTCCATCCAGTTCCTGGGGCGGAGGAGGCAAGTCGCCGTGGATGGAGACTAGCAATCACCTGAATATTCATGTATCAGCAGGCAAGCTGCAGCAGGCCCATGTTACAAACTGCTACCCAAACTGCTTACATTCATAAATGAGGGAAATAAATAAACAGATGCTTGTTAATTGACTTAATTACCCACCAGCAAACAGGAGACCGGGAGCACATCAATAAAAATGTTTTAAAAAGCAGCTCATAGTAATTCTTTCCCATGTGCAAACCGTGCCAGTCTCTTCTGTCTACAGTAGACTTCCCAAAGACAAGAAATGGATTTCCATTAGTGGGAAGGAGACATTGTAGTCTGACAGTTAAGGCTGTGGCCCAAAGTAAAGCTCAGATTTCTTCCCTCTTCCCCAGCTGTGGTCTCTCTGAATCCCAAACTAGGCCAGCATTTATCAGATTACCATGGCAGAAGATATGCAAACAAGCTTCCTTAAGGAAGAGGAATCCAGCAGAAGTTTTCCAGCAAGGAGCAGATACACGGGCAAAGGAATCAGGGCTGGGGAACTCTTAATTATTATTAGTGATTTTTTGCTCTCTTTTCAGAAGATGTGCTGGTGAAAGGGAAATGGAAAAAGTCCTGTCTGGTGCTGCAATACAGCTGTGGCCTGCAGGGATGACTCCTGACGGGTCTGCTGCTCAGAACAGATACCCTCAGGATGAATCAGCAAGAAGTATCACTCAAGCTGGAAGCTTGTGGCCAGACTTCTGACCTTAGTCCTGGGATAGATGTGTGGGTCCTGTGCAGGTGATGTGTTCTGGAGGCACCTTGCTGATCCTGGGAGTAGGGGTCTGTCCTGTAGCTCTGGGGGGAGAGCCCTATCCCTGTCCTCCAGCTTTTTGCATGCCTCTTATACCCCAACCATCCTCTCACAGGAGTTTTCTGTTGGAATCTAGCTCCTGTGACCACCTTTGACCAAGACTATACAAAGTAAAAAAATGAAAAAAGCCATGCCAGGCTTTGAATTGTGCAACAGCCTGAGTTGTAAACTAACTTCTTTCACCTTCTGGAAGTGATTCCCCTCGTATGGGTGCTGCGTTCATCATTGCACATAAAAATAACTACTGCAAACAGCTTGGTGCGTGCCAGCCAAAGTACCTGCCCCCTTCCAGCCTTGTTCCCAGCATGTTTTCTGTGAGGAAAGACCAGTGTGGGTTCCCTGGGGACTGCTTGCAATCAGTCCCAGTGCCGTTACCTGTATCTTGCAGCCCCAGCATGTAATGAGTGCCCCAGGGCAGGCAGGTTATGAAAGATGCCCCATTAGCATGCCCCTCTCTGCCTGGTTGACGTCAATGTGACTCAGTGTAATCAGGGGAAAATGCAGAGCAGGATATGAAATGCTGGGGAGAGCAGGCTTTTGGGTGCAAAACATCAGAGGTGGAGCAACTGATAATAAGAGAAGAAGGAAGATTGCCTTATCACCTGAAGCTGGCAGCCAGGGTGAATTCCCTCTCCCACGTGCAGACTATGCAGACGTGGGTGATGCTCTGCCATCACTTGGGTCCTGCAGATCCAGCCCTTGCCACAGGCATGTTGCTCAGACCCAGTGGCATGTGGATTTTAGAACACGTGAAGATAATGTTATGCCAGGATGCTCAGATGCCTTAATTTGCACCTAGGTTTTGAATAGACTGAAGAACAGCTTAGTAAAGAGCCAGAACATCTTCATCACTGTGATGCTGCTCATATGACTGCTGACTCAGGGTAAGGAACTAAATCTCAATCCCTAGACCCCTCTGGAGCTAGCATGCAACCTTTAGGGCCCACCACACATGAAGATTGCAAGTTGTGTCAAAAAAGACTGTACACCCTTAAACTTTGCAATATTTGCTAACCTACCTCCGTCAGTGGATCTATTTCTGTTTGGAAGGAGGAGAGAATGAGGGCACATCTTTTCCTCTATCTGAAGAGCAGATCTCAAAGATGGATCCCAGGCAGGCTCAAGAAGCTTTTTTGAAATGCACACGAACCCAAGCTTGTGTTTATTAACAAGGCCTCCTGATTTTTTTTTCCCCTTGAGATCACAGTAGTTGCTGAATATGAGTGACATTGGAGACCTGGTTTAGAAGCAACACTTCCACTGTTCTGAACTGCCTGGCCAGTGGGAAGACTGTCAGGAAGTCCCCAGGGCCACAGGGTTGAGCTGGAGCCAGGTCCTTTGTTCCCAGCCCTTCTATCTCCTCCCCAACAAGCAGCACAGTGGGGGTGGGGAATGGGAGGTTGTGGTCAGCCCACAGCAACCTCTCTCTGCTACTGCTTCCTCTTCACAGTTTGAGGTTGGAAGGGATCTCTGGAGGTCATCTTGTACCACCCCCCTACTCAAGCAGTGCCACCTACAGCTGGCTGCCCAGAACCACGTCCAAGCAGCTTTTCGATATGCTATATCATAGAGCTCAAGGAAGTTTAATGACAGCTCCAGAAGCTAGGCATGCCTTGCCGGACACCATCTGGCTCTACCTCTCTTTCTGTGCCTGGGAAAGAGAGAAGAGGCTCACTTGTGGGAGTGGAATCATGGCACATCCCTTTGGAAGCACTACAGAGATCCACTGGAAGGAACAGAGCAAGCTGCAGTGGCCATGGTATGACCAGAGTTGCAGTGCTGTGGTGATTGGCCCTGCTCAGGGAAGTCCATGCATTTTGGCTCTGCAAAGAGGCGAGCTGCGCTGCCGGCCTTGCACGACCAGTTTCCAAGCCCAGCGTATCTTTCAGCAAGATGTGCAGTTTCACCACCTGCTCCTTTAGGTCTCTGGTTGCCACGTTGCCTATTTGTCGGCGTGTTTGTTTGGCTTTCTGAGATGCGCCTGTCCAGCTCCTCTGGCATCCAACATGCTGCTGCCTGCCTCGTGCACGCTGCAGATTTGGGTTCCTCCTTGGAAAGCATTCACATAGCCAGCTATTTTTGGAACAGAGGCATCTATTGTCTTGCGCTGCTCCCCACTGGGTTGAGCTGACAGCTGCCAGGCTTCCTTCCCCCAGCACCCGCTCCTTTCCCATGGCACGACTCCTGTGTGCCCCACAGCATCTCCCAATATAGTTCTGCTGGAGACACACGAGGCAGGGCAGAGCCCTGCTCCCATTTTGTGAAAGCCCTGAGCCTGTGTCTGCGGTAGCTCAAATTCAGGCCTAGCCCCTGCATTAGGCAACACTCAGAGAAATTGCTGAACAAGCTGGGAGCTTGCACAGGGTGCATGTTCTTGAGCTGCCATAGCATCATAAGATCATTAAGGTTGGAAAAGGCCTCTAAGATCATCTTGTCCAATTCCCAGCCTCCGCTCCACCATGCCCACTGCCCGCTTCCCTCAGTGCCACATCTCCACAGCTCATGAGCACCTCTAGGGATGGTGACCCCACCACTCCTTGGGCAGCCATTGCATCACCACTATTGACAGTTGGACTTGGTGATCTTAGAAATCTTTTCCAACCAGAATGATACCATGATTCTGATTCCGTACTTTGCAAATCCTTCAGCTACTGCACGCCCATGCATATCTCCTTGCAGCATGGTGGGTCAGCACATGCTTCGGCAGAGCCACCAGCAGAGCTGCAAAAGCAGACACCAGCAAGGGGAACACACAGAGCCATCAGCTCCTTTCCACCTCATGTTCCTCTCCCTGCAGTCAGTTCCGCATCACAGGAACAGTGATTTCAGCACTGATGGCCCCTTAGAGTGCTAGAAAAGTTTCATGCAATCTGTTTACTTTTGAACATATGCTGTGTTCATGCAGCCTGGAGTCTTGCTGCCTCTAATAACTTTGGGTGTAATTTCCTCTGGTTTGATGCCTGGGGCACTGATTGACACCTGTGGAAACAGGCCTTCGAGGGGGTGCAAAAAGACTTTGCTCCCCTGGGGTAGTTCATTTACTGCTGCTATTAAAAAAATTGCACATGTTGGTCCTGAGGCACAGATCCTCCATGGGAAGTCACAGGAAGGAGATGGGAGGAGCCAGGAGCATGCTGCAATTGAACACCTTAGGAACCTTAAGGAGGGCTGAGATGTCTGCATCTGCATGCATCTGCATGGCTGAGTGTATAGAGCTATAATGATAGACACGTGTGCCTCAGAAACAGCAAACAGTGCTGCCAAGGACGAAGACTCTTCTCTCTGTCTCAAGGATGTGAGGTCTTTGCTGCATCTGGAAGCTGCATGGGTGGATGGGAGGTGTGCATTTAACACACAGAATCTCTCCTTGCAGAAAAAAGAATAGCACAACATCCCAATTTTTCTGGTCTTCCTTACTTTCTGAGCACTGCTCCAGAATAATGCCCCAGGAGGGGCTGCTGAGCCCACAGCTCCATGCCACAGTGCCCTGTTGCATATGCCCAATTCACCAGCATAGCTATAGCATCTTCTTCCCCAAAAAACACATCCTAAAATATAATAATTAAGGAAGAGCACTACTTAGGGGGCTGGGAAAACCAGTTGTCATCTTGTTTCAGCAAGAGCTGAATGCTCAATGGGACAGAGTTCTTCCAGCACCTTTTCTGGTCTCAGCAAAGGAGTTTGGGCTGTGATGTGCGCCGTGAGCCAGGTAAAGCTGCATTCAGCAGAACTGGCTTTTCAATGTACGTATTAGCAGTATATTTGCAATGTAAATTAATAAGTGCCATCTGCTTACCTCTGATGTTATGAGAATGTTGTCTTGTGACTGGCTATAAACAAGACAACATTGAAGAGGTAACACCTGCTGGTACATATTACCGCAATTTATTTTCAAACATTAGAAGATTAATTTGGTTGGAAGAAATAGGTATAATCTCCTCTTGCTGTGTATTAAGTGCTAATGAGAGGCGCGTGTGGGATTGCCAGGCGATATCCCGGAGGAAGGATGGAGCACATGGCACGCCAGTGCCTGGCTGCTGCAGATCCACGGGGATGTTTGGCTGGTGAAATGTTGCTGCTTGTTAGAAGTAAAGCTTGCTGCAGGAGTGTGTTGATTTCAGGCAAAAATGAGGAAAGAAAAAAAGGTGGAAACATCCCTTGTTAGCCTTTGGGAATGGGACGGTCTGAATTTTCACTTCAAAATCGTGTCCGGCTTCTGAAATGGAAATTACTGTAATGCTGAGGCAGAGACAAAATCCTCCCATTTTAGCAAAATAAAATGCTTCGTTTGAGCCTAGACACATTTCCCCCCGGTTTTCAGACTAGGAAAAAAATCTTCAGTAATGGATAGCAAGATCAAAGGCAGGGATGCTTACAGACAACCTCCCATCACACCTCTTTGTGTCCCTCACTCCTTCTGTGGATGGGCAGCACCACTGGGCAGGGACTCACAGGCCTGGGGTTACATGCCTGGCAGCAAGCAGGTTATGAATTCCAGCATGGCTGTATAGGTATTTATGTAGGCAGTTGCTGCTTTGGTGACTCGCTTTTGTTTCATGCTGCCTGAAGAACCTCGAGGCCAGCGGACGGGAGTGTGGTGGTGCCGATGTGTCTGCATGGGAGCAGCAGCTTTCCCCATTTTGTGCAGCCTGCAGGCCAGGAATTGCCCCTGATGTGTGGGATTAGACCTCCTACCCAATCCCCACCCCAACCCATAGAGCTGGAAGGAGTCTTTTGTAGAAGGATAAGGAGAGGAAACCAGGAGCATCCCTAGGGTCAGGCTGGTGCCATGGCCCGTATCAGGTAGGTGGGGAAGCCTGAGCTGTCTCCTGGGCATCCTCCTGGGCATCCTCTGACTCCCCCATCTCACCTGTCCCTCTCACCTGTCTCTCGCTGTCAGGCTGTGCCTCTCTAGGCAACTAATTAATTAGTTAACTTTCTCTCATGGTGAACTACCGCTGCACTTCCTCCTCAGCTTAAAACTCCCAGTCTTTTAAATCACTCTGGAGATGTTCAGCTTGCTCTCTGCCCCTTGACTTCCCTCCCATGTCCCTCCCCAGAACCTGGGGTGATAGAGTCAAAGCTTAACAAAGCATTGCCGGTGACTCAGGCCTGCTGGTTGCTGGGAGTGGTGGCACATGGCCCTGCACAGAGATGGCACTGCAGGTGTTTGCATGGGGCAGCGCAGGCAGGGCGTGGGCAGGGGGATGCTAGGGCAGGGTGGGGAAAGGGGCTGACACCTCCATCCCAAGGCACCTATGGGCAAGGTGCTACTGCAGCTAGGGGTGGGAGGGAAAGGCCCACGTGTTGCATGTCTCCCTTGCTGGGGATGCTTTTGGCAATCGTTGGGTGAAGCTGTGACCATGCGGCTGCTTTATCGAGCAGGTAGATAGGGCTGAGAAGAGGGCACCGTGAGCGTGCCATGCTCACCTGCTCTATAGGATACCCTGCAATGCTGTCTCCACCCCGTGCCAGCGGTGGACTCCCTCACCTTGCCAAAGGTGCCAGCTTGCATGGAAGCACTGGGAGGAGACGCTGGTAATTTTCCACTATCCCCAGCACAGGGAGGCACAGAGCAAGCACTGAAAACCTGGCGAGGCTCCACCGCGGGTTCACACCTATTGCTTTCGCAAGACATGCGATGATAAAACCCTGAAAGGCAAAGAAAGGCCATTGCTCTGATTCACTTAGCATGCTGCAAGCTGTCCTCTTTTGTTCCTTCTCTTTTTTTTTTTTCCCTTCCCCATGTGGGGAGCTGGGGGGGAGGTTTCCTTCTCCCAGGCTATGTCAGGCCATGCAGTGTCCCAGGTATCTTGACCCTGTCACCTTCCTTCTGCCCAGCGCCCACAGCAGACACAGGCTCTGCTCGTTGGCTGTGACAATTCCTAATTGCTCAAGATGGATTGCTGAAGAAAAAGCCTTCCATATGGTCCCCAGGATTTCACTTTTTTTATGTTTTTTCCCCCCCCTGCTTCTACAACTGTTACAGGAAAAGATATTTTTCCCCCTGTTTGACATATATGTAATCTTCTTCTGATACACAAATGCCAGATGGCACTGCAAAAAGATAATAAATGTGTCTGCAGCCTTCAACAGCTAAGTGTGTGAACCTTGAAAATGGCTATGGAAGAGCCGGGGGTAGCTGGGCTTTATTTTTTTGGGGGGTTGCTGAAAACTGAGCGTTTCATCGAAGGTGGTTGGGTGAGCCTGGAAATGCTCTGTGTTGGAGCCAGCCAGGGATGCTGCTGATGGCTCTGCATGGGCAGGAAAGCTGGTGGGCTCCCAGCATGGGGATGCAGCAGAAATATGTATTTATTCTGCTTGGATAAAGCTGTTTTTTGATCTGCTGGAAAATATGAACTTTGTGATAGATCCCAAATTCTTAGCGTTTTTATGATGCTGGCTTCTCCCAGTGAAGTTTTCCTGCCTAGCTCTAGCTGTGGCTGTGGTTGAGATACAACGCAAACCCTTCTAGAGAGCCTTGCATGACCCAGGCTGGGATTTACACAGCGGTGAGCAAATAAAATCCAGCTCACCCATGCTGGGAAATCCAAACTACAGAAGGACATGGGCCTTAATACCACCACTTGGAAGGAGCCCCATGATCCAGTGAGCAGCAAGGAAAGCAGAAAGCAGATGCTTGAAACAAAGCTAGTGGCAGCCAGTGGACACCTTGCAGTCAAGTTTGGAGGGACTTTAGGTTGGGCGTTGAAAGCCCCGGGGAGGAGTGCTGTGTCCTGCCTGCTGCAAGGGTGGATGAGCAATGTGACCCTTAATTTGATTAGGTGCACCATCCCATAACCATGTTACTGTATGTAAGTGTTGCTCAGTGCTTGATATGATTGCTCTGATTATGGGGATGAAAAATGACTGCCGTCTTGCTCTGTGCTCCGAGATAACCTCAGAAATGCATTATTTCCTTCCCAAACCTCTCTTTAATAAACAGATACAAGAGCAATTGGGTTGCAAGGCACTTTTGGAAAAGGGCAGTGCTTTTTTTTTAACTGAAGCCATTGGGGAGGGAGGCCATCCGTCTGTCTTCACACATTCAGCTTCTCTTCTCATGCCAAGCCACTCCTGCTGGCCATGACTCAGCCTGGACTGAGCAGTGGATGTACTTTGCTGCAGAGGTGGCTCATCCTCCATGGGACAGAGCTGGCTCCATCTCACAGAACGAAGGCTGCCCAGGGAAGACTTGACCTGCATTACCACAGTTTCTGAGAATAAATTTTTCCTAATATCCAACCTAGGAGCACCTGGGAAATCATGCAGCTTCTCTGCAGGACATGGCTGTAAGGTCATGGATGCCCTTCTCAGCTCATCCAAGGCAAGCTTGCTACATGTCTGTATCTGTCTGAGGGCAACCATATCTCTCCAGCCTCCTACCAGCTGTCTCCATCACAAACTAGGGAGGAAATATTTGCTGGCTGGATCTCCATCCTGCAGCTGACAACATCTGGGCTTCTCCAGGGGTGGCCACCAGGACTTGCCAAGGAGGCCTGAGGCAGATGTGCTGCTGAGTTAGGACACGTCTGAGCATTTGGGTGTTCTCCAGGCACCCACAGAGCCCTGGCAAACTGGGCAGTGCGGTGACCCCAGCCCCTTCCTTTCCACCTGGGAAGCACTGGGCTTGCTGCTGCAGA
Organism: Lagopus leucura; assembly: GCF_019238085.1. Classification (NCBI taxonomy): domain Eukaryota; kingdom Metazoa; phylum Chordata; class Aves; order Galliformes; family Phasianidae; genus Lagopus; species Lagopus leucura. The sequence goes on along the minus strand of NW_024962267.1, from coordinate 20,700,028 downwards.
ACCTGTGCTCCCTCAGGGTTAAATAAGAGAGAAGGCACTGAGAAAGAGCCTGTGGTGCTTTTATCAGCTAAAGAGCTGTTGAGACCAGCAGAGCGGTTATTAGATTCGTCCCTAACACTTATTAAGTTTGAGCCTGTCGCTGAGATGTTCATGCTATTCCTCTATGTATCTGTGGACATGTCAGCCACACTGTGGCATATCCAATTATCCTGTCACCTACCCGATAAGGTGATCTCAAATAGTTGCTTTTATTTCTTGGAAAAAAAAAAAAAAAAAAAAGGAAAGGAGAAATGCAGCAACAAAGGGATTCTGCATTTGAGATGCCATTCGGAGAACAGATGCACACTCTGTCTCCTTCAGGAGAGCACAGGCACGTGTATGTAAGTGTGCCTGCATACTAACACCAGTGTGGGCAGATAACATTGCATCCCACCCTTCTGCCCTTTCCATCGACATTTCCTCTTAGGTTCCACAGAGAGCTTTGCAGACAAAGAAGAAACAGATATACCTGTGGCTCTTTCAGCGTCCATTTTTTCCCTCCTGTGGTGCTGTTGAGAACTTGCCTCCAAAACATGTGCCCAAGTGGGCCATAATACTTGTCTCTGTGCAGTGTTTGCTGCATGCTCCCCTGCTCCCCAGACTCAAGGTCCTTACCACCTGCAGAGGTGAGGACAGGGAAGTGCACGCAGCTTGTGCTCTGCTGACCTGTGTCTCGGTGACCCAAGCTTTCCAGCTTGCACAAGAAATGCCTGGGGCTTGATTGCAAAAGGCATTTCATTTCTAACAGGCAGGTGAATTTGGTATTTAACTTCCAGTGAGATCTAACTAGCCAGCCTAAATGCTTTTACAGCCCTCACTGTGTGCCTATCTGTATCTTTAGGTAGAGAGATACGGGGGGAAATGTGGCTTTTAATAGCTCATGAGTCAGAGCGAGGCATGTCTGCACTGAGGGCGAGCAGCTGAACTGTTGCAGGGTGTGGATGGACCCAGGGATTGCTGAAGGCTCCCACGCCATGAACCATCCAGCCAGGACCTGGGAGGGCTCAACCTGAGCTAATCTGCTCTCCAGGTACCAGGAGCAACATGCAGTGCAAAGGTTTGCAAGGAGACCAGCCTCAGGAATTTGAATGCTTTGTTTACAAGTATGGTCTCTGTTTGTTTTGTGTGTTCCCTGGGGAAGTCTCAGTTGTTCCCAGAAGTGGGTCAGGGCAGCACATGAGACTGGAGATCTAGTTGGATCAGTGTGTCCCATATAGAAAAGAAAGTAAAAGTGTAGGGATGGGGATGGAGATTGAGATGGGTATAGGGAAGGGGATGGAGGTGGAGATGTGAATGGAGATGGAGATGGGGATGGAGATGGAACACAAAAACATGACAGTGAACATAGCTCGATTTGCAGCTCTGTTGCACTTTCAGCATGACCTGAGCAAAACCCTCAGCCTTAATGCACATACTTTGCCTTTCTCTGCACTGGTGCTGTGAATTCTGCCCTCCCCTGCAAGCGTGTTGCGCATCAAATGAGCTGTCTGTAGCAAACAAGCCTTACAGAGATATTTGCTATTATTTCTGATTGTGTGGACTCCAGGGTAACTAATTATCATTTTTCCCCTTGATCAAAATAATAGTAGTTATCACAAAGATACTTCAGGGTTTAAGACAGATTCGAACTCTTTTAACAGCATTTATTTCTGAAGAACCTTCATCTTTACTCTCTTTCATGACAGCTGGTTTTTGAGTCATGAGCTGGTTGCAATTATTTTGCCTCTGTAATTCCATCTTCCTCACACTCTTCCTGGCTTCAGAGCCACTGGAGGATGGTCACCTGTGTGGAGTCGTGCATGAAAATCGGATCCCAGCTGCAGGCAAGGGTAGGAGGAAGTGAATGTGGAATATTTCAATTTAAAGTGTGTTTATTGTGCATTCTGTCTCTGATTTGATGTAAAAAAATTTGCATGCAAATGACAGCAGATTTGCATCTCTCCTTTCATTGACTGCAGATGTTGAAAAAAATATATATTTGAGGGCCTTTTTTTTTCAGCTTTCAAAACATCTTAGAGGAGATTTTGGCGGCTGCCCTATTAACGCATCCATGTAAATCTGCTGACCTCTCCTGAAAGCAGCGAGCTGATGTCAGGGTGTTTACACAGAGGTGCTCACTGCAGCTCTCTGCAGGCTTTGCCTTTCCCAGATTTCCAGCATCTTTTGGGAAACATGCACTGCTGACAACCTTGGACACGGAACCACATCTCTTACAAAAGTACGTTTTACATGGAAACATGTAGGAGAGTTTTTCTGATCACCACGAGGATGTTCGTTGCATTTTATAAGTTGGAGGTGGAAGAAAATGACAAGCAAGGCTCTAAGCAGCAAGGAGGCATCCAGAGATCCATCATCTTCCATCAGGCGCAGCGGGCACCAAGATCAGGGCAACCTTGGGCAACAGGGCACTGAAATTACTTTCCCTTCCCTTAAACTAGCCTGGCTGTTGAACCCATGGGACAACCAGCACCACAGGATGCCTGGGGGAGGTCATCCCTGCAGTGCTCCTCGTGCAGACCATCCTGAGCAATGGCTGCATTCCCAGGTTTGATACAGAGAACAAATGCCTTTTCTTCACTCTGGACAATCTGCTTGTCAGAGGAGTGCTGCATATTTACATACAGGCTGCATGCAGCAAATGGCCCTTCATTGAGTGCCTCTGCAGGAAGAACTCCTGCTGCAAATTTGCAGCCCCAGCAGTGTGAGTGATTGAGTGGGCACAAAGTGGGTCCTGAAAAACCTCTCAAGCAGCACTTGATTCTGATTTCCTCTGCTGATCTCCTGAGTTGAAAGTTTAGCTTCTCTTTTGGCTTGATGTGTTCCAGTTACGTGTGCTTCAGCCGTCAATGCAGGAATGAAGGACTTTCTTTTTCCTCAATGAGTTTTTTTGACTAAGGGATCTGGAAAAATCACCGAAGAGAACAAAACAAAACCAAAAAAAACCTGGAACATGTTGCCCAAGGAGGCTGTGGATGCCCCATCCCTGCAGGCATTCAAGGCCAGGCTGGATGTGGCTCTGGGCAGCCTGGTCTGCTGGTTGGCACATAGCAGGGGGTTGGAACCAGATGAGCACTGTGGTCCTTTGCAACCCAGGCCATTCTATGATTCTATGATTCAATAAACCAGCCACCAAACATAAACAGGAACAAGGCTGTTATGAACCAAGCTCTGCTGGGGCTGCTGCAACGCTACAAAAACTGGCAAAATAGTGCCTCTTCTGAGGCTGCTGGCTTCAAGTGAGATGCTATCTGTGCAGAGATTTTGTTAACATCAGCTCTGTATCTGTCTTGAACAAAGAGATATAAATAGATTTACACCTTTCTCTCTACGGATATGATCTTATATATAGGTGTGAGTGCACGTTAAGTGTATGCACGCGTGTGAGTATAAAATATGTACATCTAGACAGAGCCATCCATCTACCGAGTGATGGGCCTATCTCGTGCTCATTCTAGTAAGGGTTTAAAAGGAATTGCCTAAATACATAATACATGCTCAGATTTTTCTTTTTAAGAGATGAGTCAAGTCAAATGCTATGATATAAATTTTTAATACCCCTATGACCTGATTTTTTTTTCCCTCTTGTGCAAGGAAGTTAACAATATGAAATGTCTTTCTGTTGTCTCTAATCATGGGCCGATTTGATAAGCTGTAATTATTATTCATATTTGAGATCTGCAGCTAGGGAGATGCAGGAGGTGTGGGGCCATGGAAATGTTTAGCTTTGTTATTATTTATTGCTGCTATGAATAAAAGAATAACTATTAGAGAGATTCTGCCAAGTAGTTTGGGCTGCAAATTTAACTGGCTTAAAAACTGTTGCAATCCATTTGCATCTTATATATTCTGGAATACTCTTTAATCACGTTTTTTGGTTCCTTACTCTATCACAGAGGTTGTAAAACTGGAAGAAATGAGAGGAATCATTTTTGTAGGCCCTATCAAAATGCATCATGTTTGTTGTTTGACCTTGGGCACTCTGTCTCCTTAGGAACACTGGAAGAAGACTGCAAGGAGTAGTCATATCACAGCTGCAGTTGTGGTTGTTACTATTCATCATCTTGCTAGACACAGCACTCAGTTTGTGCTGAGCAGAGAGAGCTGTGATCCCCGTTATTATCAATGCCCACTGCTTTACGAGTGCCTCAGCAAAGGTGGGGGTAAGCGGGAAACAGCAAACAGCATCTTCAAGAGTTATATGTGCTCAGTGTTGATTTCAGCACTGAAAAATCTATGTGTTACGGTGATTTCTTTCAGGTCTGGAACCAACGTGACACCAACCAAGGGACAGAAACAGCTGTTTTTTTAAGTGTTTTTCAAGTGATGTAAGTGCTTTGGTCTGCTCCATGTAAAGTCTTTCAAATCCGTGGGTGCATGGGTGCAAAGATATTGCTTATTTGTTCCTCTTACCCTCCTGGAGTCACAGCCAGAATTACCTTCAGTTATTATTCTATCCTGTCTCTGTAAGTATAGACTGTTCTTGGAAGAAAAACAAATACATTTGAGTACCTTCCTTTACAAAAAATGTGGGTGTCAGTTCCAGGAAAAATGCTCACTTAGAACTCATTGTTGTAGGAGACTTAGCCACATGATGGCTAGAAACACCAAAAGGAAGAGCCCTGCAATGAGAGGCCATGGCTTGAAAAATACATGGTCAGTTTCAGTCCTGAAATGCCCTGTAGAAGGAAGAACATCAGCATAATGTTTGCAAGCAGTAGCCTGCTGTGTTTCCTGATGGTTTGAAGTGGAAAAAACTCCCGAGCAAATGCCTTCTTCAGGCACTCTGGTATCCAGTCTCTACCCAAAGATCCATTAGTTGACGGAAATGTTGAAGATGACTGTAGCGGAAATGCTAAGTCACAGCTTGAAGCAGTGACGGAGCACCTGGTGGGAAGGCAGGGCTAACTCATGGGAGCTCAGCTGCATGCAATGCACCTGAGTGATTGGAAGGGCTGGAGCCACGATCCACCCCTTCCCAGACCTCATTTAAGGGTTGGCAGCAAAGGTGGTGGCATCTCTTGCTGGAGGTTCCTGCTTGTCTGAGGCCTTCTGAAGGTAAGCAGCTCTTTTCTTTTATTTCTGCTTCCATGGCTGCTGTGCTTGCATTTATCCTTGCTTGCTGCAGCCTGGGACTCTGCTACCCTGCTGTCACTGCTGTGTTTTCCATCACTTTATAGCATTACAATGGCAATGCTATGCTGAGACGACCAGTGAGCTTTTAAGAAGCTTAAGATTATTTAAGAACAATTCATTAGGGGAATTTGGAAAAAGCTATATAGTTTCAGTGCGTTTCTTTATTCTATTTCCTGAAGTTGGATCTTCTCTGTGATGTAGTCAGAGGCAATGAATTCATCTCAGAATGTAAGATATACAGATGCCTTCCAAAGAACTCTTGATGTTGTGGCTTTGCATCCCTCTGTTCATTGAAGAAGATCTTCACTTTAAGGTTGTCCACAACGGTGTGATTTCCAACAATTTCTGTGTCCTGGATCACTTTTTTTTTTTCCAGTGAGGTCTCTGCTAGGCTTCGCATCTGCTGGCTTTCTAACCCTTGTATGTTTACTACCCACCTTCACGTGGCACAGCCTCAATAAGTCTTCTGTCCTTTCTTTTGCCACTGCAGAAGTTTGAAGATGTGAGATGCAGCATATGCCATTTTTCCTTCTTGGAGATGAACAAAGTATATTGTTATGCTCAAAATGCAAAGCCTTTTCCCCCATTAAATGTTTTCTAACTGCGTAGACCAACCATCTGTTTCTCTTTCTCTTTTCCATCATTCAATTCTTTGCACGTTATTCAAATTAATTATCAATTAAGAACTGGAAGGACTGGATAATCAAATTATGGAAGGGTAAGATGGTCAAGGTACCTTATTAAGAGCCTCAAGGTATTTATTAAGACAATAAATTCCTGGTCTTTCGCTTTAGAGATGAACCTTCAGCTCAGTAAGTAAAAGCAGAGTGACATGTATCTCTTCTTGGTCATTTATTTATGAACATAGGAAATTACATTGACTAACTCCCATTCCAGACTTCAGATTGTAATCTTCTCCTCTCAGATGTCAAACTAACCCAGATAACAGTACAGCTTGAGTCTCAAGACATTCCCTGGAGAGATAAGAGAGTTTTTTTATTTCTTGTGCTGAAGTGAAGCTGGTTTATAAGGCATGAAATTAGCTGTCCTTTAATTCTATGGTTATCCTGGAAAGGAGAGGGAGTCTGTATTTGGGGTGAAGGCTGAGCAGTGCTGGCTGCTGTGCCCTTGGGCAGCTGCAGGTTTATGCAGTTTGGACCACGTTTCAGCATCCTTCTGTTGAGCAGTGCTCAGAGAGGGGAATTTATGAGGCTTGGCAGCATGGTTGGCATGTGGAGAGCGCCTGGGGAAGACGAGGATAGAGGAGAGCTGATTGTGCCCTGTGTGATACCTGAGAGATTCTGGCTCTGATCATCAGCACAGTCTGATGTGTCTAAACCTTTTCTGGAGTAGTCCCTCTGGCTTTTTGACCTCTTATTTTATGTGTAAACACATTATGTGTTTACAAAGGTAGCAGCTCATCCTCAGGAAAGAAGGCAGAGATGAACCAAAATTCAGGGCTGGAAGAGATGACGTGGAGCCCCAAGGGATGAAGATCACCTATCCCACTCCCGGTGACCAGGTTGCCACTGGGGTTTATTTGATTGCTTTCATTTTAAACTGGAGTTTTACTGATGGGTCTGAAAACCGGCTTTGAGACTGTGCCAAAAGCACAGATGCCCTGTAAGTCCCCTGCCCTCTGGGGAAGTGTCTTTGAGGGGCTGGAGCTTCTATCAGTTGGGACCCTCGGGTCTCCTGCAGCCAAGAATATCATTGGGTAGTTAACACAAATGGCTGTCACCATTTTGTGCAGTTCTGATGAAAACTCATTTGCTTTGATATCATTCCATCCTTTTTTTTTCCCCCTTCTCTTCCATTACCCCCATCCCCTGCAAAGCAAAACTCATCAGAGCCCTGTAGCCATCACAGCCTGCAAAGCGTCCTCTTCACATTTCTCCTAACGCAATTGCACATAATTAAGCAGTACATTTACATGTCAGACTAAGCCCACTGTCCAAGCTGCTCGTTCTGCTTTGTGCAGCGCTGTGCCAGGCATCCTCCAGAAAGGATGCAAATCATGGCACAGAAGACATATTACAAGTGGCATACAAGATCTGTGCCCACTTTGCCCATTGTGTCAAGAAAACAGAAATGCTTGTCAAAATACCAGCTCGAGTAGGAGCTCGCAGCTTCTGAAGGAATAAAAGAACCATGTTGGCAAGCACAGGACTAGACAGGCAGATGTCCTCCTCTCCACCCACTAGAATTTTATTGGCAATTGAGTTAAAAACCTCTTTGCATATGAAAGTAACGGAGAGGCGCTGCTGTGGCCTTGCTGGCAGGAGACTTGGCTGCAAAACCAGTGAGACATTTGACAAGGAAGCAATATGTTAGCAACGTCTCTTCATCCGTGTTATCAGGGCCAAATTGCCACGGCACTTGCAGCCATGTGGAGGCATTAGATGCAAAGTGTTAGACGCCCTGCCATTCTTCCTCATCATTTTCTCCTTTCTCTCTTTTCCTTTTTCAGCGCAGCCTGGTCCTGACACTTCTTTTCAACTGTCTCTGGAGCCAGTCCTGCCTTGTACTGCTGTGTGTCCTTAGAAAATAAGTTGCCAGGTGCTGAACACCCACAGTTTGGAGTGATCACTCATGGTAATACATGGTTCTGTTTGTTTTTTTTTTTTCTTCTACATTTTTCTATAGAAGCAATTGCACGTTCATGCTTTTCTTTCAGAGGTCACGGTTCCCACTGGATGAATGAGAGGAATACAGGCTGGAAAAGTCTTTCCTTCCATTGAATCCTTACAGCAGAACTTATAACCCAATTTAGTTTTCTCCATAGTCTTTAGATTTGCATGGTCCCCTGAATATCTGCAGTGGAAAGCTGAATTCCCTGCAGCAGACTCAATAACCTTGCAGTGCCAAGCTATGGGTGTCTGCAAATTGCCGCGTATTCAAACGTGCCTGTGGATCCCCAGAAGAAAGGTGCTGTAGAGCAATGCACAGCAGTCTGAATGAGCAGGGGAGTGTAGCTATGTCAGCAGTCTATGGGTTGGTTTTGGGCACCTGTGTATATGAAGTCTGCAGCCAAACTGCTGTTCTTATCAGGTTGGAGGGAAGGATGAGGAATGCTCTAGGAAACCTGCCCCATCTCTCAACCAGCCATCACACCCTCCCAGAAAAACAAGCCTAATGATGCAGCAAGACAGAGTTTCTCCTCATTCCCTCCTTCCTATTCTCTTCTAAGGATCATTGGGTTTAATAAGAAGTTGCAAGCTGCTGGAATCACATTTTGCTGTCCGTACAGCTTGGAGATGAACAACTCTTTGATTAAGCATCAAAATATTATGGAAAATTTCTATATGGAACCAAAAGAATGAATCTGTGGCAAGAAAGCTGGAGGGCATCCTGCCACCTCTGCAAAGTGCTCCTGACCCTGGCGCATGGACAGCACAAGCTACACTAACTGTGCACAGGGCAGTGTTGAGGCAATGTATGATAAGGCTCCTTGTGAAGGTGAACAATCTCTTCTGAATGAAACTCCAGTTTGTGCAAGAGGTGCATCTCATGCCCACCCTGAGCTTTGGAGCTCATCTTCCCTCGTGGCCAGCAGTGAGTTTGCATGCCATGGCAAGCAAGGCCCTTGGCACAACTGCAGTGTGTAAGCTGGAGATGCACACTTTTGCTCAGGTTGGCACAGATTGCTCTCCTTGCAAGTTTTCCCAGCTTGCCTGCCTGCCCCGGGTGGTACAGACACATCTTCCTGCCTCCCTCTGCTCCCTGGCCCCTCTCTGGCTTGTTGAGTCATTGCTCCAGTCTTGAGTGAGTTCTAGGCAATTTCTAGGATGAGAAAGCAAGCTCTTCTCATTGCCTCAGGTGAGATTAAACATCACATTTTGCTATGATACTGGGGACAGATTGGCTGGTTGAGAGTGCCATGGAATTAGTTTTACCATAATTATCAAATCCCACCTGGCAATTTCTTTCTGTTTCTCCCTGTTCCTCTGGTCATCTCTTCTGAATATGGACTGGTTGCTTCTTGCCCCTATGTCCCCAGCCCAGACACAGCAATCTCTTCATGTTGACTGAAGGTGTTGAAGTTGGTGCATCACCCTGCTTCCTGAGCTGTGGTGCACCTAAATATCAGCTGTTTGTTGTGTGCTGAATTGTATGCATACAAAATGTGCAACCCTTGGGCAAGGTCTAGGGTCAGAGCCCTTTGGTTCCTCCTTGGTTTGGGGAAAGAAGCCCCAAGAGCCCGCTGGGCTCTGAGTTCAGCAGCAAGCCACAGGCAGTGCCACAGCAGGTCAGGCCCATGGCTGGCACCTGGATCACATGGCTGCAGCTGTGTTCAAGAAAACTTTATAGCAGGCTCATGGCTTTCTTTGAGTGCGTTTCCAAACACAGTCCTGCCAGCCAGAAATTCCTGGTTGCACCATCTGGATTCTGTGAAGGGAAAGAAACAAGGGTTGCCCTTTGAGATGTGGCAAGAGGAAGGAAAGAAGCTCTGGCAAGGGTCCCACCTTTCTGAGGTTGTCAGTGAAGGAGTTCCCAAATGCTTCTGCCATTCCACTGAGCTTCTCCAAGTACCTGGGCAGTGCTGCCAGGTGAGTCTTGCTTTGCTGCATACATGGATCCAATGGATTCTTATATCCTGCGCAGCGTGTTGCAAGGGAAAATGCCTGCTGAATGTTATAACCAGAGATGTTGTTTCTTGAGCTGTTGGTGAAGCTGTACCACTGTATTGCAGAGCTGTTGTATCTATCACTGCAAACACGCATCCTGTGCATTTTTCCAGGGTAAGGAGTGCAACCACAGTTTCATGTTTTTATTTTCCAATTCTATGCAGTAATCAACAGAATAGTTACATTTCTGTTGTCGTGTTTCTCCTACGTTGTCAGGAACATTTCCAGCCTGGGATCCAGGAACAGAGCACCTGAGATGTGCAGCCCAATTTTCTTTCTGTTTCAGCCATATAAATTGCAGACACGACCTGAAATATCACCTCATCCCTCGGCAAATGGGCACCAAGTCGCTCAATTCTTACTCTGCTCAATAGGTTACTCTGCTCTCAAAACAAGGCAGGAAAGGGGTGGTCAGAGGTGTTACCCCTGCTCTGTGTGTTTTTGCCTCAGGCTGGAAGGGAAAATATTATCTACTTCAAACCTTCAGATGAACGTGGAGGAACAGGACCAGAATCAGTTGCAGCAGATAGGGCTTTCCCAGGTATGTGCAGTATGGGAAGGTCCAAAAGGTGTCATCTGGCTTGGGGTATGTTTAAAGATAGGAGAAAGGGGCTCAGAATGACTGAGGAATTTCATGTGAAACACAGCAGTGAGAAAATCTCTTTCAACTGTGCTGGGGGATTTTGTGGTGGAGACTAATGAGGGGGAACATTCACTGCTCATACTTTCCCCTGTAGATGCAATCCTTAGAGAGGACTGTGCGAGTCTTCTGTGTGATTTTTAGTCAGTAAAACATCTGTTAGAGCCTGGTGATGCTTCCTCCTGGTGCAGGTCTATGGTAGAAGCTGGAGTTCCCACAGATTCAGCTCCCAGTACATTTGTACAAGATGAATCCACGTGGTTGTGCAGATAACCCTGAACATACTGTGATGTGATGGTGAAAAGGAAGCTCTTTGCCCAGGCCTACCCTGTCATGTGCAGGATCTGTGGGAGGATGTGCTTGTGAGGACCTCATCCAGATACTGTTAATGATAAGAATGGAAAAATGAGTCTCATCTCCACAGGATCTGACCCACAGGGTTGTGCCAAGTCTCCAGATGCTGACTGCTTAACAGGCTTTTGGGTACCAGACTTTGGCTTTGGAGATGCTTTAGTGCAAGAAGGTGCCTTCCCTGCATCCCAGTGGTTTGGAGAGGCTGTTATTCCAACGAGGCATAGCTTTTCCACCAAGGTGCTTGAGTAGAAATGCTGGGAAGGAAACCAGGAATGCCAAGAGATCTCTTGGAGTTAAGTTGGCTGTAGGATATGAAGCACATGTCTCTGGCCACTCTGGTTGTTATTGCAATTCACTGCCATGCTGCTCTTCACAGTACAGAGCATGTAGTGAAACACAAGTGTATTAGAAAGTTTGCAGTTGATTTTTTTCCATGCCCAGTTAAGTTCTAACCAAGCATGGGAACCTTATTTTCCACTTTCCAGTCCAAAAGTCCCACCCATCATAAAGCTATGCATATCCCCATCCCAATGGCCTGTGTTCAGCTGGAGCATCCCATCAGCATCTGGAGGAAAGCAGCTGTTAAAGCCCTCGGTGTAGAAATGTTCAATCATAACATCAGGAACGTGTGTGAATTAATAAAAGTGAACAGTAAATCCTTGCCATTTTCTGGAGGAAAAAAAAGGCCCCTGTCATGGAAAGCCATGCTTTCCATAGGCATTTTTGTATTTTTTTGTGCTTGACAGTTTATTTGTGGTATCAAAGGCTCAAGTCTCTCCTGATAATTTCTTCTGTCCAGGGAATAAGCATCTGTTCTTTCTGATTGTGGGTCACTTTTCTCATGCGAAGCTTGATTAAGACTTGCATGTCAAGGTCAGAAATGAGGATGAACTTTTATTTTTCATCTAAAAAATAAAAACAAGAAGCTGTAAAAGAGAGAATAACATAGATTTGTAGTGGGGATGTGTAGTGTGCTTTTGTTGTGAGTGTTTATGATGTAGAGAAGAGTCAACTGTAGCGTTCTAATGCATTAATTGCTCGTTAGTCACTAGGTTTATGCATTTTTGCCAGGAAAGAATGGAGATATTTGGATGAAAAGTGGTTTATTAGGAACAGCAGGAAGACTAGATGTTTAGAAAGGGGAGGGTGAACGCGATGTGGTTGAAGCATTAAAATAGAGAGTTCCAGCTAAAATAAAGTGTGCAGTTATCAATGGGGCCCTGAGATGGTTGTTGGTCAAAACCAGTTTTGCACAAACATTAGCTGCTTTTGGAGTTCTTGGTCTTGGAGGTGACATGGCTGCAAAGTGCCATGGCTTTCAGGTTGGTACAACCCAGGAGTGTGCTGGATTGCTCATCTGCTGCTTGCAAGGCTGTGAAAAGAACTGTCTTTGGAAGGAAAAAAGGCATTTCTGAAATACTTACCATATTTAAAAGGCACTTCTTATTTTCTTTCTGTAAAAGGGTGTATGTCTCTGATGGCCTCCAAAGAGAGTATGGGCTGAACTCCATCCTCTTTCGTCTGTGTCCTGGAGGTGTTCTCAGCCCTGCTTCCTCCACCTCTGCACCTGATGTCCTTGCCAAGCACGTTAGGAAGAAGCTCCAGCATACACCTCAAAGGTAGGTAGCTGCAAACGCTGCTGATGAGCTGCCTCGGTGCTTCCCTTCTGCTCCTGCCTAAGATGTGAAGATCATTCCCCCCCATCAGTCGCACTGAGGTCCCAGAAGAGGATCTCCCCAGGTCCCTCCCGTACTGATGAGCTGCTCCAGCAGCACATATGGTTTGTCCCCATGTATCTCCCTAACCCTAGGATCTGCAGTAGCTAAGTGAGATACGGTCTGCCTATCTGAGAGATCCAGCAGAAACAACCTAGCCTGTGGGAATCGGTGTTCTGCTGCTACCCCAGTGCACTTCATCAGCTGATGATCGAGCTTTGCTTTGCATACATATGAAAAGTTAACTTGAGCCAGTTTGCTTGCCTTCCACACTGAGCTCACCCTGGCCAGCAGTGAGCTCAGAGCCAGATGATGTGCTGCATACACACAGGCTGCCTGCACCAGGGGCTGTAGCAATGGTCAGCAGGCAGCATCCCAGCTGCTGCTGCTGCTGGTGGGGTGCTGCAAGGCTGAGAAAGGAGAAAACTCCTTGCTGGGCTGTGTGAATTCAGCTGTGGGTCAGCGTCCAGCCGGGAAGCGGGCAGTGCCCTCAAACAGCCAGCATGGATTAATTATTGAATAGATGGCTGTGGGTACCTCAGCCACAGTTGATACCATGCATTTTTAATCACTGCAACACGTGTTGCCACGCAGTGGGGCAGGTCACCCTGCCAGGAGATGCTGCTCTGCATCTCCAGCCTCCTGTGGCTGTCAGGGTCATCCTGGGGAGCAGAAGGGACCCAGGTGAGTGCCTCTGTTCATCCCAGGGGTCGTATCTCCTGCCTCTGTGATCTCCCTCTGACCTTTGCTTTTACAGACAGGGAAGATGATCCTATTGATCTTATGTGGATTATGATGTTCTGCACATTGCCCTGAAACCTGCTAATTGCACATGCGGCTATTCATAGTGTCTCAGAATGGGAGTCAGAGATTTCTGATGGTGAGGCAGATTATCTGCAGACATGTCCATGGAGCTGAAGGGCATCGTTTGGGCATGAGCAGGAGCTGCTTGTGGCACTTGTGCATTTTCCTTGAGGTGACAGTATGGAACATTTCAAAGTGGACATTTTCTGTCCCGTTCAGATGGAGCAGGCCTCCCAGAGAAGATATAGATGTCCCATCCCTGGAGATATCCAGAGCCAGGTTGGATGGGGCCCTGGGCAGCATAAGCTTGTGGGGGCAAGCGGCCCATGGCAGGGGAGTTGGGACTGAGTGGGCTCTGAGATCCCCTCCAACCCAACCATGCTATGATTCTATGATTTTATGATTCTATGGCTCTTCTATTCTATGACTCTTTGAGCAGTGGAGTTCAGTGGAGAGATAACTGAATGTAGTCAAGTGTTTGTACTGCAGTCCTGGTCAAACTGGTTATACAGTGTTAGTACAACTTGACTGACAATCTCTGTTGGCTCCTCTCAGCATTTTTTTTTTTTTAATGTAGGTACTAAACACTAAACCAACCAGCTAAAAGCTCATCTTCTGCTAAACAGTGCATTTGTTCTGCTACACTTGCTCCTTGTATGTCCAGTGTAAGCTCTGTGTGCATCCTTTCCCTTCCCTGAGAAAGGAACTCAGTGTTAGTTGCATTCAGCCACTGAAATCTGGAGTAAAGAGCAATCTTATGTATTATTTTCTTAGCTATTGCTACACAATTTCTGCTGCTTTTCTCTTTGGTCCCAGATGCCTCTGGGTTATTCGTTCCTTTACTGACTTTTCTGTAGATGAAAGGAGAATCACTGGACTGATTTAGGCCATACTTGAACTCTTCAATGCCATTAAATATGGTTGCAGCTGCATCAATCCATTGTCCTGAGTCTAAACTGCTGCTGCAGCTGTAGCACCTTGCAGAATAAGATATTGCCTCATCACAGATGCAGCCCACTGAGTCCCTCAGTGCAAAGGGGGATGTATCTTTTCCATGCCTTGGGTTAAGTGTTCGCTAGCAACAGCCTGGAGCACTCATTCAGAATATTTTAAGAGCATCTTTCATGCTGTCTGAAGCACCTGATGGTTCACAATTACTCCCTAAAGTGGGAGTAATTGACTGCAAGATTATTCTGTACCTCCTGAAAGAAAAGCAAAATGGCTGTGAATGTGACAGGGCCTCACATCTACTCTGTGGTGTTCATTGAGTCTTTTGGTGTAAAGTAGCCCATGCCATGCAGGTGGCACCAGGCAGCACTTCAGCACTGGAACTGTGAGCTGGAAGAAAAGGATCAAAGTCTTTGGAGGCTGGAAGCCTTGGAGATCTGTAAGAGCAGCATTTGTCTTCAGGCAGTGAGTCCTGGAGATGGGTCTTAACAGGAAAAACCTCCTGTGAGAGTACCAGGGGAGTTCCCATGGACTTCAAAGGCTGGCTGCTGTGGTTGTAGGCTGCATGCAGGCCATGATGACCTTATGAGTAGTGTACAGTCATCTGGGATCTTTCCAATTGCTGGAAGATAGATTCCAGAGCCTCAGCGATATGTTAGACATTGTCTGTATCTTCAGGATATTCAGACCAGCTTCTGATATACCTAGAAGCTACGAGACTGTTTTTTTTTCCCAGTCAGCTGCTTGCCTCCTTCCCCTAAATCATCTCTGAGTGTGACGTTCAATCAGACAAGGCTCATAAAGGATTACAAAACCTTGCTGAAAGACAGAATTCCTTGTAAAATCAAGAAGGTGTGTAAAAAGAAAATAGGTGGATGTAGTGAGAGAATCAAAAGAAGAGTGTCTCAGCTGAGAAGAAAAAAACCTTGTTAGTAGAGGTGCGTGCTTAACATGGAAGGAGAGGCATTCATTGATGAGGGTGGACAAAGAGAGAAGAAAGGACGCCTTGATGATATGCAGAGAAGGTAAATCACAAGCTGATCAGCTACATACCTTCTTCATCCAATGTGCCATTAGCCCGAGCAACCCAAAGCCAAGCATCACTGAGGGTAGAAGTGATGCTGAGATCCAAAATTGGCTTTGCAGAATCAATGGCAATGGAGAATCCCCATGTTTTTAAGCAAATAAAACTCGCTGGTTTTTGAAAGGGATCTGAGTTGTGATTTAACCTCTGTAATCTTTAGGTACAGATTACCTAGTAGCTGTCTCAGGCAGGGCTTCCTTGGGTGCATCTTAAAGTAAGATGGTGCTGCTCAGAGAGAGCAGAAGCACTCGCTCCCGTGGAGCTTTGCATTTAGATCGACAATGTCTTTGCTTCTCTTAGCTAGGCCACAAATGGTTATGCATGCAATCAAATGAGATGACATGCTGCAGGATTGCAGGCAGCAGCATCATGGCTCTTCATGTGATGTTGTGTGCATGCTTTGACCATCCGATTCACAAGACCATGCATTGCTAAATAAACTCTTTTTACAGCAAAATATGATGTATGAATGATGTGTGAGAGCTGTAAAGAGTTGGTTAGCCCCCAGAGTGGTAGTAAGGTAGTTTGCTGGACCTCCATGAAGCTCTGGCACTTTACAGCCATCCCATCGTGCTTTTTCTGAGGAGCATGCCACTTGGGCTGTCTTATCATCTCACCGAGGGGCAACTTCTTGAGAACAAGCTTCTCTGCGAAGCACCTGTTTGCCTGGCCGATGAAAGTACACTTGTCATGTAGCACTCCTTTTATCTTAAGATCTTTCTCTTCTTTTCAGGATAATGCCTTTATTATATGATTTAAAGAGATAAAGAGTGTAAATAAGCCAGCTGTGATTTCTGTCACTTGGAAGGAGCTCTTACTTGGCCATGTAGCTCACTAAAAATGCTTACTCTGATTTTTTTTTTTTTTCTATTTTTTACTAGAGATAGGCCCCTAAGCAATGCTGCTGATTAGAATGTGCGTAGCAGCCTTCAGATTTCCTCTGAGCTTCAATTTCTCCTTTAAAGCAGGTTATGAATTATTAAGGAGGGAGATTACCTTAACTGGAATGTATGTGGCTGTTTCATCAGTGAAGTCGGGGATCGCTCTGAGGAACGGACAGGTTTCCCGTGGAGGTTTAGAAACCTGAAACTGTAAAGCTCTCTTTGCTTTCCCCACCTCTTACGGGAAGCCTGCAACAGCTTACAGAAACTTCGGCTCCTCATCACTCCATCCTGCTCTGGACTGGATAAAAAAATCTTCAGGTTGGATGTTTTCATTTTTGTTTTTTAATAACTTCCTCCCAAGAGCTCTACTTGCTCTTGCATTATTATTATTATTGGGTGGAAGCAAAGGTTTATTTTACCTTTATTTTTATTAAAATCTATTAAAGTATTTAATAGCCTTATTAAAATCCATTAGGGCCTCCCTAAAGCAGGGCAACTCCTGCTTGCTGCGGAGTCCAGCTGGATGCAGCACTGAGGTGCCCCAAAGTTAAGCTCTTAGCAATGCTTTTTCTTGCCCTACTTGTCTTAAGAGTTGTTTGCTGGAGCAGGGCCATGACCCATCTCAACTCTCCCATGAATAATTTCACCAGATGCCCCTAGAGTTAAGGGAATTGGAGGGGATGAAGCATCCCCATAACTTTCCTGAGAGAGAGGTCACTAAAGTGAAGGTACAGGGATGCACATCCACTGGGGCAGAGTCCAGAACCAGCCACAGAACACCCCTTTCTGGGGGAGCTGGCATCCCTTCAGCTTCCAGTGACCAAACCCAAGGATGGACAGTGCAGATATTACTGCGTACCCACTGTCCTTTCTCAGCCGCTGTGTTGGAGCTGGCAGATATCTCATTGAGCTAGCAACACGATTTCCCATTTGTGGCAGCTGGAAGAGTTGTGAAAGTCAAGGAGATAGCTTCAGACAGTGTTGCTTTCAACAACTGGTGTATCAAGAAAGAAACATCTGATTGCACACAGGCATAATATTAGGTGCTTTGAGTGTGTCTTTCTTTTTTCTCCTTAAACGTGGTTTGCAAATTCCACCTGCATGGGGGAACTGAGGAGGAGGGTCATGGTAACTTGGCTCATAAGCAGGTCTTTTGCATCCTGCTTGCTACTGCATTAGGTGCCTGTGCTCCTTTGGGCAGGTGAACACCAATCTTGTTGCCCACCTGCCCTTTCCCAGACTTCTTCCTGCCCCCCTAGGTTCTGGACAGGCTTTGTACTGCAGTGGAAATAAGGTACAAGACCAATAAATAAGGACCAATGTTGGCAGCACTGAACCTCTTGCACGCCCCTCTTCAAGCACTCATATGTCTCCACTCCAAACTCTCTGGATCACCTTCTGAATTCATAACTGAGATGAGCATTGGACTCTGCATTAAGTAGAAGCTGTCCCTTGGGTCTCATAGGCGATGGTAGGAACATCTCAGTTCCTGAGTTTATATTCTCATAAATCTTGAAGAAGGTGATTTTTCCTTTCTTTTTTTTTTTCTTCTCCTCCCTCTCTCTCTCTCCCTTCTTTAATTACCAGCCACAGGCATGGCACTGATAAACAGCACTGTGCCAGGCATGCTCTCCTTGTCTTGTCCTGAGCATGGATCCTGCCCTGCCAGCTGTGCACCAGCGTGGCACTAACAGCAGGTGTCCTTGCAGAATTGCCAAAAACCCATCCCTATGGAGATTACCGAGGGCTCAGTTATGCTCCACAGGGATGGCAACACAGTGACAGCAAACAGGACTGCAGATTATTTGCAACTCCTCTCCTTTGTACAGCTAAGTTGGCGCCAACACAGCGGTAGCAACATGGGATCCAGGGAGGACCCACGACCTCTTCTCTGCTAAATCCATTCACCCCTTGGGATTTTTTTGGGAGAGCAAATATTTTATGCTGACAGTGTCAATGGCTGGTCACAGCACCCTTCTGGGCAGCCTGTGCCCAACATCAGCCAACCAAAGGCTCAAGTGAAGAGCTACCAAGGCTGAAAGCTATGAATTATTGAGTGGCACTTTGTTCATGCTGCTCTGCTCTGCACCTCGTGTGGGTGGGTGTAGAGAGAGATACATTTGACTGCGGGCCCATTTAGAATTACTTTTCATGGTTTTATGTTCTTCCTTTGCATTAAAGCGTTACGACACTGCAGCTGACCACTAAAACCTAAAACCACCCGTAAGAAAATATACATTATATGAAGCAAAGAAAAAAAAAAAAAAAGAAACCCACAACTTGGAGAAATTAAGTACTCTGGAGCGAAGCACAGTATAAAACAATAGGAACTATTATAAATCACACCAGACCAACAGAATCAGCATACCAATATCTGGTTTGCCAGCACGTACTTAACTCAGATAAAAATAAACTGTTCTTGGAATGAACCCCTGCTTTGATTTGTATCTTGCAGTCCAAGTACACACAAGAAGGATGTAAAATCTGCTAATATAAATATCGCTGGTCTCAAGCTTTTATCAGATGTTTTGTACCAGGAAAGAAAAGGCTCTGTTTTCTGCTCAGGTAATTATTGTGTTCCTCTGAGCCAAGCTCCCATGTTTCCTCCTTTCTCAAAGCCATAATCCTGGGTGTGGGCCCCACGCTGAATTACCCCAGTGCTCTGTGCCAGAGAGCATCTCCAAGCCCTGCACCCACCCAGGCTCAGAAAGGTTGGGAACTTCTAGAGCAAGCCTGGCAGCACAGATGAGCCACAGTCTGGAGTGAGAGCACCTTGCATAGGGCTGAGCATATTCTGTGGCCAGGCCCAATGGGTGCAGGAGGGGATGATGGGCTTTGAGGAGAGATGCTTGGGAAATGCCTATTGCTGGTGAGGTGGGAAGAGATCCCATCTCCTTTTGCGAAGCCGAGGCGCTATCTCATTTCCCATCACGTGTGCTGACGACAGAGAGATGCTCCCCACCAGGCTGGAAGTGTAGTGTCTGAGCACCCAGGACAGACACATGTCCCTCAGCTGTGGGATCTGGTGCTTGCGTCTCATGTAGTGTGACAGAGGGAATGTTGCTGAGCTGCCGGCTTTGTGAGTGCTCACTTCTTTCTTGCTTGATATCGGGCAAACAATCTGTGATTAATAACTTATTCTGCAAATTTGGCCTCTGTGGATGAAATCTAATTATCCAAGATGTAGGCCAGCTAGGCATTGGAAACAGCACACGAATCGAGTGTTTTCTAGAGTTCTCATTTACCCTTTGTCATCTCATTTTCCCCAGACAGGCAGTTGGGATGGCAGGGCTTGTACAGCAGCCACACCTCAAGGTACGTGGATGTCAGTCTTTCTCCTACACTTCAAAATTACCTGCAGGGCCCCTTGCTTCATCTGTGCAACTGTCCGTGTCTTGCCTGGGGCAGGCGCTGTTTTACCCCTGGCAACATAGCAGCTGTAGTCATTGCCTTTCTGGTCCTGCCCAGTTTCCCAGAGATGCCCCTCACCTCAGTGTTCTTGTCACTAGGATGGCAAAAAGAAGGTTTTGCATTTTGATACAGGTGCACATGTACATGCAGCTGGAGCTGCTTCTTGTCCAACATGGGGACATCAAGTGTCCTTGGAACAGCCCAAGCACCTCGAGTGTGTTTGTTGGAGCCCTCAGCTCTGCTCCAAGCTAGTCCTATGGGTCTTCATGGGAGTTTAGTGGTTGACAAGATCTTTAGTCTCGTGTAGTACTGGAAATAACATAAGCATCATTACACAGACACCTCCTGGCTCCTGGATAATTTAATCTGCTCAGCCCTTTACAAAAGGCTACAATCAACCTTCAATTGTGTATCTGGGAAATAATGCACATGCAATGCTCCAGAGACAGACCCACAGCAACTCTGCAGAAATGCAAGTGCTGACCACTCTGAAAAACACCACTTGTAATTTATTTATACAACAAACACGTTCTCAACAATTCCTGGATGCCCAGGCTGGAAAACTACAGTTTAAATGTTGTGGGATAAAATAAAAATCTTGTCTGTTTTCCCTCTGAAGTCTGCACTGCCAGGACATTGGACTGGCACACCTCAGTAAGAGCTCAGTTTTATCCTCTTCTGTTGAATGTATGCATTATTGTACTTATTTTCTTTTTGAAAGGCTGTAGGCTACTTGGAGAGTGCAGGCAGGACTGGTTTCTCTTTTGTGCACTCCTACCTTGCTCTATGGCTCACTGGTGCTGGATTTCCAAGATAATTCTCTCCTGAGTTTCTGCCCAAGTTTTTGCTCAAGAAAGTGCCTCCAGAGGCTCTAGCCTGGGATGGGGAGGGATATCCTCTTTGGGTCAGGGAATACTGGCATTGCTGAGGCAGAATTTGCTTTCAGTGGCTTGTCTTATTTGCTGCCAGGCAGAACAGCTCGGCAATGTCAAGGCACTGATGATGCACACGTCTCCTTCCCAAGGCTTTAATTGCCAGAAAATATGCAGAAAAATGCCTTGGTTCTGTTAGAACCACCTTGGAAGTAACATGATCAGGCTGCAGAGCTGGTGTTCCTTTGTCAGTCTTGATGACTTCCCTTTTTTGGGGGGATTTATTTTTGAGGCTTGCGACTTTCTGTCAAAAGCTGAAGGAAAATCAGGCTGTATCTCTGGTGCTGGTGACAAAACGCATCTCTCTTGGGTTGAACAGGATGGGGGGAGAAACACAGACAAGTGTGAAATGTTGTGGATCCACATCCAAAACAAAGAGATCAGTCACACAGTGCGCAAAAGTCCTGGTTTGAACCCAAACCTCCTGCTACTGTAAGGCTATCAAGAACCCCTTGACTGTTTTGAATCCTGTCCTGATTAGTAATGATGTTTTTAATTGAAATTTCAAGGTTCATTACTGAACGCAGATTAATTAAATTGCAAGGAGAGATAATGAGAAATGTTCCCCTTGGACCCATAAAGGATGGCACGTGGTCTAGCAGGATGCTCACGGCCCAACCCGCAGCTGCTTTCCCCAAAGAGCATCTTCCAGAGGGGGAGTCTGGCTTGCACAGGGCTGACATACGTGTCCCTCCTGGCTCTGTGAATGCTGAACATTGGCTGAACACTTGGCACCTTGGAAATCAAACCAGCATTGTCACTGAGTCAGGCTTGTTAGTTTTGGGGCTGTCCTTGCTAAGGGAGAGGTTTGAAACTGGTGGGTTTCTCTGGGGACGTGATAATTGCAAACCAAGGCTGTGATCCTGAGGTTTGCTATGATGGTGGTTGGGTGCCGGGGGGCTGTGTGACATGGCTTGCTGGCTATGGGTGTACTCAGGAAACTCTGCCCTGCAGAGCCGATGGGCTGGATGCCCCTCATGCATCAGCTTTCTTGGCCTCAAATTCCAGCCAGATTGAGTCACTTAAAATCATGGAATCGTGGAGTGTCTTGAGTTGGGAGGATCTTCAAGATTATCTGGTTACAACCATCCATTCCAACCATTCCAACTTCCACCACCTCTTTCCTGACAACCTCACCAACAGAGACACAGCTGTCCAATGGCCAGCTCTGCTCTCATGGGAACAAAGAGAGACCTGGCACAAGCCACACTGCAGGGCTCACAGCCAGGCCTGCCACAGCCATGGGAGGAAGGAGGGGAAGATAGAGAGAGCCTATCTGCCGTCTCTGATCAATGAGGAGGACGGCAGTGAGCAGATTGCAGAAGGCATGAAGAGCAGCACAGTCCTCATGAGGTCTTTGCAGCCTTTGTTTGCGACATATTTTCTGGAGGGGTCTGTGAAAATTAGAAAGCGAGGGCTTTAATTGGGCTCAGATGGACCCTGGTAGAATTTCTTCTGACTGCAATATGATGAAGCAGAAAAAAAACAGCGCTGAAGATATTATTTCCTGGAAGATTTTCTATTTCTGTCAGATCTTACTTGCTAGCTTTCTTTCCCTTCCCTGGAGGACGAGCTCTGCTTTCATACACTAGTGGGTTTTTATTTTGGCAAAAAAAAGTGTGGGTTTTGGCAGAAAAAAGAGACAGTACATCAATGAAGAAGGAAAACCATTTTTTTTTTCCTTTTTTTTTTCCCAAATGCTTCAAAGCTACCAGTTAAGGGTTTCCAAAAAGCTTTGGAGTAGAGACCGAGTGCTAAAGAGAAGGGAATTGGCTCGTATCCTGAATGACTTTCATTTTTTGCTTGAAAAAGCCACCGAGATCTGTTATTGTTTGTGTAGACCACTGTGCTGGAGACTCCCCACTGAGGGATGGGGTTATTTTGTCCAGATATTGCACGCAGCACAGAGAAACACTGACACGAATAAACCCATCTAAAAACAGGCACACACTTGGAGACTGGAAATGCAGTGGAAGTTGTGCAGATCCTGCCCTACTTGAAAAGCTTTTTTATGGGACTGATGGCCCAAAAGGGTGACAAGCACTGTGCACATGGCTGGGTGCTCCCCAGCTCCCTCTGCTCTGTAGGGTGCAGGCGGTGTCAATGTCCCTGTCCTGCAGGGCTCCCCAGGAGGTGGGAGCAGCTCCTGCCACAGTGCACCAGGAAGCCTTGAAATTAAAATTCTTTCATCCCTTTTGTCCACGAAAGGATTGTACGATCTTTTAACCAGCTCGTTTTATGTTAATGATCGGCATGAAAAGAGGCTGCGGTCTGCCCTGTTTGCATTTCCAGAGATGGGGTATTAGGGAGGGGATAACAGCACCACCCTCTGTGTCTGTGAGTTGCAAGATCCTCCTGCACAAAGTGCCACCTGGGAGCAAATTATTATCATCACAAATGCTTTCTTCTGACACAGACCTCACAGATCATCAGGACTGCCTTCCTGATCTTTCTTTATTTTTCCCCTTTCCCCACAGGTAGGCGCATCCTCACATACCCTGCTCAGTATCAGCCGTGACATGGGGCAGACCCTGCTGCCAGCTCTCAGCTGCAGCTGCATTCATCCCCACTGTGCATCCCATACCTGCTGCAGCCCGGTGAGCCTGAGAGGGCTGAGGGCACCGTGCCAGCATCACAGCATCACTGGGAGGGAAATTCGTGCAGCCTGTGCCTGCGTGTTTGCAAACGGCCATCGCAGTGCTGTGCATAACACTTAAGCTGAATGAGAGACTAAAGAAAGATGAAATGGAGACGGATGCCCCTATTTGCATCTTCTCCTTTCCTTTCCCGGAGCAGTTTGCAGGCAAGCCGTTGGCCTGCCAGGCCCTGTGCAGTGAGGATTTTTATCCCTGAAGTTTGCTTTGTTTCCAGTAGGCCTCTTAATTACAGCAAATTAAAAATTAAAAGAGAGGACAGGCAGTGAGCGGTGGGTAAGCATCGTCAACAGCTGCATGTGATGCAAGCTCCGTGACAGAGCGACTGGCTCCAGAGATTGCATCTGTGCTGAAATAAAGGCAGAGTTAAAGTCGCGGGAGAACCAGAACCAATTTAGCTCCTTTGTGAATAATTAGCCCCAAACTTTTTTTTTGTTTTTGTTTTTGTTTTTTGACTGTTTAGTCAAAATTTACTGTCTTCGTGGGGAAGAATGAATTATTCTGAATCTGCCCAGAACTTCTGAGAGCAGAGGGTTCCGGGTTGAAGCCCCCCATCACCTCGTCTCTCGTGCCCATCACGTCCTCAGCCCTCACCATCAATGGGGAAACTGGATGGGATGGGGCTGCCTGTGTTACCGGGGAGCACCTGCCTGTCCCCATGCTATCTGCTGGGCTTCCTGAGCAGCAGGGTCGTGCCTTCAGTGTGAGAGCTGCCTTGTGGCAGCCCCAGCACACCCGAATGGCACTTTGAAGAGTGGAGCTTTCAGGGAGCAGCTGTGGATATAAAAATAAAAGCAGCAGGGAGCAGGGTTATTGGTGTCAGCGGGAAACACGCGCTGAAGTAGGGACTGGAGCATGGATGAGTCTCTGTTTTGCTTTTCCTCCCGGCATCTCAGCGTGGGTGGCATTGCCCCAACTCCCTGCTTTTCCCTGGGGAAATGCCCACCTCCTTGTCCTCCGAGTGCCAAGGCTCATTTCCAGATTGCAAATCATTGCTTTCCAAGAGTTCGGTGTGCAGTGATAAACGCAGGTGGGAAATTCCTCTTGTCCCTCTTTTCCCCCGTTGCAATGACACGTTTTTAAGCTGTGCCGTTCGCAGTGTTGTTCCTCTGCCATTAGATGTCTCTGCGTGCTGCAGCTCGGGTCACTGCTGGTACACAGAGGTCACTGGGCCGGAGCTGGAGCAGCATGAAGCCTGGCAGCTCACAGCTTTATGTCTGCTTTGCTTATGAACGCCCATTCGGTGTGACAGGCCGGCCCCACAAACCCCTTTTTGTAGAGAAAAGCCACGCTGCATCCTCTGCAGATACAGCCCCATCCGTAGCAGCAAGCACAGTGCACATTATGGATCGCATGCACTGCCAGCACTTGGAGGAAGGGCCATGCTCTAACAGCTCTCCAGGGGACACTGGAAGCAGCACATGCCTGTCTGAAGCTGTGCATGATTTTCTCCACGTTTGTAATTGCAGCCTTTTCCCCCTTTTGGTGGTTATTAATGTTGTTCGTTTCCTCAAAAATTACATCTGTTTAGATGTTAATTGAGTTAATTGTTACCATTCAGCAGCTGGAGCAGCAATTTAGCACCTGCTAATAAAGATGCTCGGTTTGAAGTTGTGTGAAAATGACCATATTATAGGATTGCTGTTGTACCGCTGTGCCAAAAGCGAAGCTGGCAAAGTTAGCAAGCTGTAATGGGTGGAGAGAAGTGCTGGAGGGAGGTTTCTCCGAGCACAGTGTCGACTTCCAGAGTCACAGATCAGTAAACAAGCTGAGCAATCATGGTGCAAAGCCATTGTAGCCAGGAAAAAAAAACAAAAAACAGTGCAAAGAGATTACAGGTGGTGAATGTGGAGTCAGTATTAAGTACTCTCTCTTTTGGATGAAGAAATACGGCTTATTTATGACATGCTAATTGGGTAGAATCAAAGGAGGAAGGAAAGGTAAAAACAGAAGGACTGATGGCACATGGGAACGGATGTTTAACTAGGAGTTCTCGTTCCCAGTTACATGACAACTTATCTATAAGAAAAATGCAGGGACTTCATGGGGAGTGAAGAGGATGGTGTTTGGGAGAGCAGCTCTGGCACGAGCCTCACAGCCCCATGATCAGCAGGGTTGCCATTTCACTGAGAGGACAGGTTACATTTCCAGTGGGTTCCCACCTCACTTTCCTCTGGAGAAAGGGGTATTTGAGAGCAGTGGGTAAGTCAGAGTCAGGCTCACTCCCACGCAGCTTCACTATTTTGGCTCCCGTGCACTCGCACAGCTGCTTCGTCTCCCTGTCTGCCCCCAGCCAGGGCACACAGAGACAGCAGGGCACAGCATTTTGGGGCTGCACAGTGCCCATTCCCAGCACGGCAGCATGGGGAGCTAGCTCCATGCATGGGGACACCAGCATGGTGCAGCAGTACACAGCATCCCTTATTTCAGGATGCAGAGCGCTCCACGATGTCCTTCACTCCCATGTGGTGTCGGAGGCTTCTCCCGTTCAGAAGCTGGAGCCACGGCAGCCAAACTGCCTTTCCATCCCTCTGCTATTTGACTTATGGTCTTAGCAGACTGACAAACACAGCAGAGAATTGGTTTTCGGGAGACTCCTAAGAAAAGCCTGCGTGCCAAAGAGAGGGAAAATGTGAGCTGAGTGCGTGGCACAACATCACTGCTGGAGGTGTTTCTCTGGCATTAAAGATCTGAGCCTTCTTTGAGGAATTTGGCATGAAATGTGTGAGGTGGAGAGTGATACAGAGATGGCATTTGGGTGATGTCCTGGTGCAGAGGGAGCCCATGGCTGTGCTGGCAGAGAAGCCAGGAGCTGCATCTCCCTCCTGGCCAGCATGGACACGATGCCGCAGCTTGTCCCATCTCACCACCCTCTGGCAGGCTCTTCTCCAGGCTGCTTTCGGTGCTCGCTGGAGGTACATTGTTGCTTATTGTGACCTGGAAGGGCAATTCTTGCCTTCCTCCAGGAGCCAAACTCAAATCTGAACCCTGCAGGTGCAGCCATGAGCCTCTGGATATTCCCTACAGTGCTTTCAGGAGGTGGGCAGCCTTGGCATACAACGCATGCATTTCCCCACTCAGAAGAAGGTGTGGTGCTTCATCTCCAGGCTGAAAGAACGTTTGTTTCTCCACTCCTTTCATTCACTGCTCTGCTTCTGCATGGCTGGATGCTACGACTTAGCATGCTAAAGATAAAAGGGTGGAATTTAATACTCTCTAATTGCTTGCATTCCAAAACCTGGTATGGAATCCCTGCTTATGCTTAAATAATCTGTGTGTTTGAGTGAAGGATTACGAACTGGCAGAGGAGGCAGTACTTTGTTTCTCACGGGGAAGTGCATAAGGGAGTTCTCAGGGAAGTCAGCTTGCTGTGGAGCAGAAGGATCAACCCAGGGATGCTTCCAGCAAGCTCCAAATGAGAGCGGGAGCCAGGAGACAGCTTCTCACAGAGGCAGGGGAAGCAATAAATAGTGAGAAATAACATTTAATTCTCACTCCTACTGGTCTGGGAAAGAAGATCTCTGATGCTTCCTCCTAGTGAAATCCTGCACCTCTAATGCCTGGAGAGGCACCCATGTGCTGGCTGCGGTTGATTATTGTTTGCTCAGGTACAGAACAAGCCTGTGTAACAGAGATCAGAGCCTCCCTGCTGGGCTGGGCTGCAGCCCTGGTACGGCCCTGCTGGCACTGAGCACAGCACTCAAGGTATGGTCCCACCAGAGCAATGTGCAAAAGGGACCTTCCTTAGTACTACCTTCCTTAGTGCTGCTGGCTGCACTGCTCCTGATGCAGGCCAGGTTTCCCTTCCTTTTGAAGGTAATGAAGGAGTTGATTGCTGCTGAAACGAAATGCCTTGGCTCCAGATGCCATTTTGACACCTGGAAGCATGTGCCAAATCTACCAGGACTCTTCTACCTCCTCCTCCATTTGTCAGCCCACTACCATCCTTCCCCTGCAGCTCCAATGCAGAAACCAGCTGATGAATATGTTGTGCAGGGTTGCTCCTCTCCAACAGATCCCTTTCTGGTACCACTCTCTGTTCTCTCCTTTCCTAAATGTTAATTTGAGGCACACCAGGTAAACACCCAGTAACAGTTTGGCAAATGCAGGCTGGGAAATGACTGCATGAGTCACGTGTAGGAACCAGAAGGACTCGCTGCATGGCCAGCATCAAAGGCATGAAGAGAGGAGTATTCACTTGCCATGAAACAGCATTTCCCATTTACTGTGGTGTTCCATGGCAGTTACTACGTATTTAAATAGCCAGCAGGCACTGTCTGACCAAAAGAGACTGAAGGCTTCAAATACAACGGTGTGATGGAGGGGGGAGAAGAAATGTCCTCCCTTGCCTGCGCAACCCCAGCACCCATCAGGAAGGGGCACCCCACGTGCCGCCAGCCCCCAAATCCTGGTCCCCATGATGTTGTACCACCCGTTCTGCTGCTGAGGGGCTGCTTTCAAACCAGCAGTGATTCCTTCTGCTGCGTCTCTGCCATCGTGTTCCCGCTGCTGTGACTTGTCCCCGCCTGACTCCCGTTACAACTAATTAGCACCTTGACATTTACCCAGCGAGCGAGGCAGCCTCGATGTTTGCGAAAGAACAGAAGGCACATCTGTCTGCATGATCCATCTGAAGAGGAGGAACACGGCTATGTGGTGTTTATAGCAGGCAGTTGGGGGAGGAATTAATTTACAAAATTTTTTGAATGAAAACAATTCCAATAACTTAAGTGCCCCTCTCCCTCCCACGTCAGCTGTTTACAAACTGCTGAGTTGAATCTGTCCCACATGTCCTTTGAACCTAGCAGTAACAGAGGAAAAACTTGAAATGCATCCTGAAAAGCTAATTTTGAAAAAAGAAAAAGAAAAAAAAAAAAAAGCCTGCCCACGAAGTTCAAACAGCTTGTCTTGCTTTAGCTTATAACAATTGTAATGTACTTAGACAATGCTACCAGAACCAGATTTAATTGACTCCGTTTTGCTCTTTAGCCTCATTAAAGTGGATTGTAGCTGTTCCCGGCTGCTTGCTGTTTCTTCCCCCTCCGCACCCACTCGTGAAGGTGCAGTGATTAATTTCATGATGGCAGCGGACCCGTTGATGTTGGAGTTCCCAATTGTCACGGTGATGGAGCTGGATCTCTCCTCCCACACAGCCCAGCCTTGCCCTGTCCTTCCTCTGGAGGGAGGCTGTGCCCAGTGATATGGAGCACAGAGACTTTCAAGGGTCTGAAAACACTTCCCCAGCTTTACCTGGGATGTGAAGGGAGGACGAAAGACTCCAAACCTTTTGCACTGTGATTTCAGCCACCCAGGTCCAGCACCCATTGCTCAGGTGTTAGTGAAACATCTGAAAGCAGCAGTTTTCTTAGGTTTGCCTCCAATTCCTGATGACTCGTTCCCGCTTCTAAGCAAAGGAGGGGGCTAATGGAAGGGAAAGGGTTGCAATTAAAATGATTCTTGTCATTTTTTTTTTTTCCTTAAGGAAATCTCTGGCTCATTAGCATCATGTAGCTGTCTCCTGCACAACATCCCTTGAAGCGCTCCAGAATCAAAGCTGATCTCTGCCCCCTGGTATTTAGTGATCTGCTGCAGCCTAGGCTGATGGTGAAGAAAGGGAAATAATTGGCTTACTCACCCCATTTATTTATTTTATTTTTTGCAAGGTGTGGTTTGTGGGAAGGAGCAATGCATTTTTATCTCTCCATCCAAACTTCTTCCAAAGTCAAGATGTGAAGATGTGGTCCTTGGTGGCTCTAAGTCAGGGCACGGCCATGCAGAGTTTGGGACAGAGAGTGTCTCCAAATGTCCCGAGAGGCCAATGAGTGACTTCAATGGGTGACTTCAAGCTTTCTCTCAGCCAGATGCTGCCTGCTTCAAGGGACTGAAGTTTGCTTTGCTCTGCTTCGCATTCATACAGCCTACAGGCCAAACAGAAAGAGCACACAAATAATTCTGTGAGGCTGCCCTTGGATCCAGCTGCTGCTCCACTTGCACTGAGAATCACAATGGTGAATGTAGTGCTTGGTTGTGGGCTTCTGTGAGTTTACCCTCTGATACCAGCTTTGCAGGTCCATGCTGTGCATCTCAGCGGTGCTTGGTACCTTCAGTCCCTAGTTCAGAATGCTGCCAGCTTCAGAAAGTCTTTAGGACTTTTTCAGTCTAAGAAATGCTGTTCTCCTATGGGGTGGACCAGACTCTGGTGGCTCCCCTGCTTTTTGGGATTTATTCGGGATGAGCCTGACTGCAGGTGGAATTGGGAAATGCATTGCTCTGCCCAGCTGTCCTTCATGCAGTGAGACACAGGACTCCATGCTCTCATTCCACATACCAGCAGCAGGTATTAGGCTCACACACCATTGCGTGTTGCATACATGGACATATATGGAGGGCACAGCTGATGTGGAACGAGGTGCTCAGGATAATGATTTATTTCAGGCTGCCACTCCCTCATGTTGTTGAACACCTGCTTAAACAAAGGAATTAACACATTTACCAACAGTGCTAAGGATAGAGCTTTATTTTACAGTGAATGCTAACCTGAAACATGCAGAAAGAAGGAAGGCGAGGGGAGAAACACGTGCAGCATAGTAAGCAGCTGCATTTTGAAGGCTCTGGGATGGCTCTTCTTTGTACTCCGCCTTGTTGGCTGCTCCTAGCAGCATTGCCCATAGCAACCCTGCCTGGAGCAAGTGAGGCTGCTTCGATCCCACGGGTGTCCCTGCAGCGAGAAAGGGACCTGAATTTCCTCCCAGCCCTGCTGAGCAGTGCTCATGCCCAGCATCCATCTGGGAGGAGGCAAGGGATCGCCCATCCATCAGGGCTGCTGAATGAGAGCTACACCTCTCCTGGCTGTGAATTCAGCCAATCTACAAACCTTCCCCTTTTATATTAGCAACTTTCTCCATGTAGCCACGTTCCTGTGGGTTGGGGTTGAATGAAGAGAAGCTCCTCTTTTAATTTTTGCTGTCAGGAGTAACGGGTAAGTGTAGGAGGAGGAATATTAATCATACCCAGCAGGCATTCTTCAAACTTAGAAACAGCATAAGGAAGGAGCCCAAATGATTTAAACATTGTGGGGACCATTTGTATGGGAGTCTCATGCTTGAAAACGTGCAGAATACTCTTTTTATTTTTTTCACCCCAATTTAGTTTAAAAGGGAAGTCATTGTTCTCCCACCTTCTCTCCGCAGTGCGGGTCACTTCCGTTAAGAACTCCTTCTTGTCAATCCTCTGCTTCTTTTCCTAATTTCGTTCTATTTCTGGGTTCAAAACAAAATGAGGGACAGCGTCACGGTTCTGTTACTTTGGATTTTTCTGCTGATGTTGTGGCAGCACGGCATAGCCCTGTGGTGAGAGGGTTGCTCCAATCCCTCTCTTGGGCACTGAGAGGCCCCTGACCCTCCCGCTGCCCTGCATAGGAGCAGGGTGCCTGATGGATGGCTCACCTTGCAGTGACAGACATCACCGATGGGACACAGCACCTCTCAGCCTGAGGGCATTGGTCCTCACTGCATGAGCCTGGGTGAAGAGCAGCATCCTCCCGGGCCTCTTTCTCTTCCCCTTTTTCCTTTCCTCAACCCATTTTTTCAGGAAGAGAAGCCCGCAGACAACAGCAACTAGTGACCTTCAGTGGTCCTGAAGGCTGCCTAGATCTTCTAACAGGATTGGAAGACTTTCCATCTCCCATCCTATTGGCGTAGAGCGAGGTGATCTCCTTCACCAGACAGAGCACCTTATTCCAGGTCAGCCCGTTCCCTGGGCTCTGTCCAAGGACAAGGCACGAGGCACCAGCCCTTCTCCCACCTCCTCCCTTCTGTTTGGTTAATGTATCACAGAAGCTTTACTCAGATCTGCAGGAGTCTACAGCGAACATCACTGCACTGCTGTGCAAAATTGCTACTCTCTTGTGTCTCACCACTGCTGAAATTGGTTAAGAGCATCTGACTGCGGGCCAAATTTCCTCTCCATCATCTCCTTAAGCATACAGATTGTTTGGCAGATTTTACCACCCCTCAAGCATGAGCTTTAAAGGAAAAAAAAAAAAAAAAAAGCAAACCACTTGTTCAGAGAGCTAAAATCCTGCAGTGAATTTTCTCAAACAAAACAAAGCAGTCCTGGTGCAGACCCCACATAGGATGCTGGAGAGCTGGGCTTTGCGAGCAAGTGGGCTTCTGCTTTTTGTCAGCAGATGATTAAAACAGATGCTCTAGTAGAGCATTTTGGGGTTTGAAACAAAACTTCATTCTCCCAGCTTAATCTGCTTCTTGCAGAATTCCCAGCCACTTCTGGTAAGGCATTCCAAGCTCAGAGCTCGTGGGAGGCTGTGGTATTCCTCACTCACAGAAGTTTGAGCCCTGGTTCCACATGCGTAAAATGAGTTTGTCCTCCTGTATGCTCTTTTCCAGGAACACGGGGTTGGTTTGGGCCAGGAAATGTGTCCACTGAGTATGTTGGAGGCAAAAAGACTAGACAGAGTGGATTACAAAGCTCTTTCGAAACTGATCAGGTATGGCATCACCAGCCAAAAGAATTTATGCACTCAGGGTTCAGAGAACTCCAGAAACCTCCCGTTGTGCTCTGAGCCTCTGTCTCAGGAGCTGTGGGCAACCCTCGCTCTGCTTTCAGCCCCATGGCAGAAGCACCCTGAGCAGCAACACAGAGAGCAGCAAGCTGTAATTTGCCAGCAGGGCTGTGTACCTCAATGAGCACTTCCTACATGTCTATGGGAAGATTATCCTATCAAATCCCATGCTTCTGTGAAAGGTAAGTGTTTAAAACATGACTAACGCTGATAGATGCTATTATTCTATTTTATTCTCCAGCTTGTGAGTAATGTCTCATTATAAATGGGGACGCATTCAGAAAAACATCATCTCCCTGCTGGAACGTGGGCTCTGCTGGCACGTGGCTGCTGTGCCTACGGATGCCAGGTCCCTCTCCTCAGCCTGGATGCCTGCTGTCCCCCACTCAATATCTTCCTCCTCCTATGGCCCTGAGCACTTGCATTTTTGGGATCGCTGCTGAGTGATGGAGCAATGGGCAGTAAGGGTTAGGGTTAGGCTCTTTCCTGAGCCTCCCAACCAAAGAGAGTTCTCAAAATGTGCCCACTTAAACGGCCACTTTGGGGAAATGGATTGGTTGTGTTGTTAAGCACCATCTCGCCCAGGTCTTTGTGTTTTGATGGCTCATGCTCGTGTCACAGGGCCAGTGCAGATCTGTGGTCTTATCCTGTGAGGCCCAGCATCCCTGGTGCAGGTTCTCACTATCCTCCATCCATCCTTTATAACTCACGCAAAAGAAAACTAGATATATTTTTTAATTTCCAAGCGTTGCTTTTTCCCTCACCTCCTGCTGTGTGGGCTGGGTTTTTTTTCCCCCCTCCCCCCCTTCTTTTTGGTTTATATTATTGGAACATTTCCTCTCCTGTTTTTATTTTGAAAAGGGGAAGAGCGCCTGCATCCCCTGAGGTGTCATTACGCTGAAAGGCTGCTGATTTGACTGTGAGGCACGCTCGCACCTCCCACACTTGTGCAGTCGGTGACGCACACTGCGATCGGTAGAGAGGGGATGAATAAACCCAGCGCTCGCTCCTCGCCTGCCGTCCCAAAAAGAGGGGGGTGGAGGAGAGAGGGAGGAAAAAACGGGCTCTGGGAGTGCAGTTTTAAGAACTGTTTTCTATAGAGCTGAGGAAACTTGTTAAAATATCTATCTCCATCACACAGGCCTTCCTGGAGCAGTGGGATCACTGAGAGCCTGGATTTGGTGGCCCTCACCTTATGCTTCTTTGACCTGAGGCAGCACACTTCAAGGCTTTTCCCCTGCTGGAGTGCAAGTTACAGGGGTGCCTGAGGAAGAGGAGCATATGGTCCTGTTTGTACCACAGAGACAACAGCAGAATTTGGGCATCACTGATCTGCACGAAGACAGCACGCCAAGCAAAGCAGCAAAGTGGTTGTCGGGTACCTGGGCTCCATGAGCTTAACAGATGACTTGAAATGGCTAAGCTGGAGTCAGATTTTCTTTTCTTTTTTCCCCTAGTTCTGGCGTGGGTCTTGCCTATCTGCACGTGACCCTGTGCTGTGGTGTGTGGCTCTGGGGGAAAAGATGCGCAGCAGGGTTAGAGACCAGCACTGAGGTTCCACCTCTAGTTCCCCTCAGAAAGCTTTGCCTACAGCTTTTCACACTCAGAGAGTGCTTCTCCAGCAGATCCACCCCCAGCCTTACTCTGGGAAGGAAGTGGCATAGAATCATAGAATGGCATGCAGAGGCTGCTGCTGCTTGTCTGAGCGGTTAGCGCCAGCCTTCAGAGCTGTCACATTAAGGATGCAGCCTGGGTGTAGCTGTATCCTAGCTGTGCCCATCATTCACAGGCAAGTGTTTTTATGCCCCACATTTCATCCCTCAGACTATTTTAAATAATTGATATTAACACTCTACAAAGAAGAAAATGGACGATAGGCCATCGTTTACCCACTGCATCAATAATAAATGGAGCAATGCCAAAACACATCAATAGCAAGCTTGTTTGTCCTCCTCTCACATTCACAGGGCTCCTGACCTGAAGAGGTAGAGCACGAGCAGGTGACCAGGCTAAGGTACCATCAGTCAGGTGAGGAAACAGAGAGGTGTGGTGTAACACAACAATGCCCTTCAGGAGACTTACAGTTGGGTAAAGTTCCATGTGCTGTGTGAATGCAACACGTTGTTTCCTGGGTAATGCTGCATCTCCTAGAAACTGAAAACTCGACTTCAGCAAGTAGTTTCTGACACAAAGACCCACGTTCTCCAAGCCCCTACTTGTCCTGATACTGCCAGCATCTCAGTGACGAACAAAGCAGATGCTGAAACATCTGTGCTGAGCGCACTGCTGTGGGCTCCCACACAGCACGGACAGACCACATTAACAATGGACACATTTGCAGTGATGTGTTCTGCCAGACCAGGGGTGTAATGCCTGGCTGCCATTAATGGGCATCTGTGTTGCAAGATCAGATTAGTTATCCAAAGTAAAACCCCAAAACATGGATAGTATGGATGTAGAATAACTGTTTCACACTACAAATCTACTGCTGTTATTTTGCAGCGCTGCTTCACATTGATGCTCTCTGGTCAGCTCCTTAGCAGAAGAGAAATCTGTAGTTTGGAGCATGGGAACTGATAATCTGTGCTCATGTTAAACCTCGTAGTTCCTCATTTCTTGTGCTCTTTGGACTGGTTTCCAACTTATCTGTGTGCAGCTGCTGCAAGGGAGGATTGCGGGTCCATGTGCAACGTTGTTTTATTCTTTGTTGCTAATGCAGTTTGTCTTTTCTCTCTCCTTTGTTAAAGTGAAAGCTGCTTTCAGCTTTATCTGCTTCTAGCACTGGCTGCAAGTGAACATGCTGACAACACAACTGTAGTGGCAATACTAAGTCAGAGCTTGAAGCAGTGATTGAGCACCTGGTGGGAAGGCAGGGCCAACCCTGGGGAGCTCAGGTGCATGCAATGTACTTGATGACCAGAAGGGAAGGAGCCAGGATCCACCCCTTCCCAGACCTCATTTAAGTGTGGGCAGTGGAGGCAAGGTTGTTTTGCTGCAGAACCCTCTCTGAGTCCTTCTAAAGGTAAGCAGCTTCTTCCCTTTATTTCTGAGCTTGTGGCTGTTGCATTTGTGCAAATTCTCCCTTGCTGTAGCCTGGGATCTTGCTGCTCTGCTGTCACTGCTGCATCTTCCATTGCATTACAGCATCTGATGCTGCGTGTTGTTCTGCAAGCCATGTATAGAAAGTATCTTCATATGTGCCTGAGCTATGCTGCAGGCATCTTTGTTCAGAATTCCTAGTACTGCAGACATGGCATTCAGCTGAGCTGGTTGTGCCTCCCACACCAGTCTCTCTGTGTCCTGACCCTCAGTGCTTATGCACGAGTGGCTGCTCTTTAACTGGTTTCCATGGATAGCTCTGTTCTGACTATTTGGAGCTATTTCTCTAGAATTAAAATTCCCATTGACCACAGCTTTCTTCCTTTTCAGCAGTTCTTCCTGAAAGCCAACATTTTTAAAGGAATTGCTACAGATCCAAAATTAACTGTGAGAGTTTCAGCTTTGTACCTTGTTAATCCCATTCCAAACTCTTGGCACCAAGCAAAGTGAAACGCCCCTCGTGCCTTGCTCTGTCCTGGCTACCACTCTTGCTGCTCTTACCACAGTTAGCTGATTCAGGTGTAATACTGGCAATAGCATCCCTCCCTCTTTTTCCCCTTTGGCAGGCTCAGCAATACTTGTTTTCCATACCTCTACTGCTCTGTGCTCTGTACGCTATTTTGTGCTCAGGACCTCTTGTAGAAATCCTTGGTGCTGGGCAGCTGGCCTCTTTGCTGGCACTTGTTCTGCTTTCTTAGCCCACAAGCTTCATAGATCTGAAAAAAGGAGCTGATGCTTTCCAGAGAAGAGAACCTGGAATACCTGGCTGCTTCTGGGACAATCTCTGCTGTGCTGCTTGCTCCTCGTAACCAACATGAGAAACTCTCCAGGCAGCTGGTAATACTACTGGGGGAAAAAATCCTCTTGCGCTGAAGCTGAAATGTTTCACTGGCTCATTTTGACATTAAGGAAGGTGTCAGGGAGTCCAAACAGATTTCCATTAGATGCCTATCTTTTCATTTTTCTTTTCTCTTCCCTCTGCTGCTTTTCCTCTGTCTGGCCACAGGGCAGAAGATAGAACTGCCCCAACGTTAGTTTCCAGAGTCCTCTGCTGCTGGGCAAGGCGCTTTTCCTCCCAGTGCCGGCTGGCAGCCTGGCCCTGCAGCTTGGCTGCCTCCCCTTCCACTGGGAAGGTTAAAAAAAGAAAACTCAAACCTCAAACCGACCAAAAAATCCCTTCTTGAAACTAAACCCGATTTCCGACTCCCCTTTGAAAAGGAAGTGCCTTTCTTCCCATGCAGCTCTAACAATGACCCTCTTTGCTGTCTGAAAAGTTAAGCTGCTCTGCTCTGATGTCTCACTGAGTCCCTGTAGATTTTAAATAGCTTGATGTATATGGCTCTCTGCCATTCCCTTGCCAGGGATATTTTTAAATAGCCGTTATTTTGGTGGCAGACATGAAAAGCCAAGCTCTCTCTACTGCTGGCCGTGCAAATCCTGCTCCTGAGGCTGTGTTGAAATGGCTGATGTCAGGATGCAGGCAACGGCATTTTTGGCACTGCTGGGTGGTAAAATTGCTCTTGGCAGGAGCAGCCCAGCTGTTTCTTTTATCTCTGTTCATGGCAAGGGGCAAGGTGGGGAAGGGAGGGATTAATGTTTGCTATGGAAGTTTGAGTATTTTGGAAGCTCTATAAACAGTGTGTGCTGGGGGGGAAGCAGTGACACTGTCTTGTCAGTATATGGTTCAGCTTCTGTTTGCCTCTGTCTTACAAAGGGCTTGAGCCTTCCTGTACTCCCAGCTAGTGCAAAATTGCTTGCTAGCTGTGAAGCAGCCTGCTTTTCTCTCTGGAATAGTGGAACTGTTTCAGGACATTATTAGGACTGGGAAGAACTACCCAGCATGTCAGAAACGAATTTAAATCAGGCCCAGAGCAACTGGCACTCGGATATGACAATTTTATGGGAGTACTGCAAGGCAGGTATGATTACAGCTCGTATAACAAGCTGAGAAGTGAGAGTAAGAAACTGTGAGCACATTGAAGACAACAGTAGTGTACAGTCTGGGTGCTCATAAAGACACAGTTCGTTCTGTCTCTTCATAAAAAAAAAAAAAAGACCATTACCTGTTGGATGCTGCTCTGGCTTTCAGTGATACAATTAATGGAGTTTGTTTTGGACTAGCATAGATGATCTAACCATGAATAATGTCTTAGATTACATCCTGAAATGTCAGCATCACTGATGGCAGCTACCATCTTCAGGATGCCTTCATGGCAGCGTTCTGGATGTGTTATTTTTCCAGGTGGTTTCAGATAATAGCAGGGTATGAAGAGCTCTGCTGTCAGTAAAGTATCAACACAGGCAACTCTCAGCAGGTAGCTGGTAATAAAAGATTCTCATGCTGGCAGCGGAATCTGTGGATTAGGATTTACTGCTGCTTTGGCAACTAGAAAGAGTGAACATTAAAACTATCAGTGCCTGAAAATTCAGGGTGTGAAGGGAGGGAGTTTTCCACCTGGCTGGGACCCCAAGTTTGTGTCCCTGTCTTCCTATGCTAACCAGCTTGGAACCCCCTGGATTTCCTCCCCTTTCCATCTCATTTTGCTGAAATGCTTTCCTTCCCTAAAAATACTTCCCCATCTCTCTGAGGCTGTCGCTTAGAAGAAATAAAGACAAATCATTTGGCTGCTGAGCATGTATTTTGGAGTAAAGGTTTAAGTAAGAGTTGGGGAGCCCCATGGACCTTACCCAACAGCGCCAAGTACATGGCAGCATGTGCAGAGATGTGAGGGCTGTAAGAGTTCACTGGCATAGGCTCTGCTATTAAGAGCACAAGAGTTTCTAGCCAGGGGCTCTGGAAAGAAACAGTAAGGGCCAATGGCTACAGGCTTAGCAGCTGAGCTGCACAGAGACATTCCCACGAGCATCCTTTGATTTATCTCTTATTCTTATCAGCCTCTAAAATGAGCCTGACTGCATGGGGGACTCCCGTGGCCAAGCTCTCATGTAAGTTGCCTTAGGAAGGGGTACCAGCAGCCAAGCACCAGTTTTCTCTAATAACTACCTTGCTAGGGAAAGGCTGTTTCTTAGCAGGGCCAGCTGGGATCAGTGGAACAGACAACTACTACACTTACAGTGGGAAAGCTAAGGAATAACTGAGCATGGGAGAGCTCATCAAAAAAGCTGGAAATTGTGGACAGGGAGGGAAGCTAAGATGCTGCTTTGTACTTCTGCCTTCTTCAGAGGTTTCTCTGCCTCACAGCCCAAGCCCTGGTCTTGCAACAGATGCAGACCTGGTGGATCAGTGGAAGGTTTTCTAGAGATAGAACTGGAGTTAGGAGGTCACTCAGCACTCACTGCTTGCTGCAGGATGAAGAGCTGTAGATGAGGCCATGTGCTTGGTCCCACTCATACAGAGTGTGGTTTTAGAACAGAATTTATCCCTTTGTCACCAAACTAAGCACTTTATCCAAGTCTTGCTTCTCCTTGGTTTTGTCGCTGTCACAGGCAAAATGTTTCCCTGCCCTCAAATTCTCCACCTCCTCTCCTCTTCAGCATAATTTCCTGTACGGCCACAAGCAGTACTGCAGCCAATCATTTTGAGCTGCATTGCATTTGATTAGTTGCCTTGTTGGTGACAGAAAGGGGCTGTAGCCTTTTTTGTCAATCCTTGGATCTCGTGTTTGGCACAGCGGTGTCATGTTGTGCATAGGGATCACGGGTCTCCCTGATAACAGCACTCAGTCCATCAGGGAAAGCACAGAGCTGCAGCTTTGGTTCTAGTCCAATTGCACCACCTTTTCATCACAAAGAAATATAGTCCTACAATGCTTAACAAAGGCTATTTGTTAGCAATAACTCAGCCGAATGTAAACAAATCTACATAATGCTCTGTATCACAAGTCAGCTGTTTAAACACAGAACCTAAGGCATAGCAGTAGATCACCAAAATATATGGCAGATATTATCATAATATCATAGAACTGCTTCTCAAAGAATTAAAATGATCTTTTGGGGCATTCGGCTATCTTCAGCTCTTGAAGGGAATATTCCCCTAGCTGCAATAAATTCAACTGTCTGATAACTACAGTCAAACGAAGAAATTAGATTGCCTAGTAATAATATGTGGGAAGAAAATAACATGGCCACTTTGGGAACATTACATGGCCAAGGGTGTGAAAATCTGAGGGTAGGAAATCTGATCTTGCTCCAGAAAGAAGGTGTTGCAGTAACACCTCAAAAGGATGCAGGTTCCCAAATAATAGGCTTCCTGGGGGGGGGTCTCTCTCAAGCCTAACTTTTGGAGAAGCTTCTCTTCTGGGCTTACCCACTTGTCTGACAGTGGCTGGGGAGAACTCTGCTGTGTGGCTGAGCTGTTCCAATTACTCTTGCTGTTAACACGTCAGCACTTTCACTGGTTGTCCACAGCTTGAGGCTTGCTGTGCAAGTTGGGCAGACCTCTCTTGCTAGAAATCTTTTCTCCTGCTCTTCCACCATGGACTGCTATGGTCTGGTCAGACCACCTCTCCATCCTTAGAAATGAGTTGTCTTATTCCTGGCCTTCCGGGTGAGTTTTCCAGGCTCCAGCCTAGATCTGCTGCTCCTTCTGCCTCACTGCTTTCCAGATGTGCTTCCCGTGCTGCTCCAGCCATGGTCTCACCAAAGCTCTCTGCTTTGCAGATTTTCTGCTCTGTATTTATACAGGCACTGAAGTGAACTCTCCCTCCTCCTTCCTGCTGGTTCCCATGCAGCTGGTTATTTGCCAGGGACTCTCTTGCTCAGTCCCCAATGAATGCAGTCCCTTGTCCTGAAAACGCAACATGTCCTCTTGTTCCTACATGCAGTAACTTGTGTTTTGTGGTTGTGCTGAAAAATAACAAGCTGTTCTGTGGAACCCAGCTTCCCATTGCTTTCCGGATTGCTCTGCATCCTTTCTGCCTGTCAGGCTTCTTATATTGCACCCAACCAATATGATGTCTGAGCTTCGCTTGCTGGGGAATGGAAATCATAGTAAATATTCTGCAGTCTGTGCAAGATGAGTTGGTGCACCCAATGCAGTTGCCTTCAGGCAGGTGTTTGCATATCAGCCCTCAGACTGTTATCACACTTGGAACCTGCTGCTGTGCTTCCCAGTGGGTGCTGTGCTGCTGCAGGATTTGGGATCCTGCACTGCAAGCCCCCTGGTTGCTGGTAATGAGCTGGCTGCTCTGAGCATTGGGCTGGGGACTTCAGGTATCTTCAGGCACCCCTGTGGTTGACTTTGCGATGTGATTTTCCCAAGGGCTGAGCCATTATCTGTTGATATCAACAGGAATTATTCTGTTGGCCTCAGTGAGCACTGAATGTGTTTCTATATATGTGTGTCACATTCCAGGTTAGTTTTCAAAAGAAGAGAGGGGATGAGTAGAGTCAGGGCTGCGTTCAGTGTGGATAAGTACATATAAGTGCAGCATTCTCTTCCTCACAGTGATTTTGCAGAAGAGAAATCACCTTTTCCAGTGAGCCCTGCGCTCCTCGACACAACCTTTATTTTTTTGTTTGTTTGTTTTCCACTCTGTTATGCTTTCAGCTTTCCAACTTCCAGTCTGGGTTAAGAGTGTGCCGCCACCTAAACTCACAGCCCTGCTTTCCTAAACAGAGCAATTATCCCAGGCAGGTGTATCCATAGCCTCAGCATTGTCTCCAGCTGCCTCTATATGGGGTGTGCTTGGTGGCAATCCTCTGGAAAGAAGCCTCACCCAGGACACTGGCTAAAAATAAAATGTAGAAGACTGTGGATTTCTAGCCTGCTTCAAAAGTACTGTGGCTGTGCAAATATCTTTCCAACATACCCGCTACCTGCATGGTAAGATTGTTCAAACAAGGCTCACGGAGATGCGGGGAACCTCTGCTATGCGGCAGAGCAGCCACCAAGGTATTGCTAGCAACCACAAATCAAACTGCTACAGAAAAACCAAACGAACTGCAAACCAAAGCAGAGATCTCATTCCTTGACAGGGAAGGTGAGCCAGAGCTTCAATGATTGCAACAGGGGAGTGAAGCAGCCGTGAGGGAAAAGGCCCTACCACCGTGATGGTGGGCAGCAGTGAGACAGCAGCTATGCTGTTCTTTTCCTGTGAAAGCAGGAGTGAGCACATGCCGAAAGATCCAAGTTAATTCTGGATTGTCTGCTTCAGCTCACGTTAGCTTTGCACCTTCTGCTTGCTCTTCTTTCTTGGGTTTTGTTATTTTCTAATCTATGCTGGGCGTGTCAGAGCATCCACTGGCGAAGAGCACTGGAAACCTTCTGAGAAATCCAAGTAAATAAAGACAATTGTGCCTACCTTATCCGTGTGTTTGCCAACTCCTTCTCCACGCTGCCATATCTTGATGAGACAGAACTTTCCCTTGCTGACTCCCCATGGATGTATTCTTACTCATCCACATCTTTTCCTTTTGCAAATACAAAAACAGAATGGTTTCTATCAATTTGTCCTGCATAGGTGTGAGTCTTGATAGTTTTCACTTCCCTGGATCTCCACGTTTGAAGAGTGGTTCACTTTACCCATATCTAGTCCTTTGGTGTTTTGGCAAGCTTAACTACCAAGCTTGACTGGTAGTTCAGTTATTTCATCTTTTATTTCCTTTAGAAAGCAAAAATGACTTTGCTGATGAGAAGTCGTTAAATCTGGAGGCTTAATTATTGTGGTTGCTTTATCTGACCAGCCTCTTGCCTGGAAAATTCACTCTAGGTCTTGTCTCCTGTCAAGAAGGTTGGTCTAGGAAAAATTCCCCTTGCTCCAAATACTCTTTCTTCCTATGCCAGTCGCTTGCTTTAGAAGTTACATCCACGCTTAAACCCTATTTACTTCAGTGGTTTTTGGAAACTATATTTAGATGAAAGCGTTAGTTTTGAAAGCGTTGGCTCCATTAGGAACGCATGCTAGACATTCTCTCCCAGGATTTTTCAGTGTTTTCCTTCTGTACCAATTATGCCTGAATCCAAAGTTAATCTGTGAAACACAAGAACAGCTGTACTAAGACAGACCAAAGCCTTGTGCACTATCTCTGACAAAGCCTGGTAGGGTGTGCTTAAAGAGAAGAGCTTAAAATCAGGAGTTACCAACTCCAGCAAACACTCCCAGCAAGCTGTAGTTTAACAGCTCACTGCACTAGAGGTTTTCTCTCTGTTTTTATATTTGCTAGACCTTTATGTTCAGCTTGCTTTCCTTTATTCTGGCTAACTGCCTTTGGAGCAAGCTTATGCTTCTGCAACCACCTATGGCAGCAAAGTTCATAACGTGCAGGAAAAAGTGCTTCAGCTTGGTTTTCCATCTGCTGTCTGGTGAAGGATGTTCATCGTACTCAGCTAGTAGTGATAATGCATCCACTGCCACCGTGTGCCTCCTGGTGTGGTGGGAGATCCAGAAGTTGCTTCTCCTCAGGTAGCAGAGGAAGTGGACAGGCCTAAGCTGTGCCTTCTTGGGGATGACTTCTTGTGCCATTTCCTCACACCCAGTTCATCTCTCGGCTCACTGCTTGGGAAAGAACCAGCATTCTTGTTGATTTGGGTTCTCCTTCTTGAGTGCTTAATATAAAATGAAAAAACTATAGTGAGGTCAGCTTGGTTATGTGCTGCTAGTTATTTACCAGCTATTCTGTTTAATCACCATGCTCCTTAGTCCTTCTGCAGCTCCTTATAGACAGCGCTAATTTCTGCAACCTTAAGTAATTTTTTCTTAGCAACCTCAGCAGATTTATTTTGTTTTTAAGTATTCTTTTTCTGGACCATTTAGGCTCTGAAAGCAGCCCGTGCCACAGCCCGAACTGATTCAGGATTCTACTAGGATTCCCTCCTCTTTGGAAAATAACCATTTATTCCTACCTGCCCCTTCCTATTTCCTACTAGTTTTGAATTCACTTGAGAACCTCTCTTCTAATCCCAGGAGAGATTAAATTCCTAGGAGCCCCTGGTGAGAGAGCTTTTGAGAACCAGAGCACACTGCATCAGCCAAACTGTCCCTGCTTACACACGCACTGATGCCTACAGAGCATTCCCCAGAAGCGTGCTTTCTTCATCCTACCTCTTCAATGTTGTTACGTAGCTTCTGTTGCTTTGCCCAGTGTTGCATCTGGACTTTAAGTAGCTTGCTGATTTCCCTCTCAGTTTTATTTCTGCCCACTTCCCTTTTCCAAAGGCTGGCACTGCTAGAGCTGATGCCATCTTATTCCTGGGCTATTCCTATCTTACCTACGACAGTACACTGGTGGTGAGACAAGGCATCATCTGGATGTGAAACTCTGCTTTTCTTGGCAGATGGGAAATGTTTGAAGTCCCATAAACTCTTATGGCATCACCTGCAGCTTGTATGCACTGCTTCAAACAAATGCTCAGGGCACTGAGAATGTTTTTATTTATCTATTTTGGAGTAAGGTGCTGCATGTTAGTAGCAAACCCATTGCTGCTCAGATACTGCCAAGTTATTTTTGATTTTAAGAGCTGCAGAATAATTTGCTAGAGCACATAAAAAAGGACTCGGTGTCAGTCCTTGCTTTTTCCAGAAATGCAATCAAAATTATTCTACCATAATCAAATTTGTCTTTGCATGTGGAGAGAAATACATGCACTGCAGGAGGTGGTTGTGTCCAGGTCCCTCTGCATCCCATAACCCAGGTGCCCCTTTTATGTCAGGAGTGGGTTGGCATCAGTGTCACGTGGCCTTGCTATGCAAAGAAAAAAAAGCAAGGGTTTTGATGAGAAGGTGATTCGTTTGTGCTGCTGCAGGGTAGGCACACTGCTTAGGCTGACCAGCTCAGTTCCAGAGAAGCTGAGTGTTCCCCGAGTCTGCAAAGGGCAGGCATTTTTTTTTAGCAATATTTACAGCATCTCTTTGAAGCCAAATGTTTTTGGGGTTTTCCACCACTCCCCTCATTCCCATTGTGACTGTTTCCCCCATGGATGATTTCTTATGGTTTCAGGAGCGATACCACTAAGGGCTGGCCCAGCATGGAATTTCTGCAGTCCTGAACTGCTCTATTTGTACTCCCAGGGCTGGATTCAATTGACAAGAGGCTCCACAGCCAACCCCCTTGGACTGCACATGTGTTTATTTAAATGTCAGTGGCCCACACAAGCTGAATACCTATTAGCTAGAGCACACATAAAATTCAAAGCACAGCTACAGTTCATATTTATTGCTCAAAGTACAGCTCTCTTTACTGTTGTCATTTCAGTACCC
Source organism: Lagopus leucura (assembly GCF_019238085.1). Lineage (NCBI taxonomy): Eukaryota > Metazoa > Chordata > Aves > Galliformes > Phasianidae > Lagopus > Lagopus leucura. The sequence continues at coordinate 20,655,964 of NW_024962267.1, read as the reverse complement.
TTGTATTTATGGTATTATTCAGTCAGCTCTGAGAACTTAACTAGCACTTTGCAGTGTTTCTATACTGCGGGGGTATAATATCCGCCTATAATAAATATATAGGTGAGGGATTTAAGAACAAAACAAAACAGCAACAACATATAGCATGTGAAAACTTCAGTAAGCAAATAAAATATTCCTGCTAAGGTTGGAGAAGAAAACACGTGTAGACGCATGCACAAAACCCACCAGTATCACTTCAAGTCACCTAATGAGCCGTAGATGTGAGCTTCCACTCTGTTTTTTCATCTCTGGCTTTTGCCATTCTCCAGAGGTACTGCAGCACACGTGCTGTAAAGCGCCCAGCTCCCACGTGAGGTAGTGGCAGATAGTGCTGTTATGGGCTGGGTGTAAGCAGTGCTCTTCTGGTGCTGGTCCATGAATGACACTGGAACGCTGCTGTCTGCAGAGCTGTCAGCCAAGCTTCTCAGCCAGAAACACGACAGGAAAGCTTGCTGTGGTCCTGGGAACGAAGCGAGCAGTTGTGGTAAATGGGTGTATTTCTGGTACGTAGGAAAATAAAGATGCATTTCTTCTAAATGGTGGGTTGTTAGGGTAGTATGGTGAGGCCGCAGCTGGGCTTGATGATCTTGGAGGTCTTTTCCCAGCTGAGCAATTCTAAGATTCTAAATGCAGGTGGAGAGATGAGAGATGTTTCTTGCAGCTGGTATTGTAGAAACCTGCCCTATTTCAATTCTAACGTTTGCCTTGGTAAGGAAATGTTCTGTAAAACACAATAGTTTCTGCTAAGCTATGGACTTCAAATTTCACTGGCAACGCTCAGCTGTGCCCGTTCTTAGTTTGGAGGGAGGATAAAGCTCCATTTGACTTGAGAGAAGAGCAGTTTAATTAAGAAAAAAAAGAAAAAGAAAAAAACTTTATGTTTGGCTATGTTGTTCTGCTGACATGAATGTGAATGACTCCAAGTGGGATTTTGGGCTCAAGCCCAGAAAAGCAAAAGCACTCCTTTAAAAATAACTCTAAGGTTGGAGTTTTGGACTGTGGCTTCTGAGGCTGTTTGGTAGTCAGTCGGGCCCTTGCTGAGCCGAGCTGCCAGTGACAGAGGTGCTCAAATCAGAGTGATGTTCCTCAGAACTTGCCTTTAAATAGAGATCTTCTGAGATCTTCTTTCACAATGATGTAAGAATCCACCTTCCTCTGCCTCATGTCAAGGTGTCCTTGGGAAGAGCAGAGGTCTGCAGTGGCACAGCCACCTCCAAAATACATCCATGCACCTGTGTAGGACACAGCTCCTTCCTCTAGCCTGGTCATTGCAATTCCTTTGCTTTTCTGACTTCGATAGCCCTTATTTTGCTTCTATCATGACAAAGATAGCCACTTTACTCTTGGCTGACTGCAAGGGTGCTAGCAGCAAGGCTGAAACACTTGATAGCCTCTTCCCCTGCCAGCCCCCACTAACGCACACCTACGCACCTCATCCAAAATCACAGACCTGTTACTAGTGAGCTACCTGACGTGTTCTCTTATCAGACAAAAAAATCAAACCAAATCTAACCAAAGTGCTGTACGCTCACACTTTCTCCTCCTTGCTCATAGAGAAGCACAGCCCAGTTTCGGGCCATTACGCTTCCTATCAAATGATCTCAACGTTTTGCGTTGCAGTCTCTATATAGCAGCCAGAACATTCCTGCCCCTCATTCAGTGCAAGGTAGAAGGCCTTGTTTAATTAATCCTACTCTCATTTCCAAGCCACACCAGCAGCTTTCCTAGAAGTTATCCATATCAGCCTGCTAACGTGTGATGTTTGGAAAGCTTCCACGGGTGTTCATAACTGATCCTTTAATATTCACCAAGCAACCTACTAGCAAGGCAGGAAGCTCCTGATAAGGATGAATCAAGATCTGTGAGTCTTGTCTCTTTGATGCCAGCGTATCTCAGTGTGAACAGCCTAAACCAAAACTGCTGGAAAGGCACAGATGCATTCCATTGCAACATCCTCTCAAGAGGTACCTGTTGTAAACTCTTCCTTTTCTTAAAGGAAAGAAATATGTGGTGCTTATTATGCAATGTAGATATTATTGATCTATATCTCAATTACGTTCCTTTTCTGGGTTGGACTCCGTTGCCTTGCAGATTTTTGAAACAGCTCGTCAGTTTTAGTCTCCATCTCTTTCTGTCCTTTCTGGGTTGGTCTCTTCTCTGTCCCACTCAGCCCTTTCCTTGAATCTAGTCCTTGAAATGATGGGGTTTCCTTCATCTGCTCTTTTACAAAATGTGAAATTTGACTTTTTTTTCCCCCCTTTTTCCTGGAAGAGACATCCTGTCCTCTTACAAGACTGATCTTTCCTACTGATCCTGGAAAAGTGAAGTACCTTTCTTCTGTGCCCATATTTTATGAGCATATGCAGATATTTCTAGGGCTGGAGAGGTTTTGATTCATCTGAGGTTGTCGTAGCAGATTCTAAATGATATTTTTAACATTAATGGCTGATTATTTATGTCTTAGTTGTCCATTGAACAGCATATCTTCAAATGAGAGGCCAAGATTCAGAATTCACAGCCAATTATCCAATAGAGCCAAGCAGGATATAACTCTTCAGCCTTTGGAGATGTTCCTTTCACGATACTATTTTCCACAGTTCCATTTCACTATTGCTGTTCTGGACACCTGTACTTGTGTTGATACATCACCATCTGCTGTGACACTCTTTAAGAAGTCAGAGAAAGTGCTTGCAACTAGCAAGGCTGTAAGATACAACAAGAAAGGTAAACGCAGTGAGAAAATGGTGTTAAGAAGGAGATAAAGGACCTGAGCTTTTGCCCTATGTAGATGCTTCGGTGTCTCTGCATAAAGGAGCTGAACCAGTGCTATAGGAATGATCCATGGATGTTCTGGTTCAACATGAGACTTGTACACCCACCGACTGCCTCCTGACGTGAGCTCAGTGCTGTAACTTTCAAAAATGGATGATTTGTGTGAACACCAGTCCAGTTATATTCAGCAAGAATGAACCTTTGTCCTTGCTATATTGTTTTCTAATGCTCTACTTGGCCTCCTGAGCGCACCCAGCTCATGCTTCAGTTTATATATACCTTCTTTTTTTGCCCTTCCTCTTGCCCCATCTTTTCTGAATGCACAAGGAAGGTTCTATCTGCAATGGTTCTATGCCATTATGATTGCTCTCCTATAAGTAGACAGAAAATCTGGTGTCTTCCTGTGTTTCCTAGCGAGTTCAAATCCAAAACCAGCTGTGGTTTTAGTTTTGCCATAGGAAAGGAAAAGCGAGGTGAGGTTTCGCCAAGAACAAAACACAGCTGCCCAAACCTTTTAACAGATACATATATTCAGGAAATAACATAAATTAAAATAAAAAATTACTCTAAATTAAAAAAAAACACCTAAAACTTTGACCTATGTGCAGTAGGAATAGGACAATATTTAGATAATCTAAACAGAGGGAGGAGAAATTAGGAATCTGAAAGGTGCATGCAGTTTTGCCCACATACTTCATCTACCAGTTCCCCTTTCACTCCCAACTTTTTAAAGCAAGATCTATCTCTTCTTTTGGACCATGCTCAAAAAGTACTGTGTCCAACAGAAGATGATTTACTTTGGTCTGTGCTGATCTAATTTGTGTCTGTGTGCTCTTGTCTTCCATGTGAATAAACCTCATGGCCTATGGGGCTTTGATTCCAGCGTGCTTATCAGCACTGGTGCCCGTGGCAATCTCCCAGCAGTGGGCAAAACTAATGATGTCCATGCATAGAGTCTGTGATCAGTAATCTTGCACGATCATGATATGCTCTGAATGGCTGTTTTTAATGGAATAAAGCTACAGTAGGAAGAAATTGTCAGGAACTTTATTGGTTTGCCACCGCTTGCGTGTTTCATTCTTCTATGCAATGACAAAAGTGCCTGGTGATGGATTCTGTTGTGTTTTTTTTTTTGGTGCTATACTCATTTGTATCTTCAGGTCTCCCAGTAATCGATAAGAAGTCATAGCCTTTTATCCTCATCTTAGGTAGGGAAACAGTAATATTCCTGTTTTACAGATGTAAGACTAAGGCACTAATGAGGAAAGGGCCAGATCCAGTAGTTTCATTAGCTTGCAATTAATAACTTAAGATCAAAGATGCTCTTCCCCAGACTACACTTCATTGCTATCCTATTTTGGAGGCAGCTATGAAGTACTCCCCAGAGCTCAGCTTCTGAAGTGCAAAGCCCTGAGATATCTTGGTGCTGTGCTGCTGGTCCTGTCAACACCGGTCTACACTCAGATGATGTCCCAGAAAATAAGTATTTTTTAACCCTCCTCCACAGCCTGTCAGCTAAGGGATGTAACTTCTCACCTGTTCTATCATCTTGTGCATCGTGCTTCTGTCCAGTGGCCTGTCTTTGCAGCAAGGAGATGCTATCCTGTGCTGCTGTGACCACCAGCATTTGGAGAGATGGAAGCTGCATTTAAGGATTCTGCCAGGCAGAAGAGAGAAGTGACCTGGACCCTTCAGTTCATGGGTAAGTGCTATGAACTCTTGAAAATGGTCTGAACAGTAGGCATGCTAAAGAAGAATAAAACAATGATTAAAAAAAAAAAATAAAGAGAGAAGGAATAAAAAGAAGGAAAGTGACTCTGATTGAGATTCTGACTGAGGGAAGGTGAGTCGTGGACTCGAAGTGAACTGCAGCGATCTGTAGGCTTTAGCCACAAGATACTGGACTCACAGGTCAGAAATGTCATTCTGTGCAACCTCTGCCACAGGCATCCTGGGTCCGAGAGCTCTGGTTCTGTAAGCTCCACCTTGCCTTCTTGTGTTTGTCTCAAAGAGACTGAATAGCAGCGCATCTGTAAAAGGAGTCTGCGAGTGCAAGCTCTGCCAGCTGCTACTTACCTGTGAAATATGAAAGTTGCTTCTCCTCAAAGGCAATTGCTGCTCCTGAAACCAGGCATTCGTATTTGCACGAGAAAGCTGTGACTGACTGTGAGATGATGCGAGCCTAGGATCTCACTTTAAAAAAAAAAAGGTGTGGATATAGGTTTGTTTCCTGCTCTGCTCTGCCTCAGTTCAGCAGCTATCTGTTCTCTTTTGGAGAGCTGGTTAGCACTTACTTTGGTTGGGCCAAAGGAAATACAATCAAGTGTGTGTGAAAGAGCAAGCACTGGGTCACAGCTCCGAGAGCAGCAGTAAGAAGCATTCCTTCTCTGCAAAGCAAGGGGCTTATGGGCAAAATACAGCCATTCCCAGACAGCTCAATGAAACACGCACAACCTGAACAAAAAGTAAGTATTCCATTCAACTCGTGAATGCTTGTGAAATTCATTTTTTTGCCAGCTTTTACAGTCCACAGCCTTCTCATTCAATCTTGAATAATAGCTTTGAATTGAGCTGTAAAAGCTTCCGAAGTTTGAAGCCTTTTGACAAGTTAATTTAGCTGTATGGTAAAAAGTTTTTCCCGCAGATAGAATAAAGACATTGTATCGTGAATGTAGTAGTCATCCAAGGGAAAGAAAACACCATTAGGATAAGAAATGATGGGCTTTATGGAGATAGTTTGTGGTTTAGTGTAATCTACTATCAATATTTCAGTAGAGAAGTATTCTACTTGTCATTCAGCTGCAAGTCAATATCTTCACTTAAAACCAACACCCAGGGGCCAGGCTGCATATATATTTTTATTGAAAAAGTAACTTGTTGCTTTTGGTGGGTTTTCTTTCTCTTTTTCTTTTTTTGTTCCTCACAGTTATTTCTACTTTAATTGTTTGGGTTTTTTTTTTTAATCCTGTATAATGCAGGATGCTTTTTTCTTCTTCTTTTTTCTTTGTTTTCTTCTGGTTGAAAGAGACAGAAAAATGAATCAATGTTTTCTCTAAGGCTCCCACTGTAGAGAAACACACACATGCACACACACACACACACACACACGTGTCTTTTTTTTCCTCTCAGCAGCTGCCAAGGATGAAAATTCAAGGAATTCAATAACATATATAGAAAGAATCAGGAAAAAAAAAGTCACCGATAAGCTAAATGATCCAACAATTATCCTAGCCTCAATTTCACAAAGATCTCATCTTAAGTACAGACTTATTTCTTGTGTATTTCTAAATTCAAGCCTCAGTATGCTACTAATATTGACAACTGACGGCAGTTGAAGAAGGAGATTTGCTCTGTCTCGTAGCTCATCAGTCTGATCAGGAGGGGTAACATCTTAAGGTAAGATCTTAGGGACAGCAGTTTGTAGTGGCTGCACCACATTCCTTCTCCATCTCCTACAACACAGCTCAGAGAACCAATGTTATTGCTAAACCAATACGGAATTTATAAAATTCAGCAAAAAACACTCGGAGCAGATTTTGGCAAGGAAACGTTTGCAAAGTGTATCAAGCTGAGGATAAAATGACTGCTATAAATATCCAACATCTCCGTTAACCTTTGTTGCAAAGCTTTTTCTGTACGTCTTCTTTACCCAGTCTTTTCTTTCCCAACAGCAGCACCATGGCTTTTCCTTGTCGCAGCTGCCTCTGCTCCCCAGGCTGCACGCTGCTGCAGCACAGCTATTTCCAGGTGTGTTTTCCCCCTGCCAAACCTGCAGCATAGGAAGCAAGCCCTGCCCGCTGTGTGGCTGCCTAATCTCCTATCACTCATTCTTCCTTTCAGCAACACAGCATTGTGTGTTCTGTGTTTGGCATTGCTGAAATAAAGAGCATAATTTGAGACAGAGTATGTATGCCTGAAGGTTTTCTGAGAAGCATGAACCTGAAGAACAAATTTTGCATTGTGACCTTTATTTTGAACTTATTTTCTTGAAATGTGGGACAGGGACTTGATTTTGTCCAAGACAACATCAGTAACTTTTTTCTTTGAGACTGGCCCTGGTGCTGCAGAATTTAAGCTTTTTAGTCCTTGAGTGATGAAGACTTGATGAAGTGCTGGGTCTGCAGACAAGCTGGAAAAATAACTTCTGCAGCCAAATACAGGCTTCTTCAGCCTCAGCAGGCACTCTTTAGTGAACGAGAACCACCTTGTTCTCCTTTATAGCTCACATTAAGCCAGACAGGACTGCTCTGCACAGAAGACAGATTTCAGAGCGTATTGAAAAAAACCACCACAAGAGAGAAGTATCTCTGCTGCCTGTGGTCCTGTGCAAAGATAGAAGGCATCCCAGCTGAATCAGAATTCACCGAGACAAGAATAGAAAAGGTATACCTGAAGGAAAACGCAGGAGGGGGGCAATGTGGATGTAACATTGTCTGTTTAATTACAGCTGTGTTTTAAATCTGGTAGTTGCTGTTTTTTCTTTTTTCTTTTCTTTTTTTTCCTGATGGCACAAAGGATGAAATGAGTACGATGTAGAGAGGACACAGATGGGAGTGGGAGATAAGGCAAAGAAGGGTGACTGGCAGGAGAAAAATATCAAGGGAGAGAGATGATGGCAACTAACTGATCAGGAGGAAGGAGAGAAAGCAATCCCCACATGGACGCTTGTGTCTGGGTTTGACTGCAGCACTGGCACTTGGAGTAGGTGTTGCTCTTCAGTGGCAAGGCTCTAGAGGAAGCTCCTGCTGGCTTTCTCCCTAACTCGATGCTCTCTTTCTGGCTGAGGAGGTGGTGGAAGGGGCAGCATTAGGATGCAAAGCTGAGAGACCCTCTTTCACTTCCTCCAGATTGCTGTGACTGGGGAAGGAAACGAGCTGCAGCATTGTGATGGATGTTACCTGCCTAAGCACATCAAAAAATGGAACCTTTTTGACAAACAAGAAGTAGAGTTCAGGTAGAGATGAGGTGGAGGTAGGCGGGAAGCTCCGTAATTGCATTTTATTTCAGTCTTTATGAATTAGCTCTGCCAATTTTCTTTTTCCCCAATTTTTTATTTTAATTCAAATGGCTTTTAAGTAAACTTTTCAGCTGCAATTACAGTAAAAACAGACCACACTATATACAGTCAGGTTTAATATATAGGAAGAACACTTTTTTTGCTCGTGTCTGAATTCTAGTTTACAGGAACAATGGCAGGGTTTAATTTTCTGTCATTATGCACAGGTTAGCCTAGACTGGATATTAATAGACACACATATTCACACCCACGACCACAAGTAAAGCATCAATCAAATTTGGAAGATAAAACTTACACTCCATGGCAACTTTAAGGGTGCAATTTTCTTTCTCTTCTTTCATCTTTTCAAAACACCTTCAGCCATGCAGAAGGCATTGGAGGTGACAGACCCAGCCTGCAGAGGCCTCTGCAGCTTGGAGCTGCAGGAGAGCATCCGGGGAACATGTGGGGGGTGCGGATGCTGCAGGGACCACTTAGGCAAAGCAATGGCTGTAAGCGTGTTGGTAAGCAAAGCACTTCACAGCAGCACAAGAAATGGAGAGCCTTAGGAGAGGGCAGGCAGCCATGCAGCTGTCCTTACATGCGTCCTGCCATGGCCACCGCTCGTTAGATCCACTGGGCAGCTTCTGGCATATGTGAATGTTACCTTGTTGTTGGCTGCACGGTCTGCACTCGTGAACCTCTAGACCTAAAGCACTTACACCCACATGTCTCTGGACACTTTAAAATAATTTAGAAGCTTATTTATACATGTAGACATACATGCACGTGAGCACACAAACTGGCCCTGAATAAAGATAGCAGAACGACCGTAGAAGGAAACCTAAAACCTCACCGACCAAAGAACAACAAACAAACAAGCCCACAAGCCAGTATATGGTAAAAATGAGACAAAAACGGGCTTCAGCTTTATGCAGAAGTGGTGCACGCCAGTGTATCCTTAGACACGTACTGAAGTGAGAATATCCCCAAACTTCAGGTCCTCTACAAGGCAGGCTGTGCTGCCTGTAGGCTCAAGCTTAGAATAATCAAAATTGTAGAATCACAGGATGGCTTGGGTTGGAAGGGATCGTGAATCTCCAACCCCCTGCCACAGGCAGGGCCACCAACCTCCACGTCTCATAGCAGCCCAGGCTGCCCAGGGCCCCATCCAACCTGCCCTCAAACACCTCCATAATGGACAGGGCATCCACAGCTCTCTGGGCAGCTGTTCTAGCACCTCACCACTCTCATAGCAAAGAACTTCCCCCTGACATCCAACCTCAATCTTCCCTCCCTCAACTGAAAACTATTTCCCCTTGTCCTGCCGTTATCAACCCTTGTACAGAGCTGACTCCCCTCTTGTCTGCTGGCTCCCTTTAGGTGCTGGAAGATGTAATGTTTGTTCCAAACTGCTGCTCACAAATTAATCTCTTAAAAATAAAGTAAGACAGGAAGGCTGAACTCAACAGGATGATTCTGCTGATGGAACCATCAGACCGATTCTGAACTCCACCAAGAAGCAGGCATGTTATTCATGGCATGGAAAGAGAAGCAACCACAGGGGTCAAATGTCAAATGAATACGATTTTCAGATGGCTTTGTAATTGTTAAGCATCTAAAAAAAAAAAAAAAAAGGAGATAAAAGAGTTGTGATTGTATGCTAGAATACAGCTGTAAATTATGAAGGAGGGACAAAGTCGTTAGCAACTCCCTTCAGGTCCCAGCCGGCCCGTGCCTCTGCCCCTTCCGCTTCTCACACGGTGATTCAGGCGCTGTTTAAAGCGGCGCAGCTCGGCTGCGGGACGGGGCAACCCAACGGACGGCGCCCAACGGCCGCAGCCCGTCCGCGCGCCGCGCCGTCACCTAGGCGACGTGCGGGGAGGCGGGGCTAAGAGCCGAGGCGGGGTCCGATTGGTTCCCTTCCCCCGCCGCGCGCCCAGCCGGGATGAGGCGGAGAGGGGGGAGAGCAGGAGGGGGGAAAGAAAAAAGAGGGAGCCGCGGCTATAAATAAACCGCGCTTCCTGATTGGCCGGCGGGAAAAATGGTCGCACCACGTGACTCTCCATCTAAAAATTCCAAGATGGCGGATCCCGTCACGGGCTGAGTCCGTTGGTGGCGCGCGCGCCGCCCGTGTCCGCCGCCGGGCCTTCGCCGCAAGGCTCTACGCTCCTCCCGCCGTCACCCAGGTCAGTACGCGGCGCCTCTCGCCGGGCCGGACCACGCCGGGGCCCCGCTGCCCGCCGCACTGGGGTCTTAAGGCTGCGCGAGTTTCTGTCCGCCGGCTTTTAATCCCGGCCCGGGCCTCGCCGTGGTTCCCTAAGGCTTCGACGGCGCGCGGCTGTTTTCCTCCGGGCTCCGGCCGTGCGGCGCGGAGGGTTCCGCAGGGGGGAGGTGACGGGCAGCTCCCCGCACCAATCGCGTTTGCCCTCGTGGTATTGGCGGGTGGATTTGAGCCGCTGTGCCACGCGATTGGACGCCGAGCCCGGTGGGGGCGTGGCTTCGGCTCGCCCTCCTTCGGGCGGCGGGCGGCGGCGCTGGCGTTTTTTTGTGAATGAGGCAAGGGGGTGGAGCATCCGGATGGCCACGCCTCCTCGCGGGCGGCCGCGGCTCCTCCCACCCCCGGCAGCAGCGGCGCCGCCTCGGAGCCGCGCGGGGCTCGGCGCGGAGCGATGCGGGCAGCGGTGAGCGGCGGGGCCGGGGGCGGAATGGGCCGGGGGCGGCGG